>NC_059295.1:14440940-14625940 GCF_017591435.1 Portunus trituberculatus
TGAAAGGAGTATTCAATATTTCTTAAAAATAAAGTAGTTTAAAGTACTAAAGATAATGCGAGGCAAAGACAAGTCTGCATGTGTTTTCTGCACATAAATTTTCGCTATGTTGAAGTCTACAAGCTACTTTGCAATAAAAACCTCCTTTGTCCAGGGAAAAATATTCGGGGCTAAAGCCACGAATGGTCAGCCCTTACTACGACACTTGGAAAGACAGACATGTGTGTTTACAGGACCTTGGTGAATACTACTGTGGAAAGACGGCTCGTACGACACTGCAACGTGTGTGTGTGTGTGTGTGTGTGTGTTTGTAAAAAGTAAAACTTTGGAACGCTTTACTGTGGGCTTAAACGTTTAGATTGGCGCACGGGAGGTTGGTGAAAGGTGTAGGCTGTAGGGAATGATCTATATTGTAGAGGGAAAACACAGGAAACAGTTACAAAGGGGAATTCCTCGTGAGAGAAGAGTTTCGGAAGGAGTATCACATCAGTGAAACTTGATTTGATTATGTAATTCTTTCAAATCAAATATGCACAAAGAGTCTTATTCTGCACATGGTTGTCTTTGATGATGTTTCTGAGACCATGGAATAAATTGCCAGGGGCGCCAAAAGAACTTCAGGCTGTAAGAGCCTGGCCTGGAAATTTCATGTTCAGTAATGAAAAATGTCATGCATGTAATGAACGCGAGAGAAAGAGAGAGAGAGAGAGAGAGAGAGAGAGAGAGAGAGAGAGAGAGAGAGAGTATGTAGGTAGGTAGGTAGGTAGGTAGGTAGGTAGGTAGGTAGGTAGGTAGGTAGGTAGGTAGGTAGATAGATAGATAGATAGATAGATAGATAGATAGATAGATAGATAGATAGATAGATAGATAAAGAACAGCAATACATACTTAACATAGGCGCCTGAAGTGGCGACTACTACTGTATTGGTCCACATCACAGCATGGCCATGGTAAGGTAGGAAGAGAGATGAAGCTTTCCTGCACCTCCCTCCAGAAATACTACTTACCTGAACCACGTGAAGGCGTCTCTGTTTATCGCGGCCTGACATCCTGGTGAGTTAGAGCGATGCTGGGTGCCGTGATCGCTTCGTCCGGCACCTTCACGCCATTAATCTAGTGTGGAGAAGAGATAGGAACATAAATAAAACAAAACAAGATAACGAAGAAAAGTGCCAGATACATATATAGTATTTTTTTCCTATCAACCTGAAACCAACACTAATAAGAAAACTGATGAAACCAAGTGATAAAGCGGTCGTGTTTCTTTCTTGTGCCACACATTGAAACTGTGGAAGACAAGACGACACCACGCCAATTTACGGCGCCACACGACCCTCAGCACACGTGGCTTCTGGCCTATCAACAGGTACACACACTCCTCTCGGCATACGCCCCTGCTGCAGCACAAATAGCCCGCCAAGAATTAACTCCAGACGAATGGACACCCGTGCAACTCTGGCATGACCCCCACCATCTCTCTCTCTCTCTCTCTCTCTCTTGGATCTAAAAGCGTCTGGTGTTGCTCCAAGATGTTCAGCCTCAGCAGCTCCACGCCCCTTTGCTTGGGGTTGGGCTGAGAGAAGACTATTGAGCTTATAATTTCTCTCGCCGTTTCCTTCTGCGGAAAAGCTGCGGCAACCTATAGGTAGCATACAGGAGGCACGTATGTACGATCAGGGACGATGTAAATCACGTCAGTTTGATCTTCATTCCATTAGAAACTACTTTAAACTCTTTCTTCTTTTCTAGTGGATGAAAATGAAAAATATTTTACTTCCTTCATTTTCTTTTTTTGTGCACTGGGTCAGTCTGCATATAATGTAAGAAAAAGTTTAGTCTGCTTTTATTTTTCTATATTCTTTTCTAAGAGGAAGAGGAAAAAAAAAGCTTAGTCTGTTCTAATTCTTGAAATGATCAAAGAAGAAGGGAGTGAGGAAGGGAGGCCATCCGGAAGGAAAGCTCACAGTGGAAAGACATGAGTAACTTGAAAAGAGGTTTAAAATGGCTATAAAGTTATAATCGTGTGTGTGTGTGTGTGTGTGTGTGTGTGTGTGTGTGTGTGTGTGTGTGTGTGTGTGTGTGTGTGTGTGTGTGTGTGTGTGTGTGTGTGTATGTGTGATGGAGGGAGGGAGAGAGGAGAACATGTAACAATAAGAATGCAGTAAGTTCACCGCCAACCCATACAACTAATAAAATAATTTTCTCCATTGCTTTACATCATGAATATTGTATAACAGGGAGAGGCTATCAGGGTGTTAAATAGGTACGTGCACTTCCCTACACTACAACGCACATATGCTACTGTGATGTATCGAGTAACAGCTGGGGTGTTGATCTAGGTCACTCACTTGACAGATGAATCAGGGTTGTTACCAGCACGTGTCAGTTTCACAGGTGAGACTTGCAAGAACTGTCTGACAGGTAATATACTGGTTCTAATGGCATACTGCGCACCTTTTTGCTCCTGGCACGTATTCAAATGCCCTTTAAAAAAATAATGAGTGAAAGAATTCATAAGCAATTTCCTGGACCTTACTCAGAGTTGGCAGGAGGCGCGGGGCCTAAAATATACCCGGGAAGTGGCGAGGTTTGAGGGTGGTGGGTGGTGCGCGCATCCCAGTATAAAGACACACCCTTCCTCTCTTTCCTTAGTCGACGGCTTGCTATCGTGGTGACGGACGTCGCTCAGTGACCCGGTGAATTTAGATCAGACACCGCAATGTCTTCAGTCCAGAAGAAGACCACCACTAAAACCACTAAAACTGTGACCACCAAGAAAACGGAACATGTGCAATCGTCCTCGGTGGACCAGTCTGCCGATGTGCAAGGCGCCATCGCACAAAAAGCCAACACCCTCTCAATTGTCAAGAAAGGTCAGTTTTTAAATGACGCGTACTTTGAGGACACCCGCCAAGACTTCCAGGACGCCATTCAAGATGTGCTAACAAAGTGGGGCGACAAGTCAAAGCCGACCAATGATATTAACAGTTACAGGGACCTCAGAACTCGGGACCTTCGTGATGAAAATCAGGCCATAAAATCATCCGAGGACCAGCGTTACCATAAGGTGAATAACCCTGGCCCGTGCGCACTGCTATACAGGCTTCATGCATTACCAACGGAAAAGGTTACGTATGTGAATTGTACAATGATAATTTTCCCATTCCATCTATTTATTATTAGATCGTAGTGGACGTTCAGGACTTCATCAATGGAGGGGACGTGAGCGTGAAGACCCTCGATGAAGTGGAGATAGTGGTGGAGGGACGCGTCCAAAAGAAAGTAGGCAATACTACCTCCACTAAGAGCTTCAAGCGGACCTTCATTCTCCCCGACATTGTGCCCGAGTCCATCACTTCTGTGGTGTCTTCCGACGGTGTGCTTATCATCAAGGCTCTCAAAAAGGTTGGTTTCCTAACTGCTGTGTTTGGGACACTGGCTTGTCAGTACATCAATACACGTACATGATAATAACCTGAACAAGTTTAAACAGATGACCTAACCTTCCTTCATCCGGAGACATAAATGCTACCACTCAGTTCCATACATGTATTGTTATTATGATCATTATGATCATTACTATTATTACCAGTATTATTATTATTATTATGAGGCGGGCGATGTTTATGGTCTTGTCATACCACAGGAATCAGAACAGGACGTGAGTGAGTCCGTCACTGTCCAGAAAAAAGTTGTGACGAAGCAACAGACTTCCACCTCCACTGTCGCGACAAGCGGCCAGCAGGATGTCAAGCAGATCGCTATCAATGTGCAGGAGACTCACCCCACTGTGACCAGTCCTCAGCCTGAACAGCAGCAACAGACGGTAACCGTGACCAAACAGGTTACGTCTACCACCAGCGACAAGGGCAGCAAGCCACTGCCGATCACAAAGAAGGGCGGCTTCTTTGAAGACACCTTCTTCGAGGATTGCCGCAAGCACTACCAGACGGCGGTGAAGCAAGTGTTGCAGAAGTTCAACGTGACTTCCGCTGGCACTGATGACATCACAACATACCGCAACTTGCGCCAGAAGGACCTTAGGGAGGAGAACCAAGTCGCGACCGTTGATGATGAGGAACAATTCCAAAAGGTCAGTATTCATGATGCTTCCACCACTTAAATACGCACGTAATTCCGTTATTACTTTACTTGCTGCTGCTGCTACTGGTGCTACTATTGTTATTCCTGCAGTCAATTACGTCTATTCTTGCTGTCTGTTCGTGCGGGGAATGATCATGAGACGAATCTAATAGAGACTTGTTAGAAAAGGGACAATTTTCACTATCATTATCATTACCAAGAGGTTAAGAACAGCAGAGATCCCACATACTTGGCGACCAAACTTGCCAAGATATTAAAGAAAGGCGTTCATGGTGAGGAATCAGTTGTAGTTGCCTCCTTCCATGTCTTAGAGATGTAGGCTTCAATTTTTTTTTCAATGAAAATCTCAACCTATCTTGGAGTAAAGTTCACGACTTGTCTTTAGAACACTTCACATGACAAGTCTCGCATGCAAATCGGTATAATTTAAAAAAGAGACACCAAAAATGAAATGTTCATACCTATTTATACATATATATATATGAAATAAATAAATACGGAGAATATTGCACGTTAGAAATCAGTTTAATTCTAATACCGTGGCCATAACCTGTCTCATGGAATACTCTTTAAAGAACTCAAAGATACATCTAGAAAACGTTTCTTTCCAGATCATTGTGGACGTCAAAGATTTTATGAACGGCGGCGAAGTGACCGTGAAGACCGTGGATGACAGGGAGGTGGTCATCGAGGGTCGCGTCGAGAAGAAGGAGGGTAACAAGACTACCATCAAAAGCTTCTGCAAACGCTTCGTCCTGCCAGAAGACATCCTTGTAGAGTCCGTGACGTCTGTTGCATCATCTGATGGAGTGCTCACCATCACAGCGCCAAGGAAGGTAAGGCCAGAGAGAGAGAGAGAGAGAGAGAGAGAGAGAGAGAGAGAGAGAGAGAGAGAGAGAGAGAGAGAGAGAGAGAGAGAGAGAGAGAGAGAGAGAGAGAGAGAGAGAGAGAGAGAGAGAGTGGGGGGGTGGAGGAGAAACAGAGAGAGTGTTTCCATCTATTAACGTAAACTTGGTTTCAGCCTTCAGAAGGTAAAGACGTGAGCGATTCCGTCACTGTCCAGAAAACAGTTGTGACGAAGCAACAGACTTCCACCTCCACTGTCGCGACAAGCGGCCAGCAGGATGTCAAGCAGATCGCTATCAATGTGCAGGAGACTCACCCCACTGTGACCAGTCCTCAGCCTGAACAGCAGCAACAGACGGTAACCGTGACCAAACAGGTTACGTCTACCACCAGCGACAAGGGCAGCAAGCCACTGCCGATCACAAAGAAGGGCGGCTTCTTTGAAGACACCTTCTTCGAGGATTGCCGCAAGCACTACCAGACTGCGGTGAAGCAAGTGTTGCAGAAGTTCAACGTGACTTCCACTGGCACTGATGACATCACAACATACCGCAACTTGCGCCAGAAGGACCTTAGGGAGGAGAACCAAGTCGCGACCGTTGATGAAAGCACCGATGTTCACAAAGTAAGTGACTTTTTTTTATTAAATTTATCAATAAGATCTTTTGCATGACTGGAATGAAAGCTTATTTCCATCACAACGCTTATTCCAGATCATTGTGGATGTGAAAGACTTTACGGACGGTGGCGAGGTGACTGTGAAGACCGTGGACGAGAGGGAGATAGTTATCGAGGGTCGCATCGAGAAGAAGGAAGGCAACAAGACCACCATCAAACGCTTCTGCAAACGCTTTATCTTGCCTGAGGACATCCTTGTGGAATCCGTGACGTCTGTGGTATCTTCTGATGGAGTGCTCACCATCACAGCAAGGAAGAAGGTGGACTTGCAAGCCCTGTATATACTCACAATGAGATTATAGTCATACAGATGTGTTTTCTAACAGTGACTAACAAGCCATTATTCACTATAATTCATTTATTTGTTATTTGTTGTTGTGATGATGATAATGATGATGACGATGACTATGATGATGATGATGATAATAATAATAATAATAGTAATAATAATAATAATGAAAATAATGATAATAACAACAACAACTATAATAATAATGATAATAATAATAATAATGATAATAATGATAACAATAACAATAATAATAGTAACTTATTATTATTAATATTATTATTATTATTATTATTATTATTATTATTATTATTATTATTATTATTAATATTATTACTATTATTATTACTATTATTGTTATAATTATTATTATTGTTATTATTATTATTATTATTATTATTATTATTATTATTATTATTATTGTTATTATTATTATTATTATTATTATTATTATTATTATTATTATTATTATTATTATTATTATTATTATTATTATTATTATTATTATTATTATTATTATTATTATTATTATTATTATTATTATTATTATTATTATTATTATTATTATTATTATTATTATTATTATTATTATTATTATTATTATTATTATTATTATTATTATTATATAATAATAATAATAATAATAATAATTATTATTATTATTATTATTATTATTATTATTATTATTATCATTATCCTTACTATTATAATAATTGTCATCATAACCATTTTGTAAATGCTGTCAAAAGTAAAAGCATGTCATTGTTACAGGTTGTTGACAGTGGAGCTGAGACGACACAAGTCATTCAGAAAAAGATTACTTCAACAGTACAAACCCAACAAGTGACGGACAAATCCTCAGAGGTGCAAGAGAAAAAAGACACTCAGCAGACTAAAGTCACAAAAATCAAGAAGACCAAAGTCGTCACCATTACCTCCACCACTGTTCCCTTCTTTAATGACCCGACTTACATTGAGGATGTCAAGGACTTCCAAGAGGCCATCACCACCATCATCAAGAAGATGAACTTAACAATCAAAGACACTGATACTTTCACTGCTTACAGAAACCGTCGCAAGATCAACCCTAGAAATGAAAATCAGGCCATTTCCGAAAAAGAAACCGACACCGTGAAAAAGGTGCGTCAAGTGATACTATACCGTTCCTGTGTGAGAAATCATTCATTCTGCAGGCTTTCACTTAGGTGTATTTGTTTTCTTGACGTTCCATGACACATTCTAAACCTTTCCATTATACAGCACGGCAACACGCACATGACTCTAACCTAGCATAGGACAGTTCTGTACAAAGATATCACCACTCATTAGAAAGTTTTTACAGGGTACAGATACAACACTCTTAGCATCTTAAAACGTGTGTGTGTGTGTGTGTGTGTGTGTGTGTGTGTGTGTGTGTCCATCCCGTTCGGGATTTACGGGGCATGGTTCTAGCAGTCACCTGATGATCATATATGCCAATTAGAGAATGACGAATCATTTTATGATTTTATGTACATAAAATCAAACTCTCAAAATTGAACTTAAAGCATATAAACAATTCCAGATTATCATGGACGTATGTGACTTCATCGGCGGTGTGACAGTGAAGGTGGACGAACAGATACTGACAGTGGAAGGGAAAGGCAATAGACACACAGAGGGTGGTGGCGTCCAGACCTTCAGCTTCAACCGCCAGTTCATTCTGCCTGATGATGTGAATCCTGACGACATCACAGCCGTCATGACTCCTGAGGGAATCCTTATCATCACCATCATCACGAAGCAAGCTGTCACCTCATCGATGGTCACAAAGAAAGAAACTCACGTCAAGAAGGAAATAACAGAAGTGAAGGAAGAACCTAAGAAAGTCCCTACTGAGGACGTCACTCAGAAAACAACCACAACTACTACGAAGACCACCAGGACCGTCACCATTACTACCAAAGGTCCATTCTTCAACGACCCGACCTTCGTGGAGGACGTCAAGGACTTCCAGGAGGCCATCACCACAATTATCAAGAAGCTGAATTTGACTGTCACCGAGGATATTTTCACTGTCTACAGGAACTACCGCAAGAACAACCCAAAAATTGAAAATCAAGCCGTCTCGCAAAAAGACACAGACACCATTAAGAAGGTAAGACATTTTGCTAATCTACGGAACAGGAAGTATTATTCTGTAGAGGCGTTGACGTTAAAAAGAGATGGAACAGTTGCTACTTTGAAAATTAATAGACCTTCAATGCGCATAATGCATTGTATCTTCTATAAGATTAAAGATATCTGAAACTAAGTAAGCATTTCGTTTCTAAGAAAAAGTGCAAGAGAGCGGGTTTGAAGATTATATGAATCTAGTTGCCGATATAGTTTATCACCATATTTACTTTTGTGTTCATTCTTAAAGCATTCGCAGAATCTCACAAAATTATAAATGCAGTACAAAATAGTACACTTGAAGTAGCCTGTTCCACAGTCATATAACAGAAAATAGCAAATAACACTAATACTTGGTGATTGGATTGCAACTGAGAATTCTACAACAAGTAGAATTTGATTTGAATTTAATTTCCATTATAACGTAACGAACCACGTGATATATCATTATAAAATAGTTAGAAAAAGGCATGCAAGCTACAGCATCTGAAACATATCGCCATGACAACCAAGTGAATGCCTCTGTCGCCAAGCGAAACCTGGAAATTGTGACAACACTCAGCTCACCACTAAAAGAGAAGTTCATTAGAAAATGTCCTTTACAAATTCAACATTAGTAATTTTTTTTTTCCAGATCGTTATCGACGTGTGTGACTTTGTTGGGAACGTGACAGTGAAGGTTGTGGATCGCGAACTTGTCATCGAGGGTGAAGGCAAGAGGCCCACGGAGACTGGCACCACCCAGACCTTCAAATTCAACCGTCGCTTCTCTCTGCCGGATGACGTAACTCCTGATGACATCACAGCTGTCATGTCCTCTGAAGGAGTACTTGTGATAACCATTATAAGGAAGATTAAGGTCACTCAAGTAAAGGACACCACTGAAACAAAGAAAACCACCACTTCCACCACTAAGACAACCAGGACCGTCACCATTACGACTACGAAAACTACATTCTTCAATGAACCGACCTTCGTTGAAGATGTCAAGGACTTCCAGGAAGCCATCATGACTATTATCAAGAAGCTCAACTTGACTGTCACCGAGACGGATGTTTTCACTGCCTACAGGAACAAAAGGATGATTAACCCAAGAAACGAAAACCAAGCTATCTCAGAAAAAGAAACAGACACCATCAAGAAGGTAACGCCTCTCTCTCTCTCTCTCTCTCTCTCTCTCTCTCTCTCTCTCTCTCTCTCTCTAAGTAAAACATTCATAAACATTTCTCACATATTCTTTATTTGCATTGAATGGGTGTGAGTCTGTTTATGTGTGCGTGCAAGTCTGTGAATGCACGTGTACATTATGAGAATAATACTACAAGGAGCATCCACCCAATTCAGATGTTCATTTAGTGAAGTTGATTATTTCGCTGAAATATTTTAGTCTTTGAGAGATGTGTTATAGAAACCTTTCAATTGCTGTCTAACCATAATATCTAACGGAAATCACACACACACACACACACACACACACACACACACACACACACACACACACACACACACACACACACACACACACACACACACACACACACACACACACACACACACACATTTCCACAGACTAGAAAATTAGATCTGAGGCTACAAATGTTGCAGAAGTTAATTAATGGAGAGAAGTTAATGTATATCTTTTAAATCAACATGTATTTTTCAGATCATTATGGATGTATGTGACTTCATCGGCTGCGTGACAGTGAAGGTGGACGAACAGATACTGACAGTGGAAGGAAAAGGCAACAGGCACACAGAGGGTGGTGGTGTCCAGACCTTCAGCTTCAATCGTCAATTCATTCTGCCTGATGATGTGAATCCTGACGATGTTACGGCAGTCATGACTACTGAGGGAATACTCATCATTACCATCATCAAGAGGAAAACGGTTACTTCATCAGTGGTCACAAAAGAGCAAACCCAAATCAAGAAGGAAATAACAGAAGTAGAAGCTAAGAAGACGCCAACTCCAGAACAACCCAAGAAAGTTCCGGTAGAAGAACCCAAGAAAACTCCTGAAGAACCCAAGAAGGCTCCAGAAGCACCCAAGGCTCCTGAGGAACCCAAGAAGGCTCCAGAAGCACCCAAGGCTCCTGAGGAACCCAAGAAGGCTCCAGAAGCACCCAAGGCTCCTGAGGAACCCAAGAAGGCTCCAGAAGCACCCAAGGCTCCTGAGGAACCCAAGAAGGCTCCAGAAGCACCCAAGGCTCCTGAGGAACCCAAGAAGGCTCCAGAAGCACCTAAGGCTCCTGAGGAACCCAAGAAGGCTCCAGAAGCACCCAAAGCTCCTGAGGAACCCAAGAAGGCTCCTGAAGAACCCAAGAAGGCTCCTGAAGCACCCAAGGCTCCTGAAGCACCCAAGGCTCCTGAAGAACCCAAGAAGGCTCCTGAAGCACCCAAGGCTCCTGAAGCACCCAAGGCTCCTGAAGCACCCAAGGCCCTGAAGCACCCAAGGCTCCTGAAGCACCCAAGGCTCCTGAAGAACCCAAGAAGGCCCCTGAAGCACCCAAGGCTCCTGAAGCACCCAAGGCTCCTGAAGAACCCAAGAAGGCTCCTGAAGCACCCAAGGCTCCTGAGGAACCCAAGGCCCATGAAGCATCCAAGGCTCCTGAAGAACCCAAGAAGGCCCCTGAAGCATCCAAGGCTCCTGAAGAACCCAAGAAGGCTCCTGAAGCACCCACGGCTCCTGAGGAACCCAAGAAGGCCCCTGAAACACCCAAGGCTCCTGAAGAACCCAAGAAGGCTCCTGAAGCACCCAAGGCCCCTGAAGCACCCAAGGCTCCTGAGGAACCAAAGAAGGCCCCTGAAGCACCCAAGGCTCCTGAAGCACCCAAGGCTCCTGAGGAACCAAAGAAGGCCCTGAAGCACCCAAGGCTCCTGAGGAACCAAAGAAGGCCCCTGAAGCACCCAAGGCTCCTGAAGCACCCAAGGCTCCTGAGGAACCAAAGAAGGCCCCTGAAGCACCCAAGGCTCCTGAGGAACCAAAGAAGGCCCCTGAAGCACCCAAGGCTCCTGAAGCACTCAAGGCTCCTGAGGAACCAAAGAAGGCCCCTGAAGCACCCAAGGCTCCTGAGGAACCAAAGAAGGCCCCTGAAGCACCCAAGGCTTCTGAGGAAGCAAAGAAGGCTCCTGAAGCACCCAAGGCTCCTGAAGCACCCAAGGCCCCTGAAGCACCCAAGGCTCCTGAGGAAGCAAAGAAGGTCCCTGAAGCACCCAAGGCTCCTGAGGAACCCAAAGAGGACGTCTCTAAGAAAACGACAACCAAAACCACTACGAAGACCACCAGGACCGTCACCATTACTACCAAAGGTTCATTCTTCAAAGACTCGACCTTCGTGGAGGACGTCAAGGACTTCCAGGAGGCCATCACCACCATCGTGAAGAAGCTGAACTTGACCGTCACTGAGGATGTTTTCACTGTCTACAGGAACTATCGCAAGAACAACCCAAAAAATGAAAATCAAGCCGTCTCGCAAAAGGACACAGATACCACTAAAAAGGTAACCTCCCTAAATCCCATTCCCCCCCTCCCTCCCCCTCTCTCTCTCTCTCTCTCTCTCTCTCTCTCTCTCTCTCTCTCTCTCTCTCTCTCTCTCTCTCTCTCTCTCTCTCTCTCTCTCTCTCTCTCTCTCTCTCTCTCTCTCTCTCTCGTACCTCTGTTACGCAATAAACTACTTGGTTACTTAATTTTGAATATCGATGAATTTTCGTGTTTTCATATGACACGTAAAGAGGGAAGGTTAAAAACATGATAAAAACTAAGCTTACATAACTCGCCACTCACAATATACTTCAAATACAGGAGAATGACCTTGAATTAAATTTCATAAGTAATTTAAGTTATATACCTTTTATCCCTATAGATTATTTTACTATGCACGTCTCAAATGTTTTTAAGGTAACTTTCAGTTGCACTAAATTCTAGATCGTGATTGACGTGTGTGACTTCCTTGAGAACGTGACAGTGAAGATCGTGGAACACGAACTGGTCATCGAGGGTGAAGGCAAGAGACCCACTGAGACTGGTGCCATCCAGACCTTTAAATTCAACCGTCGCTTCTCTCTGCCTGAAGACGTAACTCCTGACGATGTTACAGCTGTCATATCCTCTGAGGGCATCCTCATTATAACTATCATCAGGAGGATTAAGATCACTCAAACAAAGAAGGATACCACTGATGTGCAACAAAAGGAAACTAAGAAAGTTGCCACCACAGAGGAGGACGTCACTAAGAAAACTACTACAACAACCACCAAGATAACCAAGACCGTCACCATTACTACTAAGGGTCCATTCTTCAATGATCCAAGCTTCGTCGAGGATGTCAAGGACTTCCAGGAGGCCATTACCACCATCATCAAAACGCTGAAATTGACTGCCACAGAAGGATGCTTTCACCGTCTACAGGAACTACCGCAAGAACAACCCAAAGAACGAAAACCAAGCTGTCTCACAGAAAGATACGGACACCACCAAGAAGGTTTGGAAATTATGTTATGTTATACATATTGACATTTGTACTCATAATACATTAAGAAAAATCAAGATACATAATCAATGTTAGTAATCATAAACCAGATGGATCCATGAGACCAAATTTCTAAGAGACTTAAGGCTAGTGTATGTAAATTATTACCAAATCGAGATAACGGTCAGTACCATTCGAAAATAAATAAGTAAATGAATAAAAGAATATAAGTCAACATTAAGAACAAAGAGAAGATCTTTCTAATTGTGAGCGCAAAAATTCTTGCATTCTATGAACAACTAAAAAATCTATCATAAGATTGAATTTTATGTGGGAATGAGAAGTATTACAGGTGACTTCAAAACTACTGGCAGTGGAGTGTCTGAATACTGTTACAGTAAAGTATTAAGTTCGAACCTTAAAGTGGGCCTGTACTGCGTCCCTTATCTAATTCGTGACCTAACAATATCTGGTTAGATCCCTTTCTTCCAAGTCAAGGAACAGGATGATGTCAAAAAATGTGAGGACTAGTGAGTATGGCAGGTGGATAAAATAAAAGGCACAGTCATGGATTTCCATCATCATCACTACCAGTGTGTGACGCAGAGCATTGCTTGAATGAAATGAAATAAGACCTCTCTGGACATTCCTGGCTTCTTGCCCTTGATGTTTTTATACAGGCATATCAGTAATATTATCCACTGACATTTTGGCATTTTCAGAATGATGCCTCACATGTATTCCAGAAAATGAATGCAAGTATCTTTCCAATTAAGGACATGATCATGATCCCATTTCGAGTGGAAGAGAAAAATGTGCTCCAACTGCTAACTAGTCGCAAGCAGGCAGTGATAAACCCGGGACTTTTCCTTGGTGACAAGTTCAACCAGGAAATTTTTCTGATCAGTGCTGTTCTGAGACTAGAAGACGTGGTATCCAGTGAGTGCACACTTTTGACGAACCAAAGTTATTCTTTGGAATGTCAATGACTCACTCCTGGGACATGTCTTGTCTAACGAGATGACAGTCGTTGATCCTCCATAACCAACATGGGGACAAAGTTAATGGCTTATTTACAATGGTCTCCCTACCATGCTTGAATTATCTGCCTTAACAATTGACTGTGGTTTAAGAAGGAACATCACCCTCTTTATATCTCAATGTGTTCATTATATCAACATGGATTTCTTAGTGAATACATCTAATCACAGATCGGTAACTGAATTTATCTATTTTCACAACACCTTTCAAGAACTGTACATTAACTTAAAATTCTTCTTTGATTTCGTCTATTCATTTCCGAAAGCTTATTCTGTACCTAATGGACTTCAGAGAGATAAACACAACTTATCAATAAAAAAACATTAACCCGAATCTCACATATACCTTTATGTAAAAGTTTATCGATTTCAGATCGTGATTGACGTGTGTGACTTCCTTGGGAACGTGACAGTGAAGGTCGTGGAACACGAACTGGTCATCGAGGGTGAAGGCAAGAGACCCACTGAGACTGGTGCCATCCAGACCTTTAAATTCAACCGTCGCTTCACTCTGCCTGAAGACGTAACTCCTGACGATGTTACAGCTGTCATATCCTCTGAGGGCATCCTCATTATAACTATCATCAGGAGGATTAAGAAGGTCACTCAAACAAAGAAGGATACCACTGATGTGCAACAAAAGGAAACTAAGAAAGTTGCCACCACAGAGGAGGACGTCACTAAGAAAACTACTACAACAACCACCAAGATAACCAAGACCGTCACCATTACTACCAAGGGTCCATTCTTCAATGATCCGAGCTTCGTCGAAGATGTCAAGGACTTCCAGGAGGCCATTACCACCATCATCAAAACGCTAAAATTGACTGCCACAGAGAAGGATGCTTTCACCGTCTACAGGAACTACCGCAAGAACAACCCAAAGAACGAAAACCAAGCTGTCTCACAGAAAGATACGGACACCACCAAGAAGGTTTGGAAATTATATTTCAAACAGTACGAAGTAATCCTTCCGTAGATTTCAATTCACAGAACACTTTGAGAAAACAAGAGATCTGAGTTAAAAGCCAGTGCCTTTTGAAACAGAACATAGATTCTCAAACACTTGTCATTCAGAATCAATCCCAACAATTTTCCAAAAAGTCTGCGAGAATTTTTATCAAGTAGGCTTATTTTTTCCCCAAAATATATTCTTACACTTAAACTAGTAGAAATTCCACAACAGTGATTCAGTCATAGATAAATTTTCATTTCAGATCGTGATTGACGTGTGTGACTTCCTTGGGAACGTGACAGTGAAGGTCGTGGAACACGAACTGGTCATCGAGGGTGAAGGCAAGAGACCCACTGAGACTGGTGCCATCCAGACCTTTAAATTCAACCGTCGCTTCTCTCTGCCTGAAGACGTGACTCCTGACGACATCACGGCTGTCATGTCTTCTGAGGGAATCCTCATTATAACTATCATCAGGAGGATTAAGAAGGTCACTCAAGTAAAGGACACCACTGACACCCAACAAACTGAAACGAAGAAAACTACCACCACCACCACCAAGACCACCAAGACCGTCACCATAACCACTAAAGGTTCCTTCTTCAAGGACCAGACCTTCGTTGAAGACGTCAAAAACTTTGAACAAGCAATTACAACAGTTATCAAAAAGTTCAACCTGAAAATCACTAAGGATGCTTACACAACATATAGAGAGTACCGAAAGAACAACCCCAAAAATGAAAATCAAGCTGTCTCTGAGAAGGAAACAGACAAAACGAAGAAGGTAAGTTTCCTTAATTTTTTTTTTTACAATGACAATAATTATTACACTCAATGTTCTGTTTAAGACAATAAGTAACAACCCAGAGAGAGAGAGAGAGAGAGAGAGAGAGAGAGAGAGAGAGAACAGCTGGCACAATGTATTATCTATGTGACATCGTAGCTATTGAAAGTCACTAATTCGTGTTATTCGGTTATCTTTTCTTTTGACAAGCATACCTGGAAGCAAAGTTTTCATCTGCCATACGATGTAGAAGAATTATTGTTTATATATATATATATATATATATATATATATATATATATATATATATATATATATATATATATATATATATATATATATATATATATATATATATATATATATATATATATATATATATATATATATATATATATATATATATATATATATATATATATATATATATATATGCGTGATGATCATTATGAACAACACAATATGCCCACTTTGGCCATTATTACTTTTTTATGTATTCTCACATTGCGGTGATAAGTCACCGTTGCGAAATGTTCATAGCAACTAACACGGTGCATTAAAATATTGATAATAATGGCAAAACTGAGGTGGAAAAAAAAAAAAATTGAAAATTCACAAAAATGTGAATATACAAAGTTAGTCAATCACATAGCCAGAGAGAGAGAGAGAGAGAGAGAGAGAGAGAGAGAGAGAGAGAGAGAGAGAGAGAGAGAGAGAGAGAGAGAGAGAGAGAGAGAGAGAGAGAGAGAGAGAGAGAGAGAGAGAGAGAGAGAGAGAGAGAAATGTTACAAATTAAGAAGGCTAATATTCAAGCACATTATATTCAAGCAGAAGGGTACTAACACCACTGACCAGAACAGTATGTCTGGTATTGTTCGTTACGTGTCCAAGACAGTGACCTTGCTGACCCAGTAGTGAAAATCTTCGGTTATGAGGAACCTGTTATTGAACTGTCATGTATTTGCAGAAAATCAATTACAGTTGTGTTGTTCTGTAAAATACTTCTAGTCTTCAGAAAAAAACAAAGATCATATCAAGTAATGCCAAATGTAAAGACTCAACTAACTTTTAATTTCAGATCGTGATTGACGTGAGTGACTTCTTGGGAACGTGACAGTGAAGGTCGTGGAACACGAACTGGTCATCGAGGGTGAAGGCAAGAGACCCACTGAGACTGGTGCCATCCAGACCTTTAAATTCAACCGTCGCTTCTCTTTGCCTGAAGACGTGACTCCTGACGACATCACGGCTGTCATGTCTTCTGAGGGAATCCTCATTATAACTATCATCAGGAGGATTAAGAAGGTCACTCAAGTAAAGGACACCACTGACACCCAACAAACTGAAACGAAGAAAACTACCACCACCACCACCAAGACCACCAAGACCGTCACCATAACCACTAAAGGTTCCTTCTTCAAGGACCAGACCTTCGTTGAAGACGTCAAAAACTTTGAACAAGCAATTACAACAGTTATCAAAAAGTTCAACCTGAAAATCACTAAGGATGCTTACACAACATATAGAGAGTACCGAAAGAACAACCCCAAAAATGAAAATCAAGCTGTTTCTGAGAAGGAAACAGACAAAACGAAGAAGGTAAGTTTCCTTAATTTTTTTAAATAACAATTACACACAATGTTTTCTGTAAAAACATAACCACTCAGAAAGTATTCTAAAAACCAATATATCTACAGTTCTAACATGGACACTTGTTTTCACCTTTCGATTTCATAAGTATCATAGTCAACCTATCTAACTTAATGTTTGATGTCGCATGATATGACCTATCCAAGTACATGCATTGTCATGTCATCAGAAAATAATATTGATTTAGACTTTCTTGATGACGTTGACAATATTTTTGATATTTGCTTGCTGTGCAATTTTTCGTCTATATTCTTCAGATTATTGTCTTATTGGCTTTTGTTTAAAGTCTTACTTTCCACATTTGATAATTTTTAAAGCACCTTTTGTGTTTGTCAAAACTAGGCATCTAAAGACGAGAATACATTTCTCCCACTGAGTCATCTAAACCTAAAACCAAAACCAACTCTGGAATATGGTCACTACCGTCTACCTGTTTTTTTCTTTTCTTTTTCCTTTTTTATGTTGTAGCTTATAGCGCCTGTAGGTATACTTGAAGAGTATATGGGAAGCGCTGTTCAGCTTCCACCCATTAGTGGCGCAGTCAATTTTATTTATAGTGGTACCCATATTAGGGCCCATATCACCACCCAAGCGCATCTTTGGTGTAAGGCCATTACACCTCCACCTAAAACCTGGGTATCATGGTGACATGTAGGTAACTTTAAACCACTCGACAAATAACGAAGTTTCAAGACGGCACGTGGTGGAATTCGAACCTACGCATGGACGTCTGCCCGATCCCACGCTCATCACCTTATCCACTTACGCCACCGTCTCCCTGATGATAAAGGAGATGATAAAAAGACTATAATAATAATAATAATAATAATAATAATAATAATAATAATAATAATAATAATAATGATAATAATAATTATAATAATAATAATAATAATAATAATAATAATGATAATGATAATAATGATAATAATAATAATAATAATAATAATAATAATAATAATAATAATAATAATAATAATAATAATAATGATAATAATAATAACAATAATAATAATAATAATAATAATAATAATAATGAGTTGATGACTTGGTTTACAGATCGTCATTGACGTGAGTGACTTCACAGAAAGCGTGACAGCGAGGGTTGAGGAGCGCGAACTGGTGATCGAAGGTGAAGGCAAACGCAAAACCACTTCTGGTGCCATCCAAACCTTCAGTTTTAACCGACACTTCTGCTTGCCGGAAGGCGCTACTACCGACGACATTACGGCCGTCAAATCTTCTGAAGGCATCCTTTCTGTATCCATCAAGAAGACGGTGACCTCAGCACGCACAACCACGACACAAGAGTCCCAAGAAAGCACCACCACCAAAGTTATCAAGATAGTCGAGAAGGGACCTTTCTTCACTGACCCGGCATTCGCAAAGACTGTCAAAGACTTCCAGGGCTCCATCACTACCGTCATCAAGAAATTCAGTGTGAAGGTCACCGGCACGGATACTTTCACCGCCTATAGAAAATTCCGAAAGGAGAACCCTAAGAATGAAAATCAGGCCGTGTCTATCAATGACACTGAAACATTGAAAACGGTAGGAAAATTCTCTCTCTCTCTCTCTCTCTCTCTCTCTCTCTCTCTCTCTCTCTCTCTCTCTCTCTCTCTCTCTCTCTCTCTCTCTCTATATATATATATATATATATATATATATATATATATATATATATATATATATATATATATATATATATATATATATATATATATATATATATATATATATATATATGAATGGAATGGTCATATTATTGTTATTCTATCATTTTCCATCTCTCTTACCTCCTCTCTACCGGATGGTTAAGAGTCCTGCCTCTCTCACCAGTGTTGTTGGGCGAATGCGAATATTTGATAGGTTCATTTAAAAATCATCATTCTCTCTCTCTCTCTCTCTCTCTCTCTCTCTCTCTCTCTCTCTCTCTCTCTCTCTCGCACGCGCGCGCACACACACACACACACACACACACACACACACACACACACACACTGACACGCTCGAACACACAGACACACACACGCGCAAACACACACACATGCGCACACACACACACACACACACACACACACACACACAGTATGTACTCACATGTACAATTAGTTATTTCAGCAAGTGATTCCTCCCTGCAGGTGGTGATTGACGCTATTGACTTCCTTGGGGCCGTGACGGTGAAGCTGGAAGGCAAGGAGGTGGTGGTGAGCGGCACCGGGAAGAGACAGAAGGGTGGCGCCGGCCCTGTCATCAGCTTCAGCTTTGGGCGCCGCTTCTCTCTCTATGACGATACAATCATAGAGAACATCTCAGCCGTCATGTCCTCGGAGGGCATCCTCGTAATTACCATCCCCAGGAAAGGGTAATTTGTGCACTTCACCAGTGACTATCCTGAGGGAATGGACGAAGAGAGCAGGCAAATGATGCACGGCTACGCTACCTACATTTTTATATTTGACTTGGCATATATGTATGATGTCATTTCAGAAACAAAAATTATGTTGAAAATGTAAATAACTTCAAAATCCTTTGCAAAGCTGACAGATTAACTGCCTCATAGGAGAGAAACCAACTCTACTGAAATATTCCTGACAGTTTGACGTATGGTGGTAAAAAAAGACGACAATGTAGTTAGGAAGTCTAAAGGGCCCAGTTCGCACTAAGCAACACGGTGCAAAAGCTACCAATCGCTGAGTAACACTATACACGCCTGAGCAAAACGTTGTACAAGCAACTTCAGGAGAAACAAAAAGTGCAGGTTTCAACAATAGGCTATAATAGTAGGTAAGCGTGGAGGCCTAACATGGAGGTGGTGGGTGGTAGTGAGCCAGGGCTGTGAGCCAGGACCTCAGCCTGCCAGAAAATGTCCAAAGCTCCACTATCACTTAAATAATTTATCAAGCACTGTTCCTTTAGCTCGTACACACGACTGGGTTGTTTTTGTCGTGAAAATGGAATCATGGAAATGTTATGGATACAGAATATTCCTTTCATGTAATCTGAATGCCGTATACTAACACGTTTTCATAGTATCACATTACTACATGTATATACAACTTGTATTCATAATCGGAGTCCTGTCAGTCATTACATTTGTGTCATGAATAACAATACATTATATGGTGACGGTCCTTACAGCTTTCACTAACACACACACACACACACACACACACACACACACACACACACACACACACACACTCACACACTATACAAGTGACCAACTGACACATTACACGATGAAAAAATTATGAACCATACAGAAAACTTCTAAAGTTAACATTTTTTTTTTAGAAAACTGCACTGATTACCTCAATTTTAACTGCAACCATGAAATACTTAGTAACAACAATACAGCAATCCTATCCCATGCTAGAGGTAAGACACAATGGACAATTATGGAAACCTGACATTCCGAGCAACACTCCATTGTCATAAGTGCATGCAGTGACTCATTAGCAGTGTTCTGGGTGCCCTCTCAACACCACCTCAGCACACAATCGCGCAAATATTTGACTTCTTCCTTCCTTCCCTCCATATGAAGTGAGGATGTGTGTAATATATTCACACACACACACACACACACACACACACACACACACACACACACACACACACACACACACACACACAACCACCACTTGAACGGAGGCCTAAGTGCTGCCATATTTCTCGTCTTGCAATATTTCTTCTGTTTATTTACTAACCCGACGTCCCCGCAAAGTGAGGTAGCCGAAATTTAGTGCCTGTTGATCCACCCACGCACACACACACACACACACACACACACACACACACACACACACACACACACACGAGCGTGAAGCCCAGGCCCTGTAAAACTACAACTAGGTAAAGCTACAACTAAGTAAATACACACACACACACACACACACACACACACACACACACACACACACACACACACACACACACCGCGTAGTGTAGTGGTTAGCACGCTCGGCTCACAACCGAGAGGGTCCGGGTTGAGTCCCGGGAAGCGGCGAGGCAAATGGGCAAGCCTCTTAATGTGTGGCCCCTGTTCACCTAGCAGTAAATAGGCATGGGTAACTCGAAGGGTTGTGGCTTCGCTTTCCCGGTGTGTGGAGTGTATTGTGTGGTCTCAGTCCTACCCGAAGATCGGTCTATGAGCTCTGAGCTTGCTCCGTAATGGGAAAGGCTGGCTGTGTGACCAGCAGGCCACCGTGGTGAATTTTACACACACACACACACACACACACACACACACACACACACACACACACACACACGCCAGAGGACCGGGGTTCGATTCCCCGGCCGGGTGGAGATATTTGGGTGTGTCTCCTTTCCCGTGTAGCCCTTGTTCACCTAGCAGTGAGTAGATACGGGATGTAAATCGAGGAGTTGTGACCTTGTTGTCCCGGTGTGTGGTGTGTGCCTGGTCTCAGGCCTATCCGAAGATTGGAAATAATGAGCTCTGAGCTCGTTCCGTACGGTAACGTCTGGATGTCTCGTCAGAGACTGCAGCAGATCAAACAGTGAAAGTAAAACACACACATATATACTTTAGTTATGAATTTTCACTCTAGTTAAGGATTCTGTTGTTTTTGTAAGAGAGAGAGAGAGAGAGAGAGAGAGAGAGAGAGAGAGAGAGAGAGAGAGTTAATTTAATCATGCTTTTGCTTCCTAGATGTGCTCCCAAAAACAGACCCACCAAAGCAAGCAAACTGCAGCATTGGGAGGGTGGAAGTTCTTTAAGTAATTCTGTAACTGATTTATTTGTTTATTCACATGTGCACATCTTGGTCTCGTCCGCGCGTGCCTTCCTCGTTCCTTATTTTCCCCCTTTACCTTTCCCTTGCGGCCAGGTATGCCTCCCCTTTCTCCCTCTCCCCGCGAACCCCTGATGAGACGTTCGCCGCACCTTCCAACATGAACTGTAAAGTGCCGCATCGCAAGCAGGTAGGTGGCGCGTCTTGGTGGTTCCACGTTTAGCTAGTGACTCATCCCCGCCCAACTACACTACATAAGTCTTGCCACCACCATTGCCACTGTCACCACCACTATACTTTATAATCTCCATCCGATATCCCCACTCCCAGATGTTTTAAAGTGCAGCTCTTATCACTGCATCTTTTTTCTTTTTGCTTTATGTTCTGTAATGACTTTTTTCTCTCTCCTCATAACCTTCACCATTTTTTTTTTCATAGTATCTGGTCACATTTGTCATTATTTCGTGTCATTATCATTATAATCAGCATGTCTCTTTACTCTTCTGCACCACTCTCTTTCTCTTTTGTCTCTCTCTCTCTCTCTCTCTTAGGCTGTTGACCCGTCAGTTTGTTTTATCAGAGATCAGGTGTTTACAGTGATAAATTTATACCTGATTTAAATTTGTGAGTGTATGAGAGAGAGAGAGAGAGAGAGAGAGAGAGAGAGAGAGAGAGAGAGAGAGAGAGAGAAATTTTGTGGTGGTGCATCTGTTGGCTCTGCTCACCCTTGGTATCTTTCAGCACGAATCTGTTGTTTAGATGTGTGGCAGAACAGGACGAGCACAGCTGAAGGTTCAGCTGTTTCATGCTGCCGCACTATGAAAATGAGGGGCAAGTTTTGGTATCGCGCAGTCAGTTGACAATTACACACCTCAATCAGAATTAATTAAAACTATTTCTCGCTGACTTTCTTTTAGATCTACACGATCTTCGGGATTAACAATATTATTTTGAACAGTTTAATATCCAAACATTTGCCTCTCATATTTTACCATTTCCCTTGTGCTAAGGAGAAGGGCCTGGCAGCTCACTTCGCTGCCGTCATTCCTGGGAATCATAAAAGGCGATTGAAATAGATACAAAGGAAGGGGATCGGAAATCTATATTCTGTATTTTATATCTGTAAAGTTTCGGAAATCTCAACCTGAAACATAGATAGAGATAAATAAAAACATCTTCTTATGATTTTATTGGGCGACAACAACTCTGTACAAATGTTCATCAAATATGCCAGTTTGACAACTATGATCACGATCCTAATAACGTCAAATACTCGTGTTCCGGGAATCCATGATAAATGCGCCTACTTAATGCCACCATTTGCAAGCAATCCACGTTTTTATTTTTTTTACCATGCACAACCGCCACAGCTCTCAAATCATCTAAATACTTTCCCCTGACAAATGTAACATTGTACATAACCCGATTATTCTTTATTACATAAGAAGTTTTCCTAACGACACATTTACTAGCAGACTACATCGTCTTTACACTGAACCCCTCACGGCCATCCTACTGCCTCACTCAAGCTGAACCAGAGCAAATATGACGTCATCAGATTTGCCAACCATTATAATTTCACTGTGTATGTGTGTGTGTGTGTGTGTGTGTGTGTGTGTGTGTGTGTGTGTGTGTGTGTGTGTGTGTGTGTGTAGTTCTATCGTGGATTTCCTCTTCCTGCTGTTATAATTGAAGTGAATTTTGTACATGACGGGAAAGAATGACATTAATGTATCTGTCAATACCTCACAATGATAACCAGCTCCCTAACGTAAAGGTGAGAGGAAGATCAGCAAAATGGATCAGACCATATGATGATAACATCGTGTCGACAATGTAGCACATGGATTTGTTGATATATTTTGTTTTATTGATAAAGGGGAAAAGTTGTCTTCACAAATGAGTGAACCGGGTAGAACCAATCCTAAGGACAAGGACTCTTGTGCACAGGTGGGTAGGTAAGGATAACATTATTATTATTATCATTATTATTATCATTATTATTATTATTATTATTATAAAGAAAGTTACTTTCATATGCATCTAAAGAAGATGGACTTCAAAGCATTATATATATATATATATATATATATATATATATATATATATATATATATATATATATATATATATATATATATATATATATATATATATATATATATATATATATATATATATATATATATATATATATATATATATATATATATATATATATATATATATATATATATATATATATATATATATATATATATATATATATATATATATATATATATATATATATATATATATATATATATATATATATATATATATATATATATATATATATATATATATATATATATATATATATATATATATATATATATATATATATATATATATATATATATATATATATATATATATATATATATATATATATATATATATATATATATATATATATATATATATATATATATATATATATGTCTATATATAATCATATATATATATATATATATATATATATATATATATATATATATATATATATATATATATATATATATATATATATATAGATAGATAGATAGATAGATAGATATAGATATAGATAGATAGATAGATAGATAGATAGATAGATAGATCACGTTACCACCGCTCTGAATAATATCCTTGTGGTTTTGTGGATCGACCCAAGAAGCACAATATTGTGATCAGCTCCCTCAATTCTCTGGCTTTTGAATGTCATGACAGACCTCACGAACTGCAATCTCACAGACAACTAATAGAATCAGAACAGTAAGACCGGATTGCCTGGCCACAGGGGAAGGTCGCAGGGTATACCACAGTTCCTAGCTACACAGGAGTGTGTGTTGTGGTCTCAGTCCTACCCGAAGATCGGTCTATGAGCTCTGAGCTCGCTCCGTAATGGGGAAGACTGGCTGGGTGACCAGCAGACGACCGAGGTGAATCACAGGAAGTTTTGCTTTGAAAATTAAATGACTGTCTTGTTTTTGAAACCATTACATTGAGTTAACTTATCGTACTTACTATAGCTGAAGAAAAAAATAACAAATTCATTGTTTTTGTCACTGAAAGAGAAACAACAATTACAATGGAGATAAAGTAACATCTTTTGCAAGCTTGATCTTTGGTGAAGGAATGACTGGCTCATTTTAAAACGCCGCAACAACGGGGTCCTGTGGCGCCACTTGGCAGTATTCATTATGTTTCAGAATTCCTAAAGATGTTACAGAGAGAGAGAGAGAGAGAGAGAGAGAGAGAGAGAGAGAGAGAGAGAGAGAGAGAAATTTTACTAGTCTTAAAGTTTAAACTAAGACGTGCTGGACTCGTGAATGGCAGCATTTGAGGAGTCTGCTCTATGTACAGCAATGGTTCCCAAACATTTTCCTTGTTTTCCCCTTCACCCATGTTCACCTGTTCAGGTTTACCCCTTCATATATATATATATATATATATATATATATATATATATATATATATATATATATATATATATATATATATATATATATATATATATATATAGTGACAACAAGATTATGAGATTTGGAACAAAATTACCGTACATGGTGAAATAAACACTATAACAGATGCTGATGACGTTGATGTGAAGGCTGAGGCAGTGGAGGAAATCAATGAGATGCTCACAGCTTTCCAAAGAACAGAGGAACAGGAAGGACTGAGATACAATGAGCAGAAGACTGATATTATGAAGCTCAGTAGAGAGATGGCAATTACGTACCAGGACAAGAGCAAGTTGGATCAATAATTATCAAGAAAGTGGATAAATTCAAGTACTTGGGAACTGTCGTAAGTGAGCAAAATTGATTTGACGTAGATGGAAACAAACACATAGCTGCAAGAAACAGATGCTACTATGCTCTATCGTCTGTAATGAAGAGAAGGAATATAACACACAAGAACCAAACTAATAACACTGGAATAAAACCCACTGTCCTATATGTACACTAACTAAACAAAGAGAAAAAAGAACAGAAGTATTTGAAAGTAAGATCTTGTGAAGAATCCTCGGCCCCGTGTGGGGATGAAGATGAAGGAAGCTGAAGACGAAGGCACAACTGGGAAATTAGAGATGAAGCAAGTGAAGTGCGTGAGAGAAGAGCACGACGGGTTAGCCACTGTGCTGTAATAGATGGTGATTATTAACAAGAAAATTGACAGAAGGCGTAGTACAAGGCTGACTACCACTCGGAAGACCCAGTTACAGAAGGAAGGACGGAGTAAGAGAGTACATGGAACAGGTAACATCAAGAGAGAACTGGTACAACAGGAACGGGCAAAAAATCAGTAAATTGTGTGGAAGAATGAGGTTACTGATTAACTCTCTTGTACTAGTGATATGGAAAGAACAAAGGTGAGTGGGTCTTCTGCAACGAGTCCGGGTGAGGGGAAAGTCAGAAGTTATGAAGTAAAGACCAGGTGTGACCATGGAAATAACAGTGGAAGTTACAAATAGACGTGACTGACAGGCTGAATTCAGGCGTAAAGTTTTGCACCTCATCTTACAGTATTTAGTAGAATTGAAGGAATCTTTTTTCTCATACCTGCGTGCAGTACTTATAAGAAAAAAAAGAAGGATAAGACCATTCTAAAAAAGTGTGATAGAGTCATAATCAACAATAGAGAGTTAAGAAAAGACATCTGAAAGTGACTGACTTAATTCAGAGAAGAAGTATGACGTGATACCTTCACTACCTACAAGAGACTGCTTTAATGACATTATGTAACTGTCAGATGCTATTTGGAAAAAGATTGAAAACAGATAATACATACAAGAAAGCCAAGAAAGAAAATGTGACGAAAAGATCGGTTTCTATGAAAAGTACAAGGAGATACTTTAAGAAAATAAAGGTAAGTAAGATGCCCATAGTTTTTGGAGAAAAAATTGGTCTTAGAAAAAAAAATGTACACAACAACAACAACAACAACAACAACAACAATAATAATAATAATAATAATAATAATAATTATAATAATAATAATGATAATAATAATAATAATGATAATAATAATAATAAAAAATAAAAAATAATAATAACAATACTACTACTACTACTACTACTACTACTACTACTACTACTACTACTACTACTACTACTACTACTACTACTACTACTACTACTACTAATAATAATAATAATAATAACAATAATAAAAACTAGCAATAATAATAATAACAATGAAAAGAAAACGCACGAGATATGTTGAGAAATACATGAAGCAAAAGAAAACAAAGCAAATAAAGAAAAATATACCATGAAAATGTAACTTTTTAATAAGTGGAAGGACAGTTGTAAGAACAGATGATTAGCGAGGACCATACAAGTAGGAGGATGCAGGCTGAGGAACATAATCAGAGGAAAGAAAGAAAACAGAAGATCTTCAAAGGGAAAACAAATAAAAAATAAATAAAAAGAAAGACTATTTTAAAAATTAACAGATAATTAATAACGAAATGCACTGCTACAAGTGCAAGAGGGAAAAAAAAGTCATTCATTAAAAGTGTGTGTGTGTGTGTGTGTGTGTGTGTGTGTGTGTGTGTGTGTGTGTGTGTGTGTGTGTGTGTGTGTGTGTGTGTGTGTGCGTGTGTGCTTCTTTAATGGTAATAAGCTAATTGTATTTTCACACTTACAAACATCTAAATAAGCAGCAAAGACATATTCACTTAAACATGCACTGCTTAACAAGAAAATAAATATTAATTGCAGGAACAATCAATAACGTATCATCTCAATATACCAAGTTAAGCAACATGACTTGTTTTTTTTACATTAATTTCCCTAAGACGTGTCAGTGAGTCAAGCCTTTTGATATAGATTTACATCATGGAACCCAATACACTGACAATTACTAACGCGCATCCATCACCCTGGGCAATGGGCAAACGTAGACATGTCACTATCAGTGGCCTTTCTGATTATTTTGAGATTTGTGAATAAATAAGACTTAAAACACTATACAACAAGTATTATTCACTAATAATACCCACGATTTTTCTATAAATATTCTGCAATAACCAGTTATGAATACGCACTCCAACCTACTAAATGGCTAAAACATCCATTTGCATATGCACATACACAAATACATAGCTAGCTGTCTTCCGCCTATCGATAAGCCTGGTCAATCTGGAAGTTTCACCTCCGGATTAGGCAACTCTGGGCCTCTTCTCAGTATGCTACTCACACTGTAGTGGCAGCGCTTCCACCAATGAACATGAATTAATTATCGCACAATATAGTAGAAATCAATCATAACAAGAAGTTAACTAGACTTTTTAAACATTGTATTCAGCGATATCAGATGGCACTCGTGAAGCCTTCGTCGGAACAAACATGAAGGCGTTGTGTTGCTCCCAGAGGAAAGCTGTCACCAGTACTGTGTAAGCACAGGGTTATTCATCTTTCTAACTCATCTTTCACCGTTAGTGTCTTCATATTAGTAATTGCAGCACATCTTATTAACTTTTTGTGTAACTATACTATCATATACATCATTGACGTCAGCACTGATGATGCACTTCCTTTTCATAAAAAAAACACTTTGTATTTTATTCTCTCTTCTCGAGAGAGATATACTTCTATCAAAGGACGAATCGTTGGCTTCACTCACCTTAACTTTAGAGAATTAATTGAACTCAATACTAACTTCACGACATGACGCACGCTTACTCCGGCTTATCGCAGAGGTATCCGGTAGTCAATGACGCGTCATACTGTCATGCCAAGCTGCCTACCCTCGTACCATTGCTGTGGATGTAACGACCTCATGTCACAAAAATTTCTTTAATTTAAAAAAAAAATAATAATAATAATATACCATGAAAGCTATAAAATAAGCCGTTACTCTGTTAAATAAAATGTCTTTTGTGCTTGAATAGCAGCAATATATATATATATATATATATATATATATATATATATATATATATATATATATATATATATATATATATATATATATATATATATATCTTCGTGAATGGAATTCATAATGTACTGAGTGTTCGCGCAGGACAAGGCTTGCAATGTCCAGGGGTGGATAATTCAACACCTTCCCCCAAGATAAGCTTCAGAATGCTCATCACCATCACAATACGAATAACTCATCTGAAGTGAACACTGCAACAAATAGTTGAACAGTATGAAGGTGCGATCATTATGCTACCGTGTTCACGAGCACAAGAAGTCACGATTCGAGCAGAGACCTTAGGTATGGTCCAAATAAAATAAATTCCATTATTATTTTACTTCCTTATAGTTGGTTTCAAGCACCAGCCAGGGCTTCACGCTGTCCCTCAAAGGTGAGAATGCGCGGATTCCCGCTACATGCTTTCCATCGAAATGCGTTACCTATTCACTGATTTGTTTTTTGTCCATTATGAAAAGAGCACATACACTTTGCACTATAAATGTGTAAGTTGTCCCTTGCTCATGACAGGGAGGCAAAGATAACAATCTGAACCAGGATGATTAAGGGTCGTTTAGGGGATAGTCTTCTACTGAGCTTGCAAATACTAACATCAACGCTGGAAACATACTCCTGCGTGACTTATTTTACTGTCCCTGTTTAGAAGAATTGCTAGTTGATGTACTCACAATGTTCTCTTACACTCTAGTCTGAGGCTTTCCATACTACAGTGGTTCTCAAAGTTTTCAAACTTATGGAACCCTATCGTACTTATGGTATTCGGCGGAACCCCTTACAACCCCTTCACCCAATATAGATAGAACCAACCCCCTACATGTAATTGCAGGTGCTAAATGGACGTGGTCTTCATGTAATCACTCAGTCTCTCTCTCTCTCTCTCTCTCTCTCTCTCTCTCTCTCTCTCTCTCTCTCTCTCTCTCTCTCTCTCTCTCTCTCTCTCTCTCTCTCTCTCTCTCTCTCCTTTCATCCCTTTCATATCTAATATTATCCATTCCTGTTCATATTGATTAATGAAACTAAGGTTTTGTCGAACTTTATAGATTTTTGCCTTGAAAGGTCTTCACGGAATCCTGGGGTTCTGCGGGACACAGTTTGACAACCGCTGCCTTAGTACAATCATGGAAACAATATTGACAATTTGGAGGGCCGTCTCAGACTGATCCCTGAAATGAAAATGGAAGGATTCAGCGTTTCTTTTTTTTTTTTTTTTTCGAAGGGACTTCAGCCCCCCAAAATTGGGTGATATTTTAACTAGTTTGTAATGTATCAACAGAATGGCAGGCAAGTGCGCACATGCTATCCTGCGGTGCCTTTGACATTAAGTCAGTAGAACAATTCTCGGAATCTGATGGATCAGTGACATGGAGACCAACCAAAACTTTCAGCCACTGCCCCACGCCACTCCTGCTTTCTTTGCATTCCTTAACCTGTTAATACAAAAATATTGTATTTTTCGCCATCATGCCTGTCCTAAATAGAATCTGTCACCTCCAAGAGTACCACTGCAGCTCACAGTTGAAGATTCCTTGCAGAACAAATGTCACTTAAACGATGCCAGTTATGTAAATCTCCACTGATTTACCTCATAAGAGAGCGTACATTAATGGAATACGATGCTTGATACGAGCCATGTAGTGTATAAGCTATTAAAGGACTTTGAAGACTCCTGAAAGCTCCATCAACGAAGATCTCGGCAGATTTAACCAGGAACTAAAGATTATATACACACAAAAGACATTAACAACACCGGTATTTGGATTATTCTCAAGAATCAAATGTTCGCCTCTGCCGCTGATAGCAAGCTAAACGAGTTTTGAGTAAAACAGGATACACCTTCTTTCTTGGTATGCAGATTACGTTATACATTTGCTATCAGCAGAGTGATGCAGATTATCAGAACCACTGTTTTGTTATCACTTTCGCTTCCTTCGTGGACACAGTTGATGTTTTTTTTCAAGTCCTCTGTCATATTTCTTTTGGTATAGCCACTAAGGAGTACATACATACACTCATGCTTCAATGCACTGTTTACTCTAAACATAACCAGCATACATCAAACTTTTGCTCCCTATGTTAGTTTTGAAAAAAAAGTGAAATCAATTGTAAACGAGTAAAACCAGTTTAAGCATATCGACCTCACAGAACGGAAGCAGACTATGTGACTGTCTCGCGGGCTGACTGACTGGTGCTTCATGTCTGCCAACCAACCGCAAAGGCAGTGCGGTAGGTCAAGAGCTGCGCCGTTAATTTTGTACTAGTTTTTATGGAATTTCCCGCACATGGTCTTTTTTGGTAGCGCGATTTTAAAATATGACAATATCATAGGTCGTATACACGTGTTAGTTCTATGAAGTTCTTTAGTTACTTAAGCGTCCTAAATCAAAGGGACAAGACACAGGAAACGCATTTTTGCAGTGTGAGTATCATTCAATTATTGCGTTAAAATAGGGGTGAAATAACTAAGGAATATTATTAGTAATTTTTTTGTTATTGTTTTTCATCTATTTATTTATTACTTTTCATGTAAAAATGGTAGATGGAAGTAGGCAGGGAATTCCAGAATTTACCAGCTATAGAAAGGATGAATGATTGAGAGTAATGGTTAACTCTTGCTTATAGGAGTGAGAGAAAGAAGAAAGTCTTATGCAGCGAGACCGCGGGAGGAGGCGAGGCATGCAGTTTTCAAAAGCAGAAGAGCAGTTGGTATGAAAGTAGCGGTAGAAGATAGCAAGAGATGCAACATTGTGGCGGTGGGAAAGAGAGTGAAGAAAGTCAGTCAAAAGAGAGGAGTTAATAAGATGAAAAGCTTTTGATTCCACCCTATCTAAGAGAGCAATATGAGTGGAACCCTCCATGCATGTGAAGAATACTCCATACATGGGTGGATAAGGCCCTTGTACAGAGTTAGCAGTATAGGGGGGATAAAGGAGAGAGAAACTGACGGAGACGCCTCAGAACGTCTAACTTCATAGTAGCTGTTTTCAACTAAAGGACAGATATAAAGTTTCCAGTTTAGATTATAAGTAAAGGACAGACCGAGGATATTCAGTGTAGAAGAAGGGGACAGTTGACCGTCCTTGAAGAAAAGGGGATTCTTGTCTGGAAGGTTGTATCGAGTTGATAGATGGAGGAATTGAGTTTTGGAGGCACTGAACACTACTAAGTTTTCTCTGCCTCAACCAAATATTTTAGAGATCATAAGTCAGGCGTTCTGTGGTGTCCCTGCGTGATCTGTTGACTTCCTGAAGAGTTGGTTGTCTCCGAAAAGACGTGGAAAGGTGGTATCATCAGCGTAAGAGTGGATAGGACAAAAAGTCTGCTTAAGAAGATCATTGATGAATAATAGGAAGAGAGTGGGTGACAGAACAGAACCCTGAGAAACACCAATATAAATAGATTTAAAAGAACAGTGGTCGTCTACCACAAGAAAAATAGAATGATCAGAGAAAACATGCAGATAAAGTTGCAAAGAGAAGGATAGAAGCTGTGGGAGGGTAGTTTGGAAATCAAAGTTTTGTGCCAGACTCTATCAAAAGCCTTTGATATGTCTAAGCCTCTAAGGCAACAGCAAAAGTTTCACCAATATCTCTAAAAGAGTATGGCCAAGATTCATTAAGGAGAACCAGAACATCGCCAGTAGAGCAGCCTTGACGGAAGCCATACTGGCAATCAGATAGAAGATTATCAAGTAAAAGATGTTTCAGAATCTTCCTGAATCAAAAAGAATCTAATATCAACGAAATGAACTGTAATACTTTAGATAAACAGGATACAAAAACGATAGGGCGGTAGTTTGAGGGATGAGAACGGTCACCCTTTTTTAGGAATAAGCTGAATGTAGGTAAACCTCTAGCAAGAAGGAAATGTATATATAGAAGTCGATAGACGGTATTCAAAGCCAGGTAATACACACAGTTAAAAGAGTTTGACCAGGTAGGGTACAAGAACCATGGAGGAATCAGGTCCATAAGCCTTCCGAGGGTTTAGACCAGTGAAGGCATTTAAAACATCATTACAAAGAAATTTAATCAGTGGCATGAAGTAGTCAGAGGGGAGGGAGGAGGGCGCTGGAGAAGAGGGAGGAACAAGCCATGAATCATCAAAGGTAGAGTTTTTAGCAAATGTTTTGAGAGAAAAGTTTAGCTTTAGAAACAGATGAGATGGCAGTGGTGCCATCAGGATGAAATAAAGGAGGAAAAGATGAAGAAGTAAAGTTATTGGAAATGTTTTTGACAAAATGCCAGAAGTCTTGAGTGGGGGTGGGGGTAATTGGATTTCGAAGGGTTGACATTTTTCATTAGTGAAAAAGTTTTTGGCAAATAAAAAGAAAAACTCGACATGATTCTAACTTGGGCCCACAACAGAAGGCGAGGCCTGATCTCACTCCACATAGTTGGTCCGGACGGCCTGACGTGGACGTCTGTGTCCAAAGGGAAGGCAAGTGCGGGTTTCACATGGCTGGGAAGTGGGTGTCCTGCCACATCACTCTGCCATCAAAACTCAACAACGACCTCACAGCAAATAAAACAAGGACACATAAAATCGTGCTTATCTGTGCAAGGCACGACAATTAAATCACTAAGTTTCATAATAAGAAAAATATCAACGTTTCTATGGCCGAGGTGAGTGTTTGTGTCCTAAGGAAGGGCAAGTGTATGTGCCACGTGGTGGGGAAGTGGGCATTCCGCCACATTATTATTATTATTATTATTATTATTATTATTATTATTATTATTATTATTATTATTATTATCATTATTATTATTATTATTATTATTATTATCATTATTATCATTACTATTACTACTACTGCTACTACTACTACTATTACTACTACTACTACTACTACTATTACTACCAGTACTACTACTACTATTATCATTATTATCATTATTGCTATCATTATGTTATCACTATTGCTATTATTACTATTGCTATTATTATCATTATCATTATTACTTTTATTACTATTATTATGATCATTACTTTATAATAATATTATCATTATCATTACTATTTCTATTACTATTATCATGATCATTATTTTATAATAACAATTATGTACTACTACTACTACTACTACTACTACTACTAATAATAATAATAATAATAATAATAAAAACATGAAAACAAAAAAAGGACGACACAAAGAAACAAAAAACAAAAACAACAGCAGCAAAAACAACAACCAATACGAGAAAACCACAACAACAAACGTCACACACACACACACACACACACACACACACACACATACAGTACAGCGTAGCGTAACACGAGGGAATAGCAGAGAAGAACAGGCGCGAGGCAAGCTGAGTGGCGGTGGATGGAGCGAGAAGCCTGCGTTCCAAACCCGAGTGAGTCTCAGTATTGCAGTGGCTGCGGTTGGTTGCAGAAGGGTGTAGTGCTCCGCCTTGCAATTCACCTCCTGGCCCGTCTGTTGCTCACGCGCGCGCAAGTAAGTCAAGGCTAGCTACAGTGCCTGCCTTATTACCTAGAGCAGTAACAACAATAACGACGACAAAAACAACAACAACGATAATAATATCATAAATACTATCATAAAGGTGAGGAAGGATCAGATAATGAGCCGGATTTTAGTAAACGTTTCCTTCTTTTCATCATGCCGGCATACATACATACGTACGTACATATATATATATACATATTCATCCTGCAGCACCAGGTGGCAATGCAAGTGTGTGTGTGTGTGTGTGTGTATGCCAAAATAACACATGTCATTACAGTTTCCAAAGTTTGACAAACTCTATTAACGTTATTGTTGTTATTTTTCTCCTCCTCCTCCTCCTCTTCTTCTTCTTCTTATTATTATTATTATTATTATTATTATTCTTATTCTTATTCTTCTTATTCTTATTATTATTATCAATATTATAATTATTGTCATTATCATTATTATTATTATTTTTATTACTACTACTATTACTACTACTTCTTCTATTACTACTACTACAAAAATGACAATGAGAACATCTAGGTTATATTGCCAGTAATAATCTTGTAAATGACAATAAAAGGTATAGATTTTTCGAACATGAAGGTACTAAACATCAATGAAGAGGACAGCATCTAGACACTGCTTTTACGACCATGTCTCCTTCATTTCCTTCATCTATCATATTCCTCTTTACCAGCCTCATAGTTATCTTTCTCCCGTCTGTCTCACTCCCTTCACCCTCCTGCTTCTTTTCCGGACAGTCCTAAGAGAGGTTACTGTGTCTCGGTCAGCACGTGAGTGATTTGAGAACTCCAGTGACGTAAACATCAACCACACGTTAAGACTTGAACGCTGCACCTTACATGGATCTTTTCCATATGCTGACTACTTAAATAATTTAGCCAGCGATCTCCCTAACGTATATAATAGTTTAAAATCTTTTTCTTCCTTTTATGAAAACTACAATAGTTTACGAACGTCCCATTTCCGCCGGGGGTTCCAGTGTTGAGAGCCGGTTCTCAAGGCCACGCCGATTGAGTCTAGAAATGAGACACAACCCTTAGTGAATGTTGCAGAAATAGCCTTGTAATTTCTAAGCAAGTCGTCAGTAATGATCAAGTAAATGTTAATGATCACATGGTCAATGCATCTAAGGTATAACTAAGATAAATTCTAGGGAAAGCAACAAGCTGACTTAACTTGTGACGATGCCAAGCGAGGCAATACCGTAGACCTGATTCCGCCACACTAAATTCATGACTACAGTGTGGCAGCTTCCACTTCCCGCACACATTGACCTTATCTCACTTAACTGATGAGGATTTTTATTAATCTTGAACACACACACACACACACACACACACACACACACACACACACACACACACACACACACACACCGCGTAGTGTAGTGGTTAGCACGCTCGACTCACAATCGAGAGGGCCGGGTTCGAGTCCCGGTAAGCGGCGAGGCAAATGGGCAAACCTCTTAATGTGTGGCCCGTGTTCACCAAGCAGTAAATAGTTACGGGATGTAACTCGAGGGGTTGTGGCCTCGCTTTCCCGGTGTGTGTTGTGTGTGTTGTGGTCTCAGTCCTACCCGAAGATCGGTCTATGAGCTCTGAGCTCGCTCCGTAATAGAGAAGGCTGGCTGGATGACCAGCAGACGACCGTGGTGGTGGTGAATTACAGACACACACACACACATACACACACACACACACACACACACACACACACACACACACACACACACTTTCATACGATTTGTAATCATCACTCTGTACATTTATCTCCAAGTTTCCCTTTCTCCCGTTCTATTGCTGTAGTGAATTGTCCTTCACAGCTTCTCTGAATAAGTTAAAAGCGGTGTTCCACAGGTCTCTATCTTGTAACCAACTTTATTTTTGTATTCATGACTTCTCTTACATTACACTGATGACTCTGCATTCCTCAGCACCGTCTATACAAAGCGCCTAGCTTCTGATCCTTTCCTTAGTTCAGATTAGGGCGGGACAATTTATGAAGTTTTGCTTTTGCATATATACATTTACTAACATCGACCAAGAAGGCAGCACAAAAACAAAGATAACATTTTTGGGACATCATGAGATTCCCAGTTATTCAAGGATTTATGCAAAATCAGAGTTAAATCTAGTAATTATTCCAACATATTGAAAAGTTCAAAGAATTTCATAAGATTTTTCTATAATCAAGTCGCATGATTATGTTACTACAAAGAGGAAGACGGAAAAAAAAAGAATCTAGACTTTAAACATGTGACAGAATTAATATTTCACACCGCCAAACTATTCCTCTTTGTTTCTTTACTTGGGCACGAGACAAGCAGTAAAGCAGAGGAACATTGCAGAGTATCTTCAGGCGGCGGCAAGGTGTAGCGGTCTGTCTTTTGTTACAACTTACATCATTAATATATTTAAGTGGCTTTAGTATTTTAGTGATGCCGTGACCACGTCATTGGACTTCCTTCCATAAAGTGAAGCCAGTAATTTTTTTTAAATGATCACTTGCTCTCGTTACCAGCGTATCTTCCGTGTTAGTCCGTGTATGTTTCCACTGTTGTCTTTCAGCGGAACCTTTTGGATAACAATGTCACCAATCACAAAACGGAAACGTGTATCCTTTATTTCTTATAATTCATGTCATTATCAAATTTCTCACCAGTCTGTATTTCAAATATCTGAGTAAGAATGATTTTTACCTTTCTATGTATTATATTTATCTTGCATACAATATACTGAAATAATTAATATTTCAAGGGTATCTACCACATATTCACAAGCAACAAACTTAACTTTATTTTTCTATTTATTTTTCACCTTTTCACCACATTTCGAAGCAATATGAAAGATTGTTTAGATGTTTTAGTCAATAATCTACAAGTTACAACATTCGATTTTCTACCTACATTGTTCTACCTAAAGCCATCTTTTTTTTTTTTTGAGCATTATACCAAAATCTTAAAGAGGATTCTAACGGTATACATTCTCATCTCAAGGTCCAAAAAGTGGCCAGCTTGCATTCCTGTCACGCCCTGTTCTTGAGCAGGTCTGAGAGCCGTCTGGTAAGGGAGTCACACACGGGCATGAGAACCCAAACACAGGCAGTCTTGGGGTCACGCGTGTGGAACTTGAGGATTTGGAATGGAGGTTCAAAGTTTTAAGTTACGTTGGGAACATATATATCTGGAAATGTAGCAGTCATAATTATGTTTAAAGCGGTGGGAAAGATCACGGGCAAAGGATATTTCTTGTCAACAAGGATAGACACACCACGTCGAAAGGTTTAGCAGTACAGATTAGAAAGATTACTCGTCAAAATAAACAACGTAAAATTTAAACTGCAGCCCAGTTTTATCTTTCAAGGAGAATGAACAAATGTGCAGAAAGGTTAAGGTATTCATAAGTCACAATCATTGTGACAATCAGAAGTCTGGGACTAGCATGGGAACATCATAAAATCACAGGAATTTGGAGCTTCAAAATTAAGTAAAAAGCAAACCGCTTACTAGGTAAGGAGATATGATTGTCAAGTTACGTTAACTTAATAGTGAAATAATAGAGGTTCACTGTAACCCACGAAGCTCTCCTTGTTTATTCTAAGATGAACAGAAGAAATGTGCTACGTGTCTCTTTGTGAGTCATCATAGCCATCGCTTATGTGATCATCTGAGAAATTATGTTGAATAATGCATGATCATCGGCGTGAGTAGACATGTTTGAGAGCCAGTACAACCTGAGAAATATGGAGAAAAGAAGGTGGGTAGGTGGAACCCAGCGAATAATATGTAAATAGGACAATACAAATGTGGACAATTATCAGGACAAAATATCGAACACTAAGGAAGAAGGAAAAAAAATCAAATAAAAAAACTTACTCTTGTGAGGAAAAAACAGAATTGGCCTAATCAGTCCATAAATATAACACATTCTTTGTCTTAAAAGTGTTTTAATGAATATCATGTAATACTTTGACTAATGTACGGACAACTCATTATGATCAAGTTTCTGCCCTGTAGTCTCTCCCTGCGCGAGATGTTTTCTGCCTTAGCAATGAAGGCTTTAGTACATCCAGCATTTCTGAAGCTTCCACAGTGTTTGTTTCCTGGTTTGATCTGAGAGGCTGATGTGTTTCCTGCTGGTACAGAGAATTGGATCTATAAAACCTAACTGACGAAGTTGTAAATTTCAAGGAATCAAAAACATTAAAAACAGTAAAATCAAACAATACGCGTGTAGTGATGAGGATGTTAACCAGCGAACAAGAGGTGTGAGGTTCGAACACATTGCCACTCACTTACCAAGAAGCAGTAAGGACCCAATGATTCCTTTTAGTATAGAATGATGAGTGTTTGCTTGCCGATGTTGGCGAAGATATTCCTTCAGTACTTAATCTCAGGATTGAACCCTCTCAGAGCTATTAGTTTTCTGCCTTTCGTCAGGAGCAAAACTATAAAGAACATCACATAACACACACTACTATCCTAACAAGACGTATAAACACTCCGATATCATGTCTCTCTATTAGAATAAAAAAAAAAAAAATAGAAAAAAAAAGTTGGGCTATACATGACTGGAAGGCGGAAAATTCTGCCAGTTACAGGTGCATCATACTTGATACGTGTAATGACCGGTGGAGTGTTTCGGAAGCTGGCCCCGACTTCATCAGAGATTGCAACAGCATCAGCTATACCCATAATAGCATAAAAGAAGACAAAAAAAGTCGCACTGTTAAGCAGCAGAGCAACATACTGGTAAAGATAGCTATATACAAGAGAGCAGTTTGGTTACCAGACTAATGCAACCTAAAGAAATGCGCATCTTTATTTTTCTAACCCAAACTTGGAAAATAAAATGCGGATGAATCGCTGCTTCGACGAGCCGTGAAAATCATAGCAACAGGTATTTAATTTCCATCACCCTAAAACCAGAGTTCATTGTTATTTATACACAAGCAAGATCATCCCTGTCCATTGCTATCCATTATAAGAGATAAAAATTTTCTAAAAAGAGAACATATCATTACCCATCACAACCAAAACACCACCAGTAATGAGAACACATACGCTTAATAGAGAACCAACAGTCAGAAGAGAAAGTCAATGCCGCGTGTAACTATAAGGCTACATGGAAAAAAAGAGAACAAAAATATACAGTACTAGAGAAAATCAGGCCGGGCAGGAGAAAAAAAGAATAGAAATCTCATCTTAACTTTTGAGTCTTGGTCTGGCATCTGGGTTCACGTCCAATAATTTAGTCACTTCATATGCCTTGACAACCTTCGGTGTAACACACTGACTAAATGATACTACCTTTGCCCTAAAGTGTTCCAAGACCTCTAGACTTGCAAAAACTGGTTATGATTGATATCAAGTTCTGCCTGTATCACACACACACACACACACACACACACACACACACACACACACACACACACACACACACACATATACGATATTGGATAATAATGCAATAATATTTCATATGTACGTAGCTGGCATACTCGTATTTATAGAAGAAATAAAAAAAATGAAATACCACATAAAAGATAAAGAATATACATATATAATGTAGTATTCTAAAAATATAGAGAAAAAGAGTTTATAGAACTATTGTGTACAGTACTACACAATTGTGCGTCAATGCATGGTGTGTGTGACACAGCAGCGCAGGTGTTTGGCAGAATATACATATATAATGTAGTATTCTAAAAATATAGAGAAAAAGAGTTTATAGAACTATTGTGTACAGTACTACACAATTGTGCGTCAATGCATGGCGTGTGGAACACAGCAGCGCAGGTGTTTGGCAGATGTGTCTGGGAGTTCAGTGAGGCACAAGCACCGCGCGGTGGGTTGACTCAAGTCAGCTTGGTGTAGGTCAGTACCAGTAAGCTCCGCCTCCGTCCCCCCACCCGTTCGTCCGGTTCTCAATTCAAGGTATTACATCGAAAATGAGATGTTAAGTCTTAAAAACTGACAAAATGTATTTCACATAAAATTCAGAATCTTTCGTAATGTTTCTGCATTTTTCACATTTTTCAACGCACCTAGACGTTTTGATTTATTGTTTGTGCTTTTATATCGCTTCTTCCGGCGTTTAGGCGCTCGTGGGTGTGGTGAGCCCCTCGTCAGTCTTAGCGTAATACAGACAAAGAATAATGGCAGCTAAATAAATGAGTAAAAGTAAGATGAGTTCACCCTGATGAGGCACACTGCACAGCGAGTGCTAACCCACCATCAGTCTCGCTACACCGTACGTGCCAACTCCCCTTCTCCCGAGGCTTGCCATTGAGGAATAATGATAATAATCCGTGAAGCAGCGCCAGGGACTGACCTACCCTATTCTGGAGGAACGGCAAATAACGAAAAAAAAAAAAAAAAAAAGCTGGTCAATGTTAATATATAATTCATGCGACTCAGTTAAGGATGAATCACCACACGTGCGCACATGTGGGAGAGTATTTCTTTAACGTCACGGAAAAAAACGTGGTTTCTTTAGAAAAGCAACGGCAAGATCTAAGTAAATCCATCAATGAGTCCCTGATACCACGAGTCCACTTGATGCAAACATGCCGTCAAGGCTGACGACATGCCACCGAACCACTGAACCCTCGTGGCCGCCACACCATCACGTCTGAGGCACAGCATAATTCCTGTTGATCTAGGTTATGGAAGCTTGCAGCCAGTCATATCGGGAAGTGGCCATGTTTTTCTTTGCTCACTTTCTTGTGGCTTGATATTACAAAGTTTAATGATTAAATACGATGAAACTATGAGAAAATTTGTTAATAATTCTATGGAAGTTATCTTTACCTTTAGTAATAATGCTATGTATGGATTACTATTAAAAAAATCAACATGGAACACGTATATTCAGTACTCCACTTAAGTAATATCTACAATGCAGCGTGGGTGGGATCAAAACAAAGGAAATACGCGTGGAGGAGCAAATAACTGTGTGGAAGAAGAGCAAGATTATCCACTGGAGGCAAAATGAAACCAAGTGGCGTTGTGTGATGCCACACTTCCATGGCTGCAGCAAGTCTCGTCATCTGCTTTCTTGGCATCAGAAGTAACCTTTTTTTGTATCAGTATTTATTCACCTCATCCTTCCATTCGCTTATAGCATTTCTGACTGAAAATAATTATTTCATCATGACCAGAATATAAACACGTGAGGAAACTTTCACACACATGTCTTTACAAACATGTGTAGCCAGACATACTTGCAAGTAGGACAATGGACTTGTCTTCCTTCACGCTGCAATCCCTATTCGCCTCATGCTGAACAAGAATAAGTTGCTAGTCGAGGAGTCATGACCTTGTAACCCAGCAACTCCAACGCCACTGCCACCAGCACCACCAGCAATCCCGCCAGCACGTCCTAGGCTAACTCGGCGAGAAATATGACTTATGAGTAATCCTGCCAATCACTGGAGAAGTAGGAGGGTTGGGGCGGAAGCTACTATTGCGGTGGACTCAAAACAGGTTCCTGAGTAATCTGTAGCACACGGAACTCTTGTCTGCAGTCCAGTGATGGTCATGCCGTGCTCCCTTAGTTGCGCACAGTCTAACTAGACCCATTCAGGGGAGCGCACGGGTACATGACTAATCACAACACCACACACTTCAAACATGTCACGTGATCCGGCGTTTATCACTTCTTACGTTTCTGAACCTGTAGGACAAGTTCTTCACACTGACTATCCCCCCCATTGCCCCACCCCGCCACTCCACACAGCTACAACAGTTAGGTTTCATTGGCACTGCACTACTAAGCAATCCTGAATAGTCGTGGAATGTTGACGAGCATCAGAGGCCTTAGGGGAATGAGCCGCTATGAAAATGAGACACCTGAGCAAGTATCAACCAAGCACATGCGCGTGCACACGGGACACACACACACACACACACATTGACACCACTTCTCCGGCAACTTCTCCCTGGTTTATGAGCGCGATATGTGAAAATTTCGCGCTGGTTCAATGCCCAACCTTTAATTTTTGTTTTCTAAAGCTACTGTATGGCGCAAAAATTTTCTTCGCACTTTTCTAGCAGGTCATTCGATGTCAACGTTAGTGCAACATTCAACTTTTCTTTCTCAAGTTTTCTTAAGGTTGTCAACTTGTACAGTTCCTGTAACACACTGCATATTTTCACGTTGTCATGGAGTCTATAATTATGTTGTCCGTGGTCGGTGATGAGTTCTTACGTGTGCACTGTGGGTCAGGGCCGCTGGCAAGGTGATCGCAAGACTAGTCAGGTGGTATGTACAAAGCCATTACACAAGGCAGTGGGAAGTGGATACAAGGAGATTCGATATACGTAAAACTCCTTAGGTGAACATTTTGGTATATACGCTTCAATGAACAAGGCCTGTAGTAATCCATTATGTATTACAAATGAGGTGGTAATATACAAAGCCAGTGGAAGGGCAAATATTAATGGCCTATCGTTCAATGAAAGATAAGATCGAATTGAGATGTGTTACGGACTGTGGTAACGCATGATGCATCAGGTGGAAGATGGTGTGTGTGTGTGTGTGTGTGTGTGTGTGTGTGTGTGTGTGTGTGTGTGTGTGTGTGTGTGTGTGTGTGTGAAAGCGAAGGTGTACAAGTAGGAATGAATACTTGAGAATTGTGAAGAAGAGGCTAGAGTAATTTGAGTTCTCGAGGCCCCCCTGCTAACTTACTACATGTTAGGATAGAACTATGGACTTGAAATTCATACTCCACTAGTAAACCAATAGATTTCATAATTTGGGTGAAAGTTTTATTTGAAAACACAAATAAGCATAAAGCAATAAGGACTCCCAGTACAATCAACGTCTGTATTTAAAGCTTTTCAACTTCATAATTTGGGTGCAAATTTAATTTCATAACATTCACAAATATTCATACAGCAATTACGAATCCAAACACAATCATCAACTGTTTTTAACGCTTTTCTACTTCATAATTTGTTTGGAAATTTTATCAGAAACTTAAAAAAATATACAATAAAACAATTTGGAATCCATGTACAATCATAATCTGCCTACAAAAGCTTTACAATGCGATCCCTGCCACTGGTGTAGGGCTGCTAGATTTTCAATGCTTGGCTCCAGCGTCGTCAGAGCGAGACATGCTTAGTGATCACCTTCTTCACTCCTCAGCCTTCCTGACTCCTAACGCGTCCAATACCGGTACCACTACATACAGGAACGTGCTCTAACAGTATAACTCAATTCTTTAGCTACCTTATGATAACTTGTAGGTAAGAAAAAATATACTGTGTTAAAAAAAAAAGGCTTAAGGCTGCCGTTCTTCAGGAAGATTAAAAGACAAACGGTCCAATATGGGACAGAATGTCCGTAAATGGACAAACATAGCAACCCTGAATCCGTGTTGCAAACTCGTGGGAAGTGAATGTTACCAACACACACACACAAAAAAAAAAAAAAAAAAAAAAAACGCTGGTCGTTAAATGAAGCAGTAGAACACCTGACAAAAAACAATATAAGACAAATATGAAAATATTAAGCTTATATGAGCGACGCAAACTTAAGAAGTTCTGTGGCCCCGTGTGGGCCCCCATTTTCCTAAATTTGTTCTGTGGCCCCTGAAAATTTTTCTTGTCCCCCAGGAGGGCCATATGCCCCACGTTGACAAACCCCGGCATACATAATCATGTACAATAAGATCATATATATATATATATATATATATATATATATATATATATATATATATATATATATATATATATATATATATATATAGAGAGAGAGAGAGAGAGAGAGAGAGAGAGAGAGAGAGAGAGTAATCTTTTCCAGCAAAATTCGTAAGTACAGCTTTACCATATTTTTTCATCATTCGATATACTAAAGAAACGAAGCTTACATGAGAAACCTCCCCCAAAAGTACCTATGTATTACATCATTATATGAAGTTGTCAGCACCGGCTGGTGAAACCCTAGCGTTTAACTAATATGAATTGCAAAATACGGCCATTGCGTTAAGAAATGCTTCCTTGTCTGATACATCCAAAGGTACAATGACCTTCAGTAACTACCAACACTGACTTGCATTCATAGCAACTCGCTAGAAAAAATGAAACGCCTAAAAAATATTTACATGAAATTATATATCAAGACTGTGTGTGTGTGTGTGTGTGTGTGTGTGTGTGTGTGTGTGTGTGTGTGTGTGTGTGCGCGCGTTATATGGTAGTTGAAGAAAACTGACTCGCATCACCTACTGACAGGCATCTTTGGGCCACTGACCAGTGGATGTGTCAATGTTGCGATGGGCCTGCTGGTACCGCAAATAATCTCCAAACATCTCTCTACAAAAACTTCCCGAATTTCTTAAGAATGATTAGCAACTAAACATATATCACAATGAAGGTCATGCATGTGTAATTGAATAGTATATTTCAAATATCATTCAGTACGCAATAATGAAGCCGGTCTTCATAGCACCTGTGCCTTGTTGTACCACGGACAACTCATCCCGTCATCCACCCACCTACCCAACACACACACACACACACACACACACACACACACAGAGAGAGAGAGAGAGAGAGAGAGAGAGAAACACGTGGATAAACCTGTCAGGTTCATCGACCGATAACTTTTTTCTAATTTCTTATATTACATTTTTTACTTCCTTTCTTCATTCCTTCCTTCCTTCCTTCCTTCCTTCCTTCCTTCCTTCCTTACTTACTTACTTACTTACTTACTTACGTGTGTGTGTGTGTGTGTGTGTGTGTGTGTGTGTGTTGGGGATGGAACAGGGAGGGAGGCGAGAATACTACAGGTGTGCACGTGTGCCTGTTACACAGCATGTGAAACGTGCTGGTTCTCCTGACAGAGAGACGGTATACACGTGTGCGTGGAGTAGACGACCGGTTTAATCGCCAACAGATGCAGGCTTAGTGTAGGTCAGGATTCGTTGCTCGGTGACTGGGTGCACGATGATAAGCGAAATGTATCGCTCTGACTTCCCCAGTTTCTTTACAAGAATTATAGCCTGAGGACTTCCACTCGCACGTTAACACGCCAAAAGACGACGTTGCTTTCCTGGCAGACCACTTTTTTGTTCTTGGTCTGGTTACACGATAAGCATTTTCAGTCTTTTTTTGTAGTTTTACCAAATGCAACTTTTTCCAGATCTTTTTTTTTCATAGTTTCTGAAAGAAGCAGTGGTGTCAGTTCCTTCATCATCAGCTTTCTAAAGCTGCATACGAGTCCCTAAACAAAGGGGAAAAGCTTTACCTTGCCTGCTTTACAAGTGACGAGTTTGAACATTTACTTACGTAATAAAGGTGTCAGTGACAGGCCACTTCAAGACAAGATTACCAGTATTAACACAAACATTCGTGCTTGAAATTGGTGCCCCTGCCCTGTGCGAGGTCACTCAGGTGCAAGCTATAATTATTATGAGGATTTCCGCCTTGTTTTGAAGCAATTATCTTATCATGAATAATTCAGAAGTCTGCAAAAGCAAATCTCACATTTATATTATATAAAAAAAAAAATATTTGTTCTACTGCGTTCCCGTAAAACAAAACTAATTTACTGCGCACAATTTGGTAAGTGGGTCTTCTTTACAAACTGTTCGCAGTATGTTAGTTTATATATAGTATATAGTCACTTTCTCTTGTCAAACATGAGCACATGCAGTGGTACATCAGGCAACCTTGTTGCCAATTCTCCGCATGGGTTGTGCTACTAACACCTGGTAATGCTGCAGTTCAGATATTTTTCTTTCTTTTTCTTTATTTACAAATATGTCGACTAACAATTTTTGTTGTTAGGAATAGATAGGATATACGAATTGTTATGCCACGATTCTCTTCTCTGACTATAACAGCGTGTTTACGGACTTTCAGAGAAGATCTATGTCCACAACTTGAATGCCAACTTGTCTAATGGGTTGAAATAAGTCTTTTCCTGGTACATAAGGCATTAAAAACTTCGTCAGGTTTAGTCTGTGTTCCACAAACTAACAGAGATCGTCGTTTTGTGTGTGCTCGCACTTACTAGCGAAGCAGAAATAATTATGCATAAGATCACAAGCACAAATGCAGATATAAACATGAAGCTCACGAAGCAAGCAATGTACTCAGAAGACCTTAAAAGATTTGGGTTTGATGTAAACAGAAGACAGTTTTAAAGATTTACAAGGAAGGATGAGACAGGCATTCCTTGCCGCGTTTAGCGAGTCTTATCGTCTTGACTTAATGTTGTGTCTTACGTGTAGAAGGGGCACTGGTGTAGCAGTTCAGGGGAATGGCCCACTAAGGTGCCGGTCCCAAAGGGAAGTCAAGAGAACCATCGGAAATGTAGATAAAAGTTTCTTGAAACTTCCCTCATGAAAGAGTTCAAGTAATAAAAAGGCAGGCAGGGAGTTCCAGAGTTTGTGAATACTGGTTAACTCTTGCATTAGAGAGGTGGACAGAAGAAGGGTGAGAGAAGAGGAGTTTTGTGTAGAGAGGTCGCAGGAGGAGAGAGACATGAAGTTAGCAAGATCAAAAGAGCAGTTGGCATGAAAATGGCGGTAGAAGAGAGCAAGAGATACAACATTGCGGCGATGAGAGAGTCTGAAGACAGTCAGTTAGAGGAGCGGAGCTTATAAGAAGAAAATTTCTGATTCCACCGTTTAAAGGAGCTATATGAGTGGATCCCGCCCCCCCCTCTCTATTACTCTATAACGGGACAGATAAAGCCCCTGTATATAGAGTTAGCAGCTGGGAGGGTGTTTCAGACCTCGCTGGAAGTAATTATTGTTTCGGCAAATGTCTACTGTTTTTTTTTTTTTTTCCTTATTTATACCATGTGGGCTTTTCATGGGAATTTATGGGTTAAAGAGGGTACTTTTTTGGGGTACCTCCTATCTCAAAGCCCACCCGCTAGGAAACCCTTGCCCCGAGTGAGGAAGCCCAACCTACACTCGGACCGTGGACAAGATTCGAACCCGTGCGCTTGTAGACCCCTCGGACGCCAAAGCACGCATGGTTCCACTGTACTCGTATATGCCGTGTGTCATCAAAACTTATAACTCACACTTTTTTTCTTTTTTATCTTGAAAGCTTCACAAAAACAGAGAAAACTACACATTCCTGAAAGAGAGAGAGAGAGAGAGAGAGAGAGAGAGAGAGAGAGAATAATTTCCTGCTAATACTGGAAATAAAATTCGCCCATCGTGTATGAATATTAATACGTTTTTTTTTTTTTTTTTTGGGGGGGGAGAACTATGACAACAAAGAAAAACAAAAAGGGGTGATTCTCAAGACAAGTTAGATACAAGTAATCATATGTTTAAAAGAAGCCAAACTCCCTGCATGCATTCATCCCTCACACACACTCACTCTTATAAATATTCCATTAAATCCTAATCTTTGAGAGGAGGGGAAAGATGACTGGTGCTTACCGACCATGCTTGCACCAGGATTAGTTGTCCAAGTGTACACGATCTATCTCAGCATCGTGACCCGACTGCCAACCATTCCTCAATACTGTACCCTTCTCTCTCATCCTATTTCTTGCGCCTGATCCAATCACTCTCTCGGAACAGAAGCGGACAAACCTCAGGTAAAGGCTCCCGAGGTCGCGTCACATATATGCATCCACAATTAATATCTATGCAGCTCTATCATATATAACATCTCTTCCCTGATCCATGCACGTCTCTGTCTTGCATCCACCGTTTTCTTTATACTGTCTATCCATCCCATGCAAGGTCTTACGTCTCTCACATTCAATGCATTCATCTTCACAAATCACTCCTCTTCCACTCCTCATGCATGCGCACTCCACTGGAACACTCCTGAACTGCTCTGTCGGCTAACTCTCCCCCAGCACCAAATATATATGCAATTTTCATTTCTCTTCCTATCCGCAATTTACGAAGTATTTGTTCATCGTCCAGACACCTCTCTCTGTTACTATCGATCTCTCGTTCTTCTGTTGATATGTTTCATATTTCAGCTCATACAAGGCATTGCATACCAATGGATACCAGAGATTCAAACACCTTTTGGTTTGTAAGACAAACTAAAAATATTGGCATATATAAATGAATAAATTAATAAGTAAATTATACATATAAGAAAAATTCGATTAAATATACATCTGTAGAAGTAGTTCCGTGTGTAGTTTAAGAGTACTAAGGGTAATGCAGAAGCATAACATAGCAGAGGTTACGAGGCTACTCATGTGATGTTTGGTGTCTTGCAGGTTGCGTGGTAGCAAGGAAGCCGGGGCCATGAAGACGACCCGCTGCTGCACCATTTGTAAGAACCACGGCCAGAAAGTTTCCATCACTAGCCACGTTTGTCCCTTCACCGAATGCCAGTGTTCCCTGTGTCAACTGACGCGCCTCTCACGGAGGGTCATGTGCCACCAGCAGCGGTTCTGGAGGCACAAGAAGCTTGACAACAAAGGTTCCTCCACTCCTGACGATGGCGCTGAGACAGCTGCTCACTCTCCAGAAGCAGGGCAGGTAGAGGAAGCCACAGAGGCGAAGGTGGCCAAGCAAAAACGCACTAAGCGGGATGTGGTGAGTATCAAGGCGGCCTTGTCAACACCGTGTGCGCGTGCGCCACACAAAGGTTATCAAAATGATTTCTTCAATAAAAGTAACAAAGCTGAGAAAGTATTCCTATGTCATGAGATAAAAAACATTAAGACACATCATTACTCGGGTCTACTTATTGATGTGCTTTGTGTTCCTGCACGAATATCTTAATAATAAACAAAAACTATTCCTAAAATATAACTACGGTTCTAATATTAACAACGTACTTCTTCAGCTATATTTCTTTTCCCAAACTATCTGTCAGCATTAAAAGAACAAAATTTTACCGAGTACAGCTTAATACATTACTGCAGTTAAGCTTAATATAATAATAGTCGTTATCAGATAACGTTCCTCTCCTTGCCTGAGGAGATGTGTGTGTGTGTGTGTGTGTTTCACTGTTTGATCTACTGCAGTCTCTGACGAGACAGCCAGACGTTACCCTACGGAACGAGCTCAGAGCTCATTATTTCCGATCTACGGATAGGCCTGAGACCAGGCACACACCACACACCGGGATAACAAGGTCACAACTCCTCGATTTACATCCCGTACCTACTCACTGCTAGGTGAACAGGGGCTACACGTGAAAGGAGACACACCCAAATATCTCCACCCGACCGGGGAATCGAACCCCGGTCCTCTGGCTTGTGAAGCCAGCGCTCTAACCACTGAGCTACCGGGTGTGTGTGAGAGAGAGAGAGAGAGAGAGAGAGATGGGTGGGGGGAGGTGAAGAATGACTATGTTGATTTGAAAACCTGGCCAGGTGTCCTTCGCCAGCCTCCTAAACTCCCTGCGTGACGCCTTTCTCAGGCCGACAATGTCTGCATAGCACACGACTTAATATTTCTAGTCTACATAAAATCTAATGGTCTTATGACCTTTAAAGACAGACGTCAATTTAATCAAGTACATTATGCCATTCGTATTGCGTTGTGTAGTCAGGCACGCACACAATATAGAACAGGATCTAGACTTCTACTTTCTCTTACTATTTTAAATGCTATCACTGGAATCATTATGGCTTTATATATTATATATAGTGTATAATAAATGGTTCTTATCTCTTGAACATTAAATCCTTGATAGACTGTCTTTAAAACTACAACAACCAGTACTTAACGAGAACACGAAGACTCAGCGACTGAAGTTGAAGTGAGAAGAGTGAAATGCGTGACCTCACTTGCACCTGTCCTGCGCGAGTCCTGCTACACATTCACCAGAAAAAGTTGATCACTATATCATGCAGCGCTTAGTGTGTCAAATAATTGGTCATCAGACTAAATACAAACAGCAGGTCTGCCGTAAATCTTTCAGCCACGTGCACGTATGTAGAAAATATGTCTGTTGTATGACTCGTTAACTGTTTGTCGCTCAATTCCTGGTCACGACACCTCTTTCCGTTGCTAATACGTTGGTATTTTGAAAACCCAGCCTGTCTTCTATTCATCGCGCGCGCACACACACACACACACACACACACACACACACACACACACACTTCACCCATGCATATCCAGAATGTACCAACACCTCACGCCGCCAACACACCACTTAATCTTACTCACTCAGGTCACATTTCCTCTGACACGCCACAACATGCAGGCCTTGTGATTGTGATCGCCACCTGTGCACGCCATCGCATCAGTCGTTCTCAAGACGTGCACCCCAGGCTCCACATTACCGCCAAACTATGCAAGGCACACCTCACTTGCTCCTCTGCTCTCTACCTACCCTGCTCGGCACTACTACCTCCACCACCTCTCTCTCTCTCTCTCTCTCTCTCTCTCTCTCTCTCTCTGGTTCCCACCCATGTTTGGTAAGAGTCCCCCACACATCAAACAGTTTATCGCCCTGGTATCCGCCGCCCTGGTATCCGCTGCTGTCCCTCCTATGTATTTAATGCACTTGTCTTTTGAGCTGAGGGAGGAATGCTAATGGAACCTTGTCTTGTCAGCTGAGAAGATATCACAACACACGCACACACACACACACACACACACACACACACACACACACACACACACACACACACACACACACACACACACACACACACACACACACACACACACACACACACACACGGTTTACTTCGGTTTGCAGTGCCACAATATCAAACGCGACATTAGCACTCAAGTCACTCGTTTTGCAATACAGTGTTCTGTTATAAGGAGGCAAAGAATAACGAAAGATTTTTTCGCAAAGTGTGTCAAGGGTTTTCATTGGCGTGTGATCGTTATGTGGGGAACGGAAAAGTGATCATCATCACCTAAAGCAGGTATAAATTTTGCACAAGCCGTGTGTGTGTGTGTGTGTGTGTGTGTGTGTGTATTTACTTAGTTGTATTGTACAGGGTTCGAGCGAGTTTCATAATGTCCTGTCTCCATATCTCCATTTATCCAATTTTCTTTAAAGTTAGGCGCATTATGTTCTGTAACAACTTTGTCACTCAATGCATTCCACTTCTCCACAGTTCCATGTGGAAAACTGTATTTTCCAAAATCCTTCATGCACTACCTCATCCTGATCTTCTTTACATGTCCTCTTAACTTTCCAGCTTCTTTTGTCACCAGCACCAGGTCTTCCTTGTCTATTTTTTCACTGCCATTAACTATTTTATACATTGTTATTAGGTCTCGTCGTTCTCTTCTATCTTGTAAGATTGGCAGTTCCCTTTCTTCATATGTTAGGTCCTTTAGTTACGGCATTATCGTTGTAGCTATCTTCTGGATTCGTTCTAATCTTCTTATATCTTTTTTAGAGCTCAGTGACCACACCACTGCTGCATATTCCAGCTTAGGACGTATCATACTCGTAATAATTTTTTTCGTCATATCTTGTCCATGAATTGAAATGCCACTCTAATATAAGTCAACATTTTACATGCTAATCCAAATATCTTACTTATGTGTTTTTGGCGGTTTAGATTTTCCTGTATAATAATCATTCCCAGATCTTTTTCGCCTTGTGTGTGTGTGTGTGTGTGTGTGTGTGTGTGTGTGTGTGTAATTCACCACTGTCGTCTGCTGGTCACCCAACCAGCCTTTCCAATTACAGAGCAAGCTCAGAGCCCATAGACCGATCTTCGGGTAGGACTGAGACTACAACACACTCTACACACCGGGAAAGCGAGGCCACAACTACCCGAGTTACCTATTTACTGCTAGGTGAACAGGGTCTGCACATTAAGAGGCTTGCCCATTTACCTCGCCGCTTTCCGAGACTCGAACCCGGACCTTCTCGGTTGTGAGCCGAGCGTGTTAACCACTACACTACGCGGTGTGTGTGTGTGTTTGTGTGTGCGTGTTTCACTGTATGATCTGCTGCAGTCTCTGACGAGACAGCCAGACGTTGCCCTACGGAACGAGCTCAGAGCTCATTATTTCCGATCTTCGGATAGGCCTGAGACCAGGCACACACCACACACCGGGACAACAAGGTCACAACTCCTCGATTTACATCCCGTACCTACTCACTGCTAGGTGAACAGGGGCTACACGTGAAAGGAGACACACCCAAATATCTCCACCCGGCCGGGGAATCGAATCCCGGTCCTCTGGCTTGTGAAGCCAGTGCTCTAACCACTGAGCTACCGGGCGTGTGTGTGTGTATTACCGCCACCATCTCCACTACAGTATCAAGAATAGACCTCAATTAGCCTCTAGCGCCCTCTCTTTCTTCTGCACCCCCTCCCCTCTCTCTCTCTCTCTCTCTCTCTCTCTCTCTCTCTCTCTCTCTCTCTCTCTCTCTCTCTCTCAACGCAAACCTGCTGATTAGAAAATCCTGTGGTAAAAACGGCAGGAACTCAAGGGGCAGACCAGCTTCCAGATTTTTTTTAGTGTAGCTACATCAAGACGCCTCCAGGGGAACAGAAAAATCTGTCTTGAAAGATACCGAATTTCTTTTTTGGGTTCAAAAGTACCTTTTTTTCTCTTATATTTCTATCAAGTACCGAATTATATTGCAAGACCAAGATGATGTAAGGGGTTAATTCCATTAACCATGAACATGTCCACATTACAGCTGTGGAATGTTGCTCGAACGAACAGAGCAAGTCACAAGTAAGCTACAAATAAAGGTCTCAACAAATTTCTAAATATCTTGCAGGTATATACGAGACATCCACACCCGCACATCCTTAATCCCTTCAATACCAGGACACGCATTAATATTTATTGTATTTGCTATTTGGTGATTTTATACAGCTTCAGAATCTCACCTTGGGATTAACATAGTGAAGACTGGTCATTAAACTTCTGACCTCCATAGACCCTTCCTAATGTAAATAAAATCGTCTAATCGGATCAAGAACTCGATAAAAATGCGTCCCACTATTGTATTGTATACACGGTCGCCCGCTGGTTACCCAGCCAGCCTTTCCCATTACGGAACAAACTCAGAACTACTGAAGGCTTTAAAGTATTTACAGCGAAGGCAGGCTGTGACACGGCATCTAGCTACTACGTACAGCGCAAGACCGCGGGAACTGGTGCGTTTCGCAAGTGAATTGGGTTGTTTGGCCTCAGTCAGTCTTTTCTACTCATACCGTTTCATCACTTCTTCCTGGAGAAAGAACCTTGGGGATTTTTTTCTCTCGTTCACTCTTAAATCTCCAATTGTGAACAAAACATGTTGGCACCACAATGCAAAACAGCATGTGTGACTGTGACTTCCACTCGTTTCTTCATATCTGGAAGCACTTAAAACATAATGAATAAGTTAATCCTTGTGATATCTTTCAGTTACCAAAACTTTGTCCGGTATTTTATTGAGAATGAGTCTCTTTTTATGCTTAGCTAAAGCCTGCCATAATTCAGATGAGCTGAATTACTGTGTGATTACTTGAAGACCAAGGGTACATGCAGTCCGAAAGTCTGAATTGTTGTTGTTGTTGTTGTTGTTGTTGTTGTTGTTGTTGTTGTTGTTGTTGTTGTTGTTGTTGTTGTTGTTGTTGTGCTGCTGCTGCTGCTGCTGCTGCTGCCAACAATCACCAGGAACTCATTAAGAAAAAAAAAAAAAAAGAAAGAAAGAAACTCACTTAAATACTAAGTAACATTCACCTCGGCTGAAGCGTTTCTGAAGATGCACGAAAGTGGCCAGCACACTTTGGTAAGCGAGCGTGTTGCCCACACAATTCTTTGATGGGGTAACGCTACTGCAGGAGGAGCTTGAAGCTGAGCCTTAAAGCCTGACAACCGATTGTAAGAGCTTCACTAGAACTGACCGCAATGAATCGGATATTAAGTTTGGAATACTGATCAACAATGATCACTGAAGGTACTGATGCATTTGCATTATGTGATAAAGTGTTTTAACTAAATTGTGGGAGACATTTTTTTTATTGAACCAAGGATATGATGCGACGAAACTTGAAGAATTGCGTCTTGAAGGAATCTGTTTTGTCTCCACCTATTACTAAAACTATCGGTGTTTACATACTGCTGTAAATAATTTAGTCTGGTGCTAAGTGTCAGGGCGTATTTTCTCGTCAAAATTGAAGATTCAGTCCATTCTTACATCTCTCATTACATGAAACTGTTCTGCCGTTCAGAACTGACTGTTTACGTGCTGTCATATAGATGACATCATGTAAGAGAGAGAGAGAGAGAGAGAGAGAGAGAGAGAGAGAGAGAGAGAGAGAGAGAGAGAGAGAGAGAGAGAGAGAGAGAGAGAGAGAGAGAATATAGGTGCTGATAAATAGATACATATATACGTATTTTGTTGTTGTACTAAACAATGACCAAAATTTATTCAAGAGAATCAGTATTCTAAGAGTCTGGTCATCCTCTCGAGAAATAATGAATGCCAAACACGGCAACAGCAGTATTTCTTACTCGCCCGTTCTGATAAGAGGAAAGGATCATCAGTAAATGATAAACCTTGCTATTATGCATGATATCTTTCAGTATCGGCACCATCATTAGCCAAGCTGCACACCTCCCGTGTCAAGTAGTCTTGAGAGCAAGACGAATATTATCAAGATCAGGAGCACAAACACCCCCAAAGAAACACGACGCTCGGACATGTAGCCCAAATGTCTGCCACAGGTCGGAAAGCCGGTCACTTGTAGCTATGGAATGTGAAGTGAGGCACAGCCTGTTCCACAATTACACTCTTTAACTTGTCAATTAAACGGTAGAAGCAATGGAGAAAGTAAATAAATATAAATCTTAACTATTGTTAAGCTTAAATGCAATGTATATTCTCTTTATTCAGTACAGAATGGATATTGAATACTTATTGATGGTTTTCTTTTGTGATTCATAATTCCAGCCTGTCTGGCAAAGCCTTGTACAATGTGCATGACTCTCTTATGTTAGTTGCATCCCTGAGCTAGGTGACATGTATCATCTCGCATACAGCACCACCAGAAACGCACCGCGTTTCTCCATTCCCCCGCCAGGCATATCCTTATCGGCTCATCTCATGCATACAACACGGAAACTGTGAGTGACGCAAGTAGGCAACTTATTGCCTTGAGACATGTCCACACTACGATATGTTGCTTGTCAACAGTTTGGAAACAACTTGCAAACAGTTTGGAAATAACTTGCAAACAATTTGGAAACAACTTGCAAACAGTTTGGAAATAACTTGCAAACAGTTTGGAAACAACTTGCAAACAGTTTGGAAATAACTTGCAAACAATTTGGAAAGAACTTGCAAACAATTTGGAAACAACTTGCAAACAGTTTGGAATAACTTTCAAATAATTTGGAAACAACTTGCAAAGTCTAAAAAAAAAAAAAAAATGTTTGCAAACTGTTTCCAAACTATTTTCACGTATAGGCTATTTGTTTCCCATCCGAAATGGAAAACAATGTGTGTGTGTGTGTGTGTGTGTGTGTAATTCACCTCGGTCGCCTACTGGTTACCCAACCAGTCTTCTCCATTACGGAGAGAGCTCAGAGCTCATAGACCGATCTTCGGGTAGGACTGACACCACATCACACACAACACACACCGGGAAAGCGAGGCCACAACCCCTCGAGTTACATCCCGTACCTATTTACTGCTGGGTGAACAGGGGCCACACATTAAGAGGCTTGCCCATTTGCCTCGCCGCTTTCCGGGACTCGACCCCGGCCTCTCGATTGTGAGTCGAGCGTGCTAACCACTACACTACGCGGTGTGTAGTGTGTGTGTGTGTGCGTGTGTTTCACTGTTTGATCTGCTGCAGTCTCTGACGAGACAGCCAGACGTTACCCTACGGAACGAGCTCAGAGCTCATTGTTTCCAATCTTCGGATAGGCCTGAGACCAGGCACACACCACACACCGGGACAACAAGGTCACAACTCCTCGAGTTACATCCCGTACCTACTTACTGCTAGGTGAACAGGGGCTACACGTGAAAGGAGACACACCCAAATATCTCCACTCGGCCGGGGAATCGAACCCCGGTCCTCTGGCTTGTGAAGCCAGCGCTCTAACCACTGAGCTACCGGGCGTGTGTGTGTGTGTGTGTGTGTGTGTGTGTGTGCAATGAATTTAAAAACAGAAATTGACCTAATGAATTTTAAAAACTCAGTCAATAAATAGCCAAATAAAAATACGCAACACACACGAATAACTTCTGCAACGTCACCAAAGTAATATTGTTTCTAAATGAAACCCTACAATCACCCTAAGATTAAACCAGTTTGTTCCATCCATGCATGAAAGCAGCCCTATACCAGTAGATAAAATGAAATCTAACAACAGTTTATGGAGCGACATACTTTGTGCCATATTGACACTGGTCCTTCGATTAGCACGGACGATCTTGCACGCCAGGTATACTGTGAGATATGTGGGTTGTGGTGGCTCTGAAAAGAGGAAACCAACAATGCATTTTGGCTTTGAGAAAAAATAAATAAATAAAACAAAATCTTTGACTATGACATTAACTTTAATGCGTATAACTGATGGTAATGTACTAAATTCAAACGAATTCATAAAACATTAAAAGAGTAATGAATAAAACTCTGAGCCTTCATTTCTCGCAATAAAGGCCGTTTCATACCGGAGACGACGCACACGACGCACAAAAGTCAGGCTGACTTTGGTTGCTATGGATCTGTTCACACCGGGGGCGATGCTAGGCAAGACATTCCCTGTGGTGGAGGCTGGTTGACTTGACAATTCTTGACGTGGAGGAGGAGTAGGAGGAGGAGGAGGAGGAAGAGGAGGTGGAGGAAGAGGAGTTATTAATGTTACCTTTGATCATGAATAATAAGAGGAAAAGGAATAGGGTATATCAAGCAAATATGAAACGACTCTAATGTGGTGAATATCATCATCTTATTTAAGAGCTAGAAATGAATGAGGGAAATTTGGAGAGTATTTCAGATTGAGTGCAGCTCAGTTCTCTGAAGTTCTATCATTCAATGAACAAGATATTAAGAAGCAAGGCACCAACTACAGGACATCCATCAGTTCACGGTGAAGGACAGTGAGTGAGTGAGGGAGACTCGAGAAGTCAGGTCATTGCGGTCAAAAAAAGGTATGCCTCTGGAGAAGGAAGTACAAAGGCGGGAGTCCCAAGAAGCATGACCCGTTGATGCTATGACTAGAAAAATCTCCTGCCCGGCGATCTTGGAATCGGTGTGGGCAGTGTGGGTGGCATCTGTCCCAAAGCTTCGTATCCGGTGTGAACACTCCTATTGGAAATACACTGAGGCGATTTTAAACCACACAGCTTCGCGCCTCGTGTGTCGTGTGTGTCGTCTCCGGTGTGAAACGGCCTACTGTAAATAGTGGCGGTAGTGGTGACAGCAGCGGCGGCAGCCCGCTCCTATCATTAAACTCATCTGTGAGTGTTCACGGTGGCTGCAGCCAGCTCTTTTTCACGCTAAACTCTCATAACTATGTATGAGGATGGCTGTGGCTGTAGCCTGTACTCACTAAACTCCCATTTCTGTTAAACAATATCGCGGAGCTGGAATACCGGCGCCGCCGCACTCACTCCCTTGACACTAGTGTGATTATCCTACTCAATGTTGTAATCTTTTTTGCAACTTGTTGAAGCTTATTCCTGTGAAACTCTTTACTGCTCCACATTAAAAGTGTGACAGAAGCAAACTGACCTCGATATTAAATATAGAATCACATACACACACATATATATATATATATATATATATATATATATATATATATATATATATATATATATATATATATATATATATATATATATATATATATATTTTTTTTTTTTTTTTTTTTTTTAATCAGTATTTTAACAACATCTGGGACGGGATTCACTAACGCTCCATACTTTAGTATTACGTACGAAGAAAAGATAAGAGGTCCATATGAACTCCCCAAAAAGTGATTGACAAAAAAGTTTCTTAAGATCGCCATCTTGGATACTTTCTTTTTTAGTAGAGTTTCACTTCTCAGGCGGTAGTCTCCGCTAGTTGACATTAGTACATGGTTGATATTTTTCCTTCGGACAATAGCAGGGCTTCTTCGAGGGACATTAACTAATCAGCAGCTATAGTAGAAACAAATAATGCGTCAAAATCACATGATACAAGAGACAGCAGTGTCAGTGGAGCCCAAAAGAGGGTTACAAGGTGACACAGCCCAGCCCATTGCTAACTCGTCTCACCTATAACATTTCAGACCAATGTGTGTACCAACGCGGTCCATTATGTGTATAAACATTATTAATGATGGAAAGCATGATCTAAAGTTACGAAACATATATTTATTACTTCATTAACATTGATGAGTTTAAAAATGGGAATCGATTACTGCCAAACATTATATATGCAGTTAGCACCCATGGCTTGTGGCTGGCGGGTGTGTATTTTCCTTGCTCTGTATGAACAAAGCCCCTACGAAGAAGAAGAGTGCTGAGGCCATCTCTGAGGAGCACACCTTCACGGCCTTCCCTGTGGACAGCCAGGATGTCTGTCTTGCGGCAGGTCAGCCAAGGGAGACTATTATTCATGTGAAGATAAAACTTCCTGTTGGTGGAGCGGAGAAGCTTTGTCTCCCCGCCGCCACTGACCACATGGCCTCCCTTGACCTGACCAAAGGGTCAACCCTGCACCTCCGCCCCTACAGACTCGCCACCCTTGTCTCCAGGCTTGCAGGAAGCCATGGATACCAACGTCGCCTTTCGTGCTTCCTCATCTCAGCCAGGCGCTTCCCATTACAGTGTGAGCTTTCCCAAAGGGCACGGCAAGACTCTAGCCCATCTCTATGAGTGGTTCATGGCGCTTCTCAAACAACACCCATCCTTGGAACAACTCATGAAGAAAGGTAGGCGCAGGCTATACCTGATGGTCAATCCTTGGTCAGTAGCATATGACATGTTGGTGAAGGAGGGCATCCTTGGCCTCACCAGCAGATCCTGACGGCCAGCAGCAAATGGTTATCATTTATAGTGTGTTCACCGCCATCAATGTTGAATTTACCACGCCAGAGGCCTTCCTTTGGCTCAAGAGGTGTGTCATCGCAGGTGAGCTCCGCCCTCATCTCATGGGCCTCGTTGAAGAGGCCGTGCCCAGCTTGGTCCACCTCCTTGGCCTGGGCCGCTTCCATTTGGAACTTTACACCCCTGACCCTGATCTGTGCGGTCACTGATGTTGGTTCGGGGATAAGAGCTGGAAGTGTAAGTCGGCGCTGCACTGCAGGTACTGTTCTGAAAGTCATCCTTCCTCCCGCTGCTTGGAGAATATACGTGCTGGCACCAGAGTCGTCCCGCTGTGTTGCAACTGTGGAGATGACCACAATGCCTCTTCGCACCGCTGCCCTGCCAGGCCCAGGCCCGTCAGGGAGCCACAGACCCCCAGCACCACTGTCGGCCCATCCAAGGTGGTTTACCGGCCCGCCCCACCTCCGCAACAAAATGCTTGGACAAATGGCACCTTGCTCTGGTCTGACTTCCCTGCTCTGCCTCTGCCAGCCCAATTTGGGGCAGCTCAACCTCCTGTACCTGCCACATGGCCACTTGTCCCTGTGCCATGCAGGACAGCCCCTAACTATGCTACTGTAGTAGGGACTGTGGATGCAGCCTCCACATTGCAGGCTGGTGTGTCTGTGACGCTCCAGGACGTGGTGCTGCTCCTGCTGGAAATCCAGGCCAAGGTCAGGGACTTGAGTGTGAAAGTCACTGCCTTGGAGCGACAGTGGGATGCAGCAAGTCCTCCTCCCCAGCTAGTGCCCGCCCCTGTCCAGCCAGTGCTCGTGAGAACCAGACCCCTGAGTGTGCCAACCAGCTCCCAATCTCAGCCAGTGTCTGCCTCGGTCCAGCTTGTCCCAGATAACCAGACCCAAAGTGTGCCAACCAGTCCAAGGCCCCAGCCAGTGTCTGCCCTGGTACAGCCTTCGCTTCAGTCCGCCCCTGATAGCCAGCCCCAGAGTGTGCTGGCTAGTACTCGGCCCTGGCGATTCTAGCCACCAGTCTAAGTGCAGCCACTGCTCCCATTGCCACCGGCCTAGCCCTTGTCTGTGCCAGACCGCAAGCCTCCATGGTCTGGGTCCTCCTCTGTAGAGGCAGAACTGGTATTGGATCCTCATGACATGGACACTGATGAGGAGGAGGAGTAGAAAACCAGAGCTCCTTGGACACTCGACCAGGTACAGGCCGATCTCGCCACTCGCCCACACTATCGACATGATATACATATATCTAATCTTTCTAGATTAATGAAATGTTATTTAATATTCCAATATGAAAAATGTAGGTACGTTCTTTTTAGTTTGAATGATAGGGTTTTATTACATATCTTATGTTTATTTTTTTCAATAGGATAGCTCCGCTAATCTTGGAAAAATTCCAGTTATCTGGAGAAGATGCTCCTTGTTCCGTGTATCATAGGCCAGTGTGATACCCCCTTAAAGCTACCTAATTCCATCTATCACCCCCATCCATGAACTTATCTTCTTTTAAAGCTCCCTGTTAACTTAGCCCTGACTAAATGACCAGTGAGTCCATTCCACTCGTCAACCACTCTATTTGAAAACAGTTTCTTCCTATTTCTCTCTTAAACCTGAATTTTTCAAGTTTAAACCCATTATTTCTGATTCCATCTCCACTACTGATCCTAAGAGCTTTGTTCATGTTCCCTTGTTAAAACCCTTATACCACTTAAATACTTCTATCAGGTCTTCTCTTAACTTACGTCTCTCTAAGGAAAGGAAATTGAGTTTTTTCACTCTTGCTTCATCCCCTGTATCTTTTTAGACATCCTCCTTTACATCGACTCCAATAGAGTTATATCCTTTCTATAATGTGGTGACCAGAATTATTGTACTGCATAGTTAAGATATGGCTTGACCAGCACTAAGTATAGTTTTAGCATTACTTCGGAACTTCTGCTTTTAACATTTCTAATAATTAATCCTAGTACCCTATTCGCCTTATTCCTAATCTCAATACATTTTTGCCTTTTATACCATGTTTTTTTTGTTTTTTTTACCATGTGGGCTTTTCACGGGAATTTATGGGCTAAAGGGGATAATTTTTGGGGTACCTCCTATCTCAAAGCCCACTCGCTAGGAAACCGTTGCCCCGAGTGAGGAAGTCCAACCTACACTCGGACCGTGGACAGCATTCGAACCCGTGCGCTTGGAGACCCCTCAGACCCCAAAGCGCACATGGTTCCACTGTAACACGGTGGCCCTTTGACCGAGATCGGAGCTGACTATGACTCCTAAATCTTTTTCATACTTGAGCCTTGTTATTTATTGTGTTACTATCGTTTGGATTATCTCTACCTACGCTCAGTACTCTGCACTTGTTAATATTGAACTGCATTTGCCATTTATCTGTCCATTATTTCACCATATCCAAATCTGCCTGCAAGGCAATGGCATCCGAATCTGACCTAATTAATCTACTTAGCTTCGTATCATCAAATTTACTAATATCACTGCTAATTCCACTATCCAAGTCATTAATGTATATAAAAAATAACAATGGCCCTATAACTGAACCCTATGGCACCTCACTAATTACTTGACCTCAATCGGAATCAATCCATTAATTATTACCGTCTGTCGCCTATTGCCTAACCACACTTTAATCCAGCCTAATATTCTACTCTCTATCCCGTGCGCCCTTACCTCCCTTGCCTGTCCCTTGGGAGTCGACTCCTTTTACATACCCCCTTAAGCCATCGAAATTAGCCTTCCTGAAGTCAGGTACTTTCCTAGTGTTTTTTTTCTAAAAATTTCATGCCATTTCAATATATACCGCATTTCCTTGTGGTCACTATTACCTAGCTACCCACCAACTTCTACCTGCGTAACTGCCTCCTCCCTGTTTGTTAGAGTTAAATCTAGAATATTATTTCCTCGTGTGGGTTCTAAAATGTCTTGCTTTAAAAAAATATCCTGAATGACCCTCAGAAATTCATCTGCTTTCCTGTTGCCCACCATCAAGCTCCAATCAACATTCCTATAATTGAAATCCCCTACCACACATACCTTACTGTACCTGACTGCTCTATTTATTTCTTCCCATAGTGAAGAGTTGATTTGGTTTGAAGCATTAGGTGGCCTGTACACTAAATCCATTACTACTGATTGTGACCCATAGAGACTCTGTTTTGCTATCTGTCTTAATTCTGTTGTTTATGAAAAAGTGCAATGTGTTCTTAACGTACAAAGCCACTCATCCCCTACTCTGTTTTCCTTGTCCTTATGAAAAAAGTGTATAACCATAAATTTTCACCTCCTGATCAAATACACTAGTATTTTCATATTAAGAATTTTTTATTGCTTATGTCACCTGTTGATTTTTATTTCAATCTACTTCACATTCTTAATTCTAACCTCTGGCTTCGTTGGTGTTATGCTGGACTCACACATACACGATTGTGGTGCCCCGACAGGCACGATTGGAATCAGGGCTAAAAAGTGCACGATTGCTCCCAATTATACAGGACAGGGTCGAGAGCCGGGAAAGACACGATTATCAGGTATATCGGGGGAGTGATCGGGGTGGTGTTGCATCTAACGTGGCACGCCCCGACATCAAAATGATGATACGCTCGTTTCGGCGCGACAGGGGCGATGAACCCCCGACGAACCCCCGACAACACCCTCATTTGCAAACTGCATCGCCCCATATCGCCCCATACGGCCCGACAGGGGCGTATCATTGTTGCATTCGGGGCGAAAGAAGAGATGGTATGGGTATGTCGGAGTGACAACCCCAATGCATGCCACAATATATATATATATATATATATATATATATATATATATATATATATATATATATATATATATATATATATATATATATAGGCAGCCCACCACAACACCAGGTAAACACTCCAGCACCAACCCTCAACAGTGCCACATCACCAGTGACTCAACACCACCACAAACATGGACAGTTCCACGAAGGAACTAATTATGCTGGGGGTATGTGGTATGAGATACCGCTTACTGAGGGCTCTTGTCGTCGACCAGTTTCTACTACCAGAGCCCAAACCAAAGCGGAAGCGAAGGGCCTGGGTGTGGCCCTACCTCCAGAAAAGACTGAGGTATGGGCACTACAACACCCTCATGGACGAATTGTATAAGGAGAACCCAGACCTGTACAAGAATTACACCAAGATGGACAGGAAGCTCTTTGACAGCATCGTCGAGGCCGTGACCCCAATCATCGAGAGGAAGACTAGTAGATGGCGGAAACCCATCGACCCTAGCATACGGGTTGCCATCACCCTGCGTTACCTTGCCACAGGGGGCTCCTACAAATCCCTACAGTATGCATTTCGTGTGGCACATAACACCATATGTGGCATTGTTCCTGACACCTGCAACGCCATTGTTTCGGCCTTTGCACCCAAGCTCCTCCGTCTCCCCGCCACACCTGAAGAGTGGCTACAGGTCTCCAAGGATTTCGAACAGAAATGGCACCTCCCTCACTGCATAGGCTCTCTGGATGGCAAGCATATCCGTATACGGGTGGTAGAGCGGGGTGAGAGAGCCGACTGGCGTGAATATGTCGCCTGTGACGGTTGGCGGGAGCGCCGGTGCTGCCCTCTACATACGTCATCACAGTTCCCGCTGCCCCTGCCGTCCCTCGCGGCCCACAAGGGGGCGATGGTGCAACGATAGCTCCGTACTATTCGCTCCTGTCGCCCATTTCGCCCCGATATTCCCCGATAGCTACGCTGTTTGACATTTGTCGGCCAGTCGGCTGAAAATTTTGAACAGGTTCAAAAATTTTGTCCCGATGCCCGGACATGCCCCGCAATGCCCGCATGCGCCGTATGTTACCCTATGGTAGTTGTCGTAAAACAGGGGTAGCATGGAGACACCTAAGTCCATTATGAAAGTGTATTTACGGTAGCACAATACACAACAAGTGTAAACCGAGCGAAACGAGAGGCATGAGGCGTAGCGTGACAGCCTCTGGCGGCGGCGAGCGAGGACTGAGGGGAAGGACATGACGTCAGACAGAAAGGGAGTATGGGAAAAACAAAGGACATGCTAACAGCCCGATGACCCCCGAAACACCCCGATCACGCACAATTGATGCCCCGAAAGTGTTTTTTCGTCCCCGATGCCAAATTTCAGCCATCGTGCCTGTCGGGGCACCACGATCGTGTATGTGTGAGTCCAGCATTAACCTCTGGGGTTGTGTAGTGGAGAAAAGGCGCTCACAGGTCTTGGTTACGAAACCTTACGGGATCCCAAAAGAGTACTAGTCTTAATTTTTGAGATACGTACGAAGTCCATAAGTGTTTAGTGGCGGTAGTCGATCTCTGCTAGATAGCATTAGTGCACAGTTGACATTTTTAATTCAGACAATAGCAGCGCTTTTTTCTTAAGGGATATTAACCAATCAGCAGCTAGTAGAAACAAATAATGTGTTATAATCACATGATACAAGAGACAGCAATGACAGTGGAGCCCAAAAGAGGCCAAACTGGCTCCTTGTCAACTCGGCTCACCTATACCAACTCCAACCACTATGTATACCAATGCGTGTGTATCAACATTATTAATTAATGTGCGTCACTGCCAGGCACTCACACCTCCCAGATCATTGCTTTATCGCCAAAAAGTCACAAAAAAAAAAGAATATTACCACTATCATTGAGCATCTTTCTAGATTCACTGTACTAATACAAATATCTCAATATCCTTCCCTCCTCAGGCCACTGTCATATAATGTCACACATAGCTACAGTGGCCGCAAAAAAAAAAAAAAAAAAAAAAAAGGTACACATCACTGAGTTTTGACTAGTAAAACTATACAATACAAAATAGGGCTGTTTTATTTAGAATTTTAATTAGTATTGATTAGTATAATTAGTATAATTAGTATTTGGACATAATTCCCCTTGTACTTCAGAACACTCTGGATCCTCCTGGGCACGGAAGCAGCAATGCTGGAGAACTAAGAAGCATCACAGTAGATCCATATCTTTTTTTGGCTCCTCCGTCAGGTTCTTGATACTGCTAGGAAGCGAATTCTCCAATTTGATCTTCATTACTTGCCAGGGATTTTCGATGGGGTTGAGGTCTGGGGAGTTGCCTGGCCAATTCAGAACACGTATATTGTTTTCGCCATGAACTCCTTTACAGCCTTGGACTTAAGTGCTGGTGCTAAGTCGTGCATAGAATATTCTGCTTCATGAATACTCTGAAATGTCAGTATGTGCTCCTCCAAGACCTCAATATAATTAGTTGCCTTCATCTTCACTTTCTTAGGAAGAAAGTCGAGTCCAACAGAGCCCTTATGACCAGTGAATGCTCCCCACACCATAATACTGTCTCTGGCTGTTTGACTGTTTGGACAGTGTAGCGAGGGTCACAACGGGACACGTTACTGGGCCTTCTCATGACCTTGGAGTCGCCCCTGACCAGCCAGAACGTGGTTTCATTGCTGAACATTACTTTCTGCCAGTCTACAAATGTCCACTCCTTGTATTTCGGCCAGAAATCCAGATGTCGTTTCTTCATAGCCTCTGTCAGAAGCTGTTTCTTGCCAGCGCAGAGTGTTGGCAATTTTAATTCCTTCTGAAGGCGATGTTGAATAGTTCGCACCGAGACTTTCTGCAGGAAGTTGAGGTGTTTCTCTTTCAGACTGACGGCTGTAATCTTTTGCCAGGTCCTTGCCTGTGTGCGGAGACATCTTTCTTGGTGCCCCAGAGCCTGGTTTTCTAGCTGGTACCACACTAAGCCAGAGGTTCTCTGCTGCAGTTTTTAACTTGTGAATAGTCCTCCTTGTTACCTTTAAGTCTGCCGCTATGCGTATGACAGACCAGCCTTCGACTAGGAGGGCAAAGACCCGAGTTTTATCTTGAAGAGACAGCTGTGCATGACCCGTAATAATGACTGTGGGGTGTCTGGGAGCACGTCGAAGTTGGTGCGCAAGTAGCAAATAGAGACGCTCAGGAGCAACGTAAAAAAAAAAAAAAAAAAAACTCTGTAGAGGCACTGGAGGTGCACTGAGGCCTGGTGTGGTAAGGAACAATGAATAGAGGTGGGCTCTACCAGACCAACATAATCACTCCACCCAGTCTGCTGACTGCGAAAAACGCAAGTAAACTCTGCACGCATATTAGCATGTGTATTTTTTATTGCGTTGAAAATGTATACCTTTTTTTTGTTTTGCGGCCACTGTAATTAGCCTACTTATTTCACTCTCCCTTCCTTTTCAGCTGCTACTATCATGTGCTAATACACTAGTATTTTCAGATATAGAGTGTCTTTCTTCGCTTTTTAAGCCACTCATGTGCTTATGTTACCTGTAGTCTTTTATTTCAATCTATTTAATTTTCTTCTAACCTCTGGCTTCGTCGGTTTACCTCGGGAGTTGTGTAGTGGAGAACAGGCGCTCATTGGTCTGGGTTATGAAATCTTATGGGGTCCCAAGAGAATACTTAACTTTTGAGATATGTACTAAGTCCATAAGTGTTTAGTGCAGCGTTTCTCAACCAGGGTTCCAGGGAACCTTGGTTGAGAAACCCTGGTTTAGTGAATAACTCTTAGCATAGATATTGACTTCTTAAGGACTTATGAAATATGTAACTTGTTAAGAGACTAAATGGTTCTTCCCCTGAGGGCAAGGGAAACAGTATAATCCTTTCTTCCTTTTATTTACAATGTATAGTTGTCTATATTATGTGAGTGGTAGGTGGCCCAACATGGACAGATTCTCCTCCATTGGTTATATAGGTTCCACTACAACTTCCCCAATGGTGGCGGAGATTCAGGCAGCTCGCAGATTCCCCACCACTGGTTGTACAGGTTCTATGTCAGCATCACGGTGTGGTAAAACTGGTAACGGAGGTTCAGGGCGGCTCCTTGCCTGTAGGTGATAGGAAAAGATTGGCAGAAGTGACCAGTGGCAGGGTGTAGCTCCATGGATTCCTGGGTTTCGGAGAAGCACCTCTCTCTGTTTCTCTCTGCTTCTGGCTACGCCATGAGAGGCGAGATGGGAGGGGTGAGTCAACACACAACGCCTGCAAGCAGGGCATGTGTGGCAGTGTCAGTCAGGCAGGTCTGGCCCACAGCTCAGGAAGGAAAAATAGGGGTGAAACTCTGGGAACTGGATACTGCATCTTGCCAGAGTAGGAGGATGAAGGAATGCTGAGGACTGGTTACTGCATCTTGCCAGAGAAGGAAGGAAGAAGAAACTTAGGGGACTGGTTACTGCATCTCATCAGAGGAGGAAAGAAGGAGGAACTCTGGGAACTGGTTACTGTATCTCGCCAGAGAGGGGGAGGAAGAGAAAAGGAAGGTATTTTTTGGGAGTTATGCTAGGCCAGACTGCCTTGCCACACAGTGATCTGCAGCTCTTATACAGCTCAGGCTCCAGTGGGGATATGCCGTGCATCCTTGGGCTGCATCTGGACCTGTGCTTTTGCAGTGGCTTTGTCATCAGTATCACATTGCCCCCTCCTGCTGAAACAAGCCATCCTTGGCCACACTGCATCCTTTTTGCGATAAGAATCCCTTGATTCATGCCACTATCCTTCATGGTGGTCCTGTAGCTGCTACCAGAGTGCAGTGATAATGGCCTCTAACTGGTCCAGACAAGTAGGCTACTTTTCGGTGGTCACTGCCACGACTGGTGGTGGAAGAGTTTGCATAATTTGTCCATGGCATTCTGGTTCCTCCTAGGCTTCCTCCACAGTCATTGTCCATGTTCTTATTACTTCCCTTCTTAACTCGAGAAACAAAGCTTTTAAAAATGCTTCCAAATCTTCCCTCTCAATGATGACCATGCCTGCACCAATGAATGCACAAGTTGCCAGTTGTTGTGTCTTTCTTGCCATGGCACGAAGACTGAGATCACCTTGAGTGAGGGCAGCGAGATCCCACCTGCTTGCTTGACTTTGTCAAGGTGTCCAAGCTCTTTCTTGAGTGCTGCTTTCAATTCCTCGAACATCCCTGCTGTGATGGTGGATGTTACATCATTCCCAGCATCACTAATTGTCACCTTGCATCACTTAGCATGCTGGTCTTTGGCAATGTTTTGAGTTCACAATGCAGCTCAAAATGCTTCACCCAGTTGTCTATGGTGTCATTATCTGGGTTGAATGGCATCTACTTCTCCATGACGATGTTGCCTAGCCTGTCGGAGGACCACCACCTGCTGCCAGTGTTAAGAGGCTAAGTGGTTTTTCCCCAAGGGACAGGGAAACAGTATAATCCTTTCTTCCTTTTATTTACAAAGTACAGTTAAGTCTATATTATGTGAGTGGTAGATAACCTGGCATGGACAGATTCCCCACCACTGGTTATACAGGTTCCATGTCAGCATCACCAATGGTAGCGGAGATTCAGGTAGCTCACAGATTTCCCACCACTGCTTGTACAGGTTCCACGTCAGCATCACAGGTTCAGGGCAGCTCCCAGCCCATAGGTGATTGGAAGAGAGTGGCATGAGCAGCCAGTGGCGAGGTGCAGCTCGGTGGTTTCCTATATTCCAGAGAAGCACCTCTCTCTCTGTTTCTCTGCTTCTGGCAATGGTGTGAGGGGTAAGATGGGGGATGAGACAATACACAGTGCCTCTAGGTAGGACATGTGTGGCAGTGTCCGTCAGGCAGGTCCAGCTGGCAGCTCAGGAAGGAAGAATAGGGGTGGAACTCTGGGGAATGGGTACTGCAGCTTTACAGAGGAGTAGGATGAAGGAACTCTGGGGACTGGTTACTGCATCTTGCCAGAGGGGGAAGGGAGAAAGAACTCTGGGGACTGGTTACTATGTCTCACCAGTGGGGGGAAGGAAGAAGGAACTCTGGGGACTGGTTACTGTGTCTCACCAGAGGGGGAAGGAGGAAGAAGAGAGAAAGATGTTTTCAATGCAGGCGTGGGCTGCATCTGGACATGTGGTTTTGCTGTGGCGTCGTCATCAGCATCACATAACTGCTTAGTGAATCGTGCCCCTGTTCCATACAATTAACAGATTTATGAAACGCTAACTTCCATTGACAGGTTTGTGATAGATGCCGGAACCATAATCAGTGGAAGCAAAAGCGAGGCCACAAAGGTCAATGTCCCTTTGAAAATTGTGAATGTTCCTACTGTTCCTTTACCAGCAGGCGGCAACAACTCATGAAACACCAGCAGCGCGTTCGCAGGTAAGCTACTCGTGCATGGTGCAGTGCAAGTTCTGACTTCTATTCTGTAAGACATTTCTGCTCTTACTTTAATTTAAGTTGGAGGCAAAGGGAGAACTGATTTTTTTTATTTCTTCAGAGCAATGGTTTCCACCCCTGGACCACACGACAACACAGAAATGACAATGGTACAATTATCAAAGGAAGTCCTCGACCTCTCTTCTCACCTTCCTTCTAGCGAGCATGTGTCTTCTACCATGTCTCTTACTTCCACCATCCCAATGTCTTCTTCCTCTGGTTCTTTTTCTCCTAACTCCTCTTCCTCTACCTCGACAACTCCCTCTCTTTCCTATTCTTCTATTCCACTGACATCTACTGGTCCACAAGTTTCCTCTATATCCCCATCTTTTACAACCTCCTATTCATCCATTCCTTTTCCTTCAACTAGTCTTTCATTGGCATCATATCAAGGAAACACAGTAAATGCAGAGAATCACTCACCTTACCAACCTACACCACCAAAGCCTTCACTACAGGTTAGTACAATTTATTTCCTTAAAAATTATATAATTGTGTGTGTGTGTGTGTGTGTGTGTGTGTGTGTGTGTGTGTGTGTGTCATTGACACCACTGTTCACAAACACTGTCTAAATTTCAGGACATGAGGGAAAAGATTACAGGGGATAGGGCAACACACACGCGATCCCTCCCTCTGTCTCACTCAGCTATCTGCACCAACTCAACATTCCTGCCACTGCCTGGTGCCACCACTCCACCACTCCCCGTGACCAATTTCACACAAAGAGAGCTGGACCCTTCAAATGCTCATGACCCTAAGGAGAAGACTGATCCCTACAGAACACCGCACTCCTCCCCACATCTTGTCACGCAGGAACTAGAGGCTCTACACATGAGGGAGGAAAGAGAAATTCTTCCTGGGAGAAGTGCATCATTCCCATCAGGAAACCACAAAGTCCTGAGACCACAACCCATTGGTCGCTCCTGGCTGCCACCCCATACCTTGTACCCTGAATGGAACACCTACTCTGCACCCTGTCATCCTCCTCATCCACCTCATCCTCCACCACCACCACCACCACCACCTGCACCACCATCACTTCCTTCCTCATATGGTCTTCATGCACTTTCCGACAAGAGGATAGTGGCAGCTCAAACCCACGTTCCCTCCTTGTATCCTGGAGCATGGTGCTTGCGGTGCTGTCTTCAAGAAGCATATGTGCACACCAGGTCATATAGTGATCCACTGACCCATGCTAACCACCTGCCAACCTTGCCTTCAACAAGCACTAACCCATTTCCCACAGCAGTCAGCAAAGAATCTGTATTTTGTGGTTCTCGATTTATACTTGATACAAATGTTTCTCAAACATTTACATCATACAAATAACAGAAACACTAGGTGCATGAGATCTATAACACACACACACACACACACACACACGCTAATTAAAGTGAATTGCGAAAAATGTGGAGAATCTCTAGGAAAAGTGATGGAGAAGCAGGCTGAATGGAAAAAAAGTCAGGAAGTGGAAAGAAAGGAGGTAAATTACAAAGTTGCAAGTCTGGAAAAGGAAATCAAAGAGTCAGGGGAGAAAACTTTGGGCCTTGCTGAAATTATAGATCAACAGATCATAGAAGAGAAGATAGCTGAGAAAGTGGTGAAGGTTATTAAGTCAAATGAGACATTGGTGAGGGAAACTGTAGACAAAAAGAGATGTGTGGTGATATTTGGTGTGGAGGAGGATAAGACACCGAGTAAAATGGAGAGAGAGAAAAACATAAAAAAGGTGATAAATAATATCATTAATGTGGTGCAAGAGGAGGGAAAAGACCTAGTACAAGAAATAGAGGACTTCCATAGAATTGGAAAGTTCACAAGAGAAGGTATGAGGCCAATAAGAATCAAACTTAAGTCACAAAAGGATGTAGATGAATTGGTGGAGAAGTCATGGAGGCTAGCCCAGCAGGAAACAACAAGGAAGATTTGGTTGAGAAGAGATCTCGGTGAAAAGGAAAGAGAAATGTTAAATGAGTTGAGAAAGGAGGCTTTGAAAAAAAATGAAGAGAGGACAGAAGAAGAGAAGAAAGAGTTTTTCTGGAGAATCTTGGATATGAGACTGAGGAAGTGGTTCATAACCCAGAAAAGTACAGCAAGAAAGGACTAAAGAAACTTACATATGAGCGAAATGTAATGTATTCCAACATAAATGGAGTGATATCGGGGATTTTAGAACTCAACGATTACTTGAGGGACAAGAACCCAGATATTGTGGGTCTTACTGAAACAAAACTGAGAGAGGGAGAAGACCTGATGAAGGTTGGAGAAGGGAAATATAATGTTTGGAAAAGAAATAGAGTAGGTAAGATGGGAGGAGGAGTGATGTTGCTGGTTAAAAAAGATATAAAGGTGGATCAAGTGAAAAAGGTATGGGAAAGGCAGAAGTGCTAAAGATCAGAGCAGAAACTAATGAAGGAAAAAAGAGGCACTACATAGTGGTGTACGTACCACCTAAGACAAATGCATGGTCAGTACAGGAATATGAAGAAATGATAAGTGATACAGGAACATGTCTGGAAGAAATGTTGGGTGGCTGTGAACGAACTATAATGATGGGAGATTTTAATTGTAAAGAGGTGTGTTGGGAGGACTGGTCAATGGAAGGATCAGAGACAACATGGGGAAATACACTATTGACACTGGCAATGGAAAATGTGTTAACTCAGTGGGTCAAAGAAGATACTAGGTTTGGAGGAGAGGGAGCATCGTCAAGACTGGACTTGGTCTTTAGTACAGAGCCAATGGTCATTGAGGAGATGAGGGTGGAGTGCCCTTTAGCAAAGAGTGATCATGCAGTTTTGGAGTTCAAGGTGATAGACGAAGAGAAATCTAGAAGAAATGAAGAATATAAAGTGGGAAGATGGAATTATGCCAAGACAGATTTTGGAAACCTAAAGAAATTCTTTCAAGAGACAAATTGGATGAAATTCAAGAGTGCTAAGGGAGCAAATGAAAAGTGGAAGGAATTTATAAAAATATACAAAGAAGGTGAGAAAAAATTTGTACCAATAAGACAACATAGAGAAGTTGGAAAGCAGGACTGGTTTAACGATAGATGTGAAAAGGCTAGAACAAGAAAAGAGGATGCATGGAAGAGGTGGAGAAGGAAAAGACGGATTAAGCAGTGGGAAAGTTACAAAAGAGCAAGAAATGAATATGTGTTGATTAGAAGAGAAGAAAGAAAGAAACAAGAAAAGGATATAATTGATAAATGTAAAGACCAACCAAGGCTTTTTACAGACATGTGAACAACAACATCAAAAATAGAGAAAGTATTGAAAGTTTAGAAGTAAATGGAGTATGCAGTGAAGATCCCAGGAAATGGCAGAGGCTATGAATGGATGCTTTCGGAAGGTATTCACAAAGGAGACTGCTTTTGACAAACCACTGGTAATGGAACAGAAAGGGATTATGAAGGAGTTTCAAGTAACTGTGGAGGAGATCAAGAACATGATGGGGAGTTTAGAAGTGAGAAAAGCTGTGGGACCTGATGGGGTATCAGGATGGATTTTAAGAGAATGCAGGGAGCAATTGGCAGAAAAAGTTTGTGAAGTAATTGATGCCTCATTAAGGGAAGGTGTAGTGCCCCAAGACTGGAAAAGAGCTAACATTGTCCCAATCTATAAATCAGGTAACAAGAGAGACCCATTGAACTATAGACCAGTGTCACTTACAAGTGTGGTAGCTAAGATGTGTGAGAGGGTGGTGAAGAATAGATGGACAGACTTCTTGGAGAAAAATGACATACTTTGTGAGTGTCAATTTGGTTTTAGGAAAGGGCGTTCATGCACGACAAACCTGATATGTTACTATTCGAGGGTGATAGATGTAATACAGGAAAGAGATGGTTGGGCTGATGGAATATATCTGGATTTAAAAAAGGCCTTTGATAAGGTACCACACCAGAGACTGATCTGGAAACTTGAAATGGTAGGAGGAGTGCATGGCAGTTTACTAAAATGGATGGAAGACTTTTGGTAGGAAGAGAAATGAGAACAATAATTAAGGACAGACCATCAGAATGGGGATTGGTGGAGAGTGGAGTTCCACAGGGATCAGTGTTGGCACCAGTAATGTTCGCAGTCTACATAAATGACATGGTGGATGGGGTGTCCAGTTATGTGAGCCTATTTGCAGACGATGCAAAATTGTTAAGAAAAGTGAGATGTGACAAAGATTGCGAACTACTCCAGGAAGACTTGGACAGAATATGGAAATGGAGCTGTACATGGCAAATGGAGTTCAACACGACAAAATGCAAGAAAATAGAGTTTGGCAAGAGTGAAAGAAGAATCAGGAGTATGTACAAGATAGGAAATGAAGACATAAAACCAGTCATGAAGAAAAAGACCTTGGGGTGACAATTACCAATGACCTATCGCCAGAGAGACATATAAACAAAATAATTGGAGAAGTATTGAACTTATTGAGGAACATAAGAGTGGCGTTCGTATATCTAGATGAAGAAATGATGAAGAAAATAATTACTGCAATGATAAGACCGAGGCTTGAATATGCAACAATACAGTGGGCTCCGAACTTAAAGAAACACATAAGGAAACTAGAGAAAGTACAGAGGGCTGCAACAAAATGGTGCCTGACTTAAGAGATTTGACTTATGAAGACAGACTGAAAAGAATGCAACTTCCAACCCTGGAAAACAGAAGAGAAAGGGGAGACCTGATAGCAATATACAGAGTGATGATTGGCATGGAAAAATGGATAGGGAAGATCTGTGTATGTGGAATGGAAGAATGTCGAGAGGGCATGGGAAAAACTAAAATGGCCACTTATAGGAGAGATGTGAAAAATATAGCTTCCTCATAGAAGGGTGGAAGCATGGAATAGTTTAGACGTGGAAGTGGTCAACGCAAGGAATATTCATGATTTTAAGAAAAAGCTGGACATTAATAGATATGGAGACGGGACAACACGAGCATAGCTCTTTTCCCGTATGTTACAATTAGGTAAATACAATTAGGTAAATACACACACACACACACACACACACACACACACACACACACACACACACACACACACACACAAATACATATAGTTTCCTGCAAAGATGTCTTGAGACTTGGAACAGTTTGAGTGAAGAAGTGGTGTCAGCAACAAGTGTGCATAGTTTTAAAGAAAAATTGGATAAGTGTAGATATGGAGACAGAGCCACACAAGCATAAAGCCCATGCCCTGTAAAACTATAGCTATGTAAATACAACTAGGTAAATACACACACACACACACACACACACACACACACACACACATGATAAGTGTAGATATGGAGACGGGGCCACACGAGCATAAAGCCCAGGCCCTGTAAAACTACAACTAGGTAAATACACACACACACACACACACACAAGATTGTGAAGAGTCAATGTTTAAAAAACACTAAAAAGCTTAGTTTTCCACATAGAGCAGTGGACACAGTATCTGGAAAGATTTGAGTGAAGAGATTGTAACAGCAGAAAATGTGCAAATATTTAAGGAAAAGTTGATAAAGTAGATATGAAGACAGGTCACTATGAGTCCCGCTCAAACCTTTTAGGTAAATACAACTTGGTAAATACACTCGGGTAGCACTGATTCTATAATTGATGAAGATTACTAAGATCCAAAAGAGAGGAAACATGGAAAAAATGGAAAGGAAAAAAAAGTTATACTAATTTAGGGACAAAATATATATACAAAAAAAAAAAGATGTGAAAGTCTCAAGAGAAGAAAATATATAGTGCGAAGCAATTGAAACATGTAAGTTCAACACAAAATTATATATTATAAGTGTGAATGAGAAGCTGAAAACTAAATGGAAATTAATGAATCATAAAATGAGGTGTATGGAGGAAAGACTATTGTTAACTCTCTCATTAATATTAATACCTGTCTAACCATGTTTTCAATCCTGCCTCCTAGTCTTCCTGTTGAGTAGACTAGGAGTAAATTGAATCTCAACCATGTTTATTTCCACTTTGAGCACCATCTTGGCTTTCTGTCCATCATACCAGCCAACAAGGTTACTGCCAGGCCAGAGGCCAGCCATGCACACCCCTTCTACCCACATTGCTGGAGCATATCATCCACACCACCCTGAGACACTTTCCATTCTGTAGGAGATGGTTTCCCAGATATGAGCATATGGGTGCCTTTTATGTTGTCACCACAGCCTGGACTTAATACTCGAGTAATACAACCTCATCATCAAGAGAGCTGTCACCCCTTGCTGTTGTAATGTTTCACCATTCTATAAGCATCCAGGAACATTATGTATATGTTCTTGGCAGTGAATTTGCTTATTAAAATAGTGGCTTTGCCTCATGTTGTTTTCATCATGCCAGTTTCCCCTCATCCCCTCCGCAAAGCACAAACCAACTACCTGGTAGAGTGGAGAGAGAATTGTATCGTCTTCACCTAAGACATTCTATGTACAATTTGAATCCTTCACAGTCACTCATGAATATCCAAAGAATATGGCAGACGAATTAATGTTAGTTAATACCATAAAAATGTTGGAAACATTTGACTCAAATACCTGTACACTTAACCCTCGGCTATCGCGCCGTATTGGGGCCGAAATAGCCGCGCTATAGCTGAAAACGTGATAGCCGAATTGATCTTGGTGGGAAGGCGGTTTTGGCCAATGAGTGCTCAGATATCCCATGACGTCATGGCTGAGCGCGCGATAGCAGGCATCTGAGGTCACGATAATGAAATTTTAGCAGCTTTTCATGGGTGTGGGATAGCAATAAAACGCAATAGCGGAAGTCGCGATAGCCGAGGGTTGACTGTATAAGAATTTAGAAACACAATGGAAAGGTTTCATATGAGGAAACCTGAAAGAAATGTTAAGGTACAAATGCATTGGACAGCTTGCAGAAGAAAAAATACTCAGCCCTGAGTGATGACAAGGTTTTTAAAATTGGAAAACAGTGGAAACTATTCTGACATTTAAGGAAGGTGACATGAGAGATTTACTAAGTGTGTAGTTAACAAGTGTAATTATTAAGCTCTATAGAAGAATTGGGAAGAATAAATGAATAGATCATTTGGAAGAAACCAAAATTTTCATGGAATGTCAATAAGCTCTTCAAAAGGGAAAATGAAGAGGTGAGGAGTAAGATCATTTTTAACAACGATACATACAAGACTCAAAAATGTGATCACTTAAAAAAAACTATAATGAAATTCAATAGAATATAATAGACTAATCAAAATCAGATGTAAATTGAGATGTACCATATAGAAACTGTCAGGCTAGGCTGCTCCTTCCAACATTCCAACTTTAGAGATGAAAAGAGAGATTTAATTACGGTTTTCATCAGTGAAGAGAGTATAGCAACTGGGTGTGAAGCGAATTGGATATAAGAAAATATAAAATAAAACAGAAGAGGACACATAACTAAGAGCACACCTTTCCCTGAAGAAACCAAGAAACCTGGAATAATCTAGATGAGAGTGACCTGTACAAGAAGTATGAGTGTGTTCAGCTGTAAGGAAAACTTAGATACTAGTAGATATGCAGATGGAACAGTAAGAAGGTTGGTAGCTCTTTTCCTGTTGCAACTAGGTAAACACAAGGTAAACACACACACACACACACACACAAAATAATTGGAGAAGTATTGAACTTATTGAGGAACATAAGAGTGGCGTTCGTATATTTAGATGAAGAAATGATGAAGAAAATAATTACTGCAATGATAAGACCGAGGCTTGAATATGCAACAATACAGTGGGCTCCGAACTTAAAGAAACACATAAGGAAACTAGAGAAAGTACAGAGGGCTGCAACAAAAATGGTGCCTGACTTAAGAGATTTGACTTATGAAGACAGACTGAAAAGAATGCAACTTCCGACCCTGGAAAACAGAAGAGAAAGGGGAGACCTGATAGCAATATACAGAGTGATGATTGGCATGGAAAAAATGGATAGGGAAGATCTGTGTATGTGGAATGAAAGAATGTCGAGAGGGCATGGGAAAAACTAAAATGGCCACTTATAGGAGAGATGTGAAAAATATAGCTTCCTCATAGAAGGGTGGAAGCATGGAATAGTTTAGACGTGGAAGTGGTCAACGCAAGGAATATTCATGATTTTAAGAAAAAGCTGGACATTAATAGATATGGAGACGGGACAACACGAGCATAGCTCTTTTCCCGTATGTTACAATTAGGTAAATACAATTAGGTAAATACACACACACACACACACACACACACACACACACACACACACACACACACACACACACACACACACACACAGGGTCAGTGCTGGGTCCCATCATGTTTTTTATTTATGTTAATGATATGCCAGTAGGAATTGACAGTTACATGAACATGTTTGCGGACGATACTAAAATTATGAGGAGAGTAAAGAATGTGGAAGATTGTAACAAGTTACAGGAAGATCTTGATAAAATATATGAGTGGAGTAAGGAGTGGCAGATGGAATTTAATATAGACAAGATCCATGTTATGAAAATGGGAAGAACTAGATACAGACCAAACAGGGATTACAGGCTGGGTGATGAGAAAATTAAAGAGACCAATGAGGAGAAAGACTTAGGAGTAACTGTGCAAAACACCTTGTCATCGGAGAAACACATTAACAAGATTTTTTTGAAAACATACAACATGCTTCAAAATATTGGCCTTGCTTTCCACTACCTAGATGAAGGAATGATGAAGATATTATGTACCTTAATAAGACCCCAGTTAGAATATGCAGCATGTGTCTGATCACCGCATATGAAGAAAAATGTGAAGAAGGTGGAAAGGGTACAGAGGCTGGCAACAAGGATGGTACCAGGACTCAGGGAGTTAGACTATGAGGAAAGACTGAGGAAGCTGGGGTTGACCACATTAGAAGAGAGAAGAACAAGAGGAGACATGATAACTATGTATAAATTGGTGAACAAGATTGACATACTGGACAGAGAGTTGATAAAGGTGACCACAAGTAATCATCTCCGAGGACATGGAAAAAAGCTAATAAAGGACATCTGTCTAAATGAAGTGAGAAAATACAGTTTCCCGCATCGTAGCATTGATAAGTGGAATAAACTGAGCAGTGATGTCGTTGATGCGGTGTGTGTCAATCAGATGAAAGAGAGATATGACAGGAATGGACAAGGAGACAGGTCACAGAGAGCTTAGCTCGGACCCTGTAATACACAAATAGGTAAATACATATAGGTAAATACACACAGGCCCTGTAAAACTACAACTAGGTAAATACACACACACACAATACACCATTCAAGATGGACACAAAAGATAAGAGCTCCGGCGTGGATACACTGCCAAGTCTTGACCGCTAAGCCCAGCAGAAATGGCAATGTGTTATGGGAGAGGAAGGGTGCTAGGTTAGTGACCTTGTCTCCAAAGTTACATTGAATTTGTTTGTGTTGAGGCCAAAAAAGGTATGGAAAGGGAAGAGAATATTGTCAGCACAGTCAGTGATACCATCTATGTAAACAAGGGAACCAGACCTAGAGGGCAATGGAGTGAAATTATTGAAGAACCTCTAGGATTAAGGTAGCTAGGAGATTGGAGTAAAGAGAGGGAATTCTCTGGACTTAGGGAGGAAAGAGCCAACATGAAAAGGAATATCTCAATGGACAGAGAACTTAAGAGTTTTGATGGGCATGGTTGCCAGGATTTTTGAAAAACAAGATCAGATAAACATGGAAAACAGAGCTGAGAGAGATGTAAAAAGTCAGAGAACACTGTTACAATGAACAATGACACAAAGAAAACTCTGGATAAAATAAAAAGGAAAAACAGCGCTCTTAAGGGCAAATATGCAAACTATTAGCGCTAATGGGACTTGAGCAAAAGCTGAACACTAATGTGGAAACAGAAAAAGGGGATAAGTGAAACAAAACTGAAGGAATGGAAGAAGGTCTGCAAAAAGAACAAGGTAAAGAAAAAGTGAACTTTGTTGAAGTAGTTGAGCAACAAATAAGAGAGAAAACGAAAGATACAATCATACAAGTGATCTGAAGCACTTAAGTTAATCTTTGAAAGATCACTTAAGTTTGCTGAGATACCTCAGGACTGGATGTTAGCTAATGTTACTCCAATATTTAAAAAAGGTAGGAAGGATGATGCGAATAATTATAGACCGATCAGTTTAACTAGTATAGTATGTAAGATACTAGAGAAAATCATTAAGGGTAGTATTTGGGAGCATTTAAATGAGAATAGATTAATTAGAGATACCCAACATGGCTTTAGATCAGGGAAGTCCTGTCTTACAAATTTGCTCGATATCTTAGAATATATTACCAAGGAGTTAGATGATGGAAATAGCATAGATGTTATATATCTAGATTTTAGCAAGGCGTTTGATAAGGTACCGCATAGGAGGCTAGTGAACAAATTGAGACTACATGGGATAGGGGGTAGGTTAGTTGGTTGGATTAGTGAATGGCTTTCTGATAGGAAACAGAGAGTAGTATTAAATGGGGCAATGTCTGAGTGGAAGGAAGTGGTTAGTGGGGTACCCCAAGGATCAGTGCTAGGACCTCTTCTTTTCTTGGTGTACATTAACGATTTAGATATAGGAATTAGTAGCAAAGTATCAAAGTTTGCAGATGATACTAAGATAGCATGTGCAGTACAGGGTGAAAAGGACAATTACAGAATACAACGAGACCTGGACAGGCTGATAGCATGGGCAGACAGGTGGCAGATGGAGTTTAATTTTGATAAGTGTCAGGTTATGCATTTAGGTAAAGACAACACAAACTTTAACTATGAGATGGAGGGATGTTGGCTAGAGGCAGTAGAGGAAGGAAAGGATTTAGGAGTAGTGATAGACAGGACTATGAAATTTTCAAAGCAATGTTTAGAAGCAAGAAATAGGGCAAATAGGATCCTGGGTTTTATAAATAGAAATGTTAGTTATAAAAGTAAGGAAGTGGTGTAGCTTATATAATTCCTATGTTAGGCCTCATTTAGAGTATTGCATACAGGCCTGGTCACCCCACTATAGGCAGGATATCAACATGTTAGAAGCAGTTCAGAGAAGAGCAACTAGGATGATACCAGCATTAAAGCGCCTGGAGTATAGAGATAGATTAAAGGAATTAAACATGTTTTCATTTGAGAGGAGATGTATAAGAGGGGATATCATAGAGTTATTTAAAATGTTCTCAGATACAAACTACATAGATGTGAGATCTTTCTTTACCTTAGAGGAGGAAAATAGGACTAGAAATCATGGCAGGAAGATTAGAAAGCAAGGCTGCAGGTTAGATATAAGAAAATATTTCTTTAGTCATAGAGTGGTAGACTTCTGGAATGCATTGCCAGAGACGGTTGTAAATAGCACTAGTTTGACAATGTTTAAAACAGATTAGATAAGCACTTAAATTTATTAGATTTATAATTATGTATAGCACTGCATGATAGTTTTATAAGAAATTTACTATAGTTAAATAAGACATGATCCCCATGTATGGGGACCACAAATTGTAGAGGATTTCGCTGCAGGACTTAGCCCTGTTAATGGGCCAAATATTTAGAATTAGTATATAATGTATTGTGTACTTGTAAGTGTATCTTTAAGTACTGATGACGAGGTCGCTGTGCGACTGATACAGGATAACCTAGATGGGCCCTGGTGGCCCTTTGTTATCCTATTATTTATGTTATGTTATGTTATGATCAAAGAAAAGGAAGAATTAGTGCGAGATACGTTGGACAAAAACAAGTGCAAAGTTATATATGGACTAAAAGAAAATAAAGAATCCTGTGAAATTTGTCAGGGAGAAGGAAGAGAAAGAGATGGTTAAGGTAATTATCTCAGTGGTTCAAGATGAAAAACAGAGTTTTGAGAAAGAAGTAGAGGAAATATACAGACTCAGTAAATATAGTGAAAGAACCAAAAGACCACTGAAAGTTAAAATGAGATAACAAATGGGGGTAGAAACCAGGCTAATAAGGCAGAATATAAAAATATTTGGATAAAGAGAGAGATGAATCAGGTATAAAGGGAAAAAGAGAGATAACTAAGAAGTGAAGCTAAGAAAAAAAAAAAACAGGAGAAGGACAGAGAATGAGAAAAAGAAATTCTACTGGAGAATGCTAGACATGAGGCTGAGGAAATGGTATATTCAGAAAGGGAAGGAAAGCATTAAGAGTCATGTATACAAACATAGATGGATTTATATCAGGATGCTTGGATATGAGAGATTATATATTGAAAAAAGGACCAGACATTGTATGTATAATTTAACAGAAACAAAGTTAGTGAAGACGTCCAAGTGAATTTTAAAGATCAGGGATATAATTTTTGGAGGAGAGACAGAAAGGGAAAATCATGAGAAGGAGTACTGATAATGAATCAAGAGGATATATACATGAAGGAGGTACAGTACAGGGATGGATTGGCTGAGGATTTTGGCATAGCAATTAGTACCGTGCCACTGAAGACTAATACATGTAGATAAAGAAAGGCAAAGGGAAGTGCTAAATTACCTGGACAATATGTTATGGAAGGACATAAGAGTGCTATTTGTGGGAGATTTAAACTGTAAACATGTAAATTGGGAAGAAATGGATCAGTCATGCTGGACACTTGGGGGAGGATGTGTTACAACTGGCAATGGTAAACACATTGAACTAATGGGTGAAGGACTATACAAGATATAGAGGGGGAGAAGAGCCATTAATGCTGGATCTAGTTTTCACACACAAAAAAAATGGAGCCTTATCCAAACATCAAATATCATAGCCCAAAAGTGATCATGTGGCCCTAGAAACTGATTTAGAGGATCAGGAAATTTTAAAATGCAATGAGAATTACTAGAAAAGGTGGATGTAAGATAGGAAATGGGGCCAGATGGAGTGTCAGGATGAACATTGAAAGAATGTAGAGAACAACTGGTGGAACCAATTTGGGACATAATCAATAACACTCTAATGGATGGGGAGGTACCAAAGGAGTGGAAAAGAGCAAATATAGTCCCAATATATGAAGGAGGACAAAAGACTAAATTACAGACCAGTGTCACTAACTAGTGTTGTGGGAAAGATCTATGAAACTGTCATCAAAGAAAAATGGTTAGAATATTTGAAGGGAAAGGAAATAATAAATAACTCCCAATTTGGTTTCAGGAAAGGAAGATCATGCATAACACATTTACTAAGCTTTTATATAAGAGTAACAGATGAAGTACAAGGGAGAGATGGATGGGTTGACATGGTGTCAAGAAGGTTTCGACAGAGTACCACATAGAAGACTCCTATGAAAAATAGAACACATGGGAAAAATACAGGTAAATATCTTAAAGTGGACAACAGACTACTTAACAGATAAGGATATCTTAAAGTGGACAACAGACTACTTAACAGATAAGGAAATGAAGACAATGATAAGAGATACCCCCATCAAGCTGGAACACAGTTACAAGTGGAGTACCACAGGGTTTGGTGCTGGCACCAATTATGTTCTAAGTATATGTCAATGATATATACAAAAGGATTTGAGTAGCTATATAAATTTCTTTACAGATGATGCGAAGCTTTTTTTTTTTTATACTATGTGGGCTTTTCACGGGAATTTATGGGCTAAAGGGGATATTTTTTGGGGTACCTCCTATTTCAAAGCCCACCCGCTAGAAACCGTTGCCCCGAGTGAGGAAGCCCAGCCTACACCCGGACCTTGGACAGGATTCGAACCCGTGCACTTAGAGACCTCTCAGACCCCAAAGCATGCACGGTTCCACTGTACCACGGCTTTTGAGAGTAATAAGGAACATCCGTGATTGTATGGAATTACAGAAAGATACAGACAAAATTTGGAACTGAAGCTAAAAATAGAAATCGGAATTTAATCCCAGGAAATGCCATGTAATGGAAAATGGTAAAAGTAAAAGAAGACCAACATGGGAATATAAAATGGGAGAAGAGATTATAATGAAAAGGAGTGAAGAGAAAGATCTGTGAGTGATTATACAAGACACCCTGACTCCAGACACTTACTAACATCAGGGCAGCATTCAATTACATACATAAGATTATGACAAAAAACATAATAACCACTATGATAAGACCTAGACTGGAATATGCAGCAGTGATGAGGTCATCATAGAGGCAGAAGGACATCAAGAAACTAGATAGAATCCAAAAGGACTGTTACAAAGATGATTCCAGAAATATGAGATCTTCCCTACAAAGAAAGACTGAAGGAAATGGAATTACCAACCTTGAAGGATATATGGGAAAGAGGGGACCTAATAACGATTTACAAGTTAGTAAACCGTATGGAAAAGATAGATAGACAAGGCATGGTAACACTGATGGAGGATGGAGATAGATGAAGAAGAGGATATTCCAAGAAGATCATGAAAAGTCAATGTCTGAGGATTATTAAGAAGTTCAGTTTTCCACAAAGGACAGTGGACTCTAGAATGGATTAAATGAGATTAGATTGTAACAGCAGAAAATGTGCACAAAAATTAAGGAAAAGTTAGATAAATGTAGATATGAAGATGGGTCACTATGAGCCCTGCTCGAACTCTGTAACATACAACTAGGTAAATACACACACACATATGCACACACACACACACACACACACACGCACACATATTCGAGAGACACGGTTGAAAGCGGACGCACTGGCGCAGTTCCGACAATCAGCTGATCTTCACTACACCTGTTGTATAGTATTTACAGTGGCCTGGGCAGGTAGTGTGGACTCATTTTTTTTTTTCTCCATGAAATCAATTAGTAAGGAATAATGAGTGAAAAAGATATCCCATCCAAATGCAGACATGAGAATAGAGAAGGGGCTGATGATGACTATGTCGGTGAGGGAGAACGCGTATTCAAGGGTTCGATCTGACGACAACTTCACTACTTAAGAGAGTGTCAAATATTGAATGTAAAGTAGATAAACTGATAAAGGAGAAGATGGAAATGAAAGAGAATAAAGAACAGGAAATGGAGTTTATAAGACTGAGAGAAAGGATAAGAAAAGTGGAAGAAAATGAAGCTAGGCTAAGAGCGGAAAACGAAGAACTAAAAAAGGAAGTAGCTAACTACAAGAAGCAGATGGAAGAAGGACTCGGTAAAGCCGAGAAAGAAAAGGAGAAGCTGAAAGATCTAGTAAACAAGGAAGAGGAAAGAGTACAGAACGTGATTAAAAAAGAAGTACAAGCATGGAGAGTCCAAGATAAGAAAGATAAGGCCGATTTTCAGGAGGTGATTCAAGAACAACTTAAAGAAAAAGAAGAAAATATGACAAACAAAATGATAGGAGTCCTCAAGACAAAAGAAAATCTAGTTAGAGAAATTGCAGAAAAAAGAAGAGTGTAGTCGTATTTGGAATAAAAGAAAAAATATAAAATATAGACCAAAAGAGAAAAAGAAGAAATGAAATCAGTCAAAGACCTACTGAAGAATCTTAATGACGAAGATAGGCAGAACTTGGAAGAGGAAGTAGAAGAAATAAACAGAATGGGACCATATCAAGAAGGAAAAACGAGACCAATTAAAATACTACTAAAATCACAAGCAGCAACAGAAGAAATATTATATAGAACAACAAAACTTAGAGAAACAGAAGGCTGCAAGGATATCTATATAAAGAAAAATAGAAATGAGGAAGAAAGGAAGAGATACAATGAACTGGCAGCAGCAGTAAGGGAAAAGAATAATGAAAGGTCAGAAGAGGAGAAGAAGGCATTTTTTTGGAGAATTCTAGGAGACAGGATAAGGAAATGGTATATAAACGAGAAGGAAGAGAAAAAAGTGGAACAAGTTTAACTAAAAATGATAAAGGCAAAAGACTAAAAATGATGTATACGAACACAGACGGGTTTTATCAAGTAAATTAGAATTAAGAGATTACATAAGGAAAGAAAATCCAGATATTGTATGCCTGGCTGAAACAAAACTAAATGAGGCAATCATAATAGATTTGGATAATAGGTATAATGTATGGAGAAGAGACAGAGTGGGTAAAGGAGGAGGAGGAGTCATGATAATGTTAAGGAAGGAGATAGTGATCAACCAAGTGGAATGTGGGAAGGAAAAGCAGAAGTATTGTATATTAAGATGCATATTAATAAAAAGAGTTAACAATCATTGTAACATATGTGCCACCAAAACAAATTCATGGACCAATCAAGAATATAAAGACATGATAGATGACACAATAAGGAGTCTAATGAGAATCGTTAAAGAAAGGAGAAAAGTGATATTAGTAGGAGATTTCAACTGTAAAGAAGTGGACTGGGAAAATTATGAAAGTGGTATGGGGAAGAAGCCTGGGAGAAAGATTCTTGAACCTAATGATAGACAATATGATGGACCAGAGAGTAAAGGAATGCACAAGATTCAGAGGAAACGACGAGCGGCGAGATTGGACCTAGTTTTTACAAGGGTATACAAATGAATGACGATATAAGATATAAGTGCCCATTGGGAAAGAGTGACCATGCAATATTAGAAATAGATATAGAAGAGGAAAGGAAGATAGAGACGATTCATACAAAGGAGACCGATTAAATTACAGAAAGGCTGATATTGAGAATCTCAAGAACTATTTTAAAAACGTAGACTGGGAGGAGATGGAAAACTCAGAGACAATGCAAGACAAATATAACTTATTTTTGGAAATATACAAAACAGGAGTCAGGAATATGTCCCAAAATATAGACCAAAAGAAGAAGGAAAGAAAGATTGGTTTAATGCAAGGTGTGCTAGGGCAAAGGAGAAAAGAGATGGAGCATGGAAAAGGTGGAGGAGAAATAGGAATCCAACAAACAAGGAAAACTTCAAGGCAGCGAGAAATGAATATGTTAAGGTGAGGAAGGAAGAGGAAAAGAACTTTGAAAAGATATTGTCGAAAAATGTAAGGAGCAACCAAAATTGTTCTATAGATTCATAAATGGAAAAATTAGGCAAAAGAAACAATAGAAAGGTTAAAAGGAGAGAACAGGATGGTGGAAGACCCAAAAGTATGGCAGAACTATTAAATAAAAATTCCAGGAGGTCTTTACTAAAGAATCCAAATTTGAGAGGCCACAGGGTAATAGAGACAATCTATATGAAAGAGATTAAAGTAACCAAGCTTGAAATAAAAGAGTTAATGAAGGAACTGGATGAAGAGAAGGCAATGGGACCGGATGAAGTCTCAGGCAGAATACTGAAAGAATGTAGGGAAGAACTAGCAAGTCCTATATACAACATCATAAAATGCTCAATAGAAAATGGAACAGTGCCAGTAGAATGGAAAAGAGCTGAGGTGGTTCCCATATATAAGAGTGGAAGGAAAGAAGAACCTTTAAATTACAGACCGGTATCACTAACTAGTGTAATATGCAAGATGTGTGAAAGAATAATAAAGAAACAATGGATCGAGTTCCTTGAAGACAACAAATTAATATCAAATAGCCAATTTGGTTTTAGAAAAGGACGGTCTTGTGTAACTAATTTATTGAGTTTCTATTCTAGAATAGTTGATAGAGTACAAGAGAGAGAGGATGGGTTGACTGCATCTATTTGGATTTAAAAAAGGCGTTTGACAAAGTGCCACACGCAAGATTACTGTGGAAGTTAGAGGAGAAGGGTGGCTTAAAAGGAAGCACATTGAGATGGATAGAAAATTATTTGAGGGGGAGAGAAATAAGGACGGTAGTTAAAGATATGAAGTCCAAGTGGAGAGCAGTAGAAAGCGGAGTGCCACAGGGGTCAGTATTGGCACCAGTACTTTTCCTCATTTATATTAACGACATGCCAGAAGGAGTGAACAGCTACATAAATTTGTTTATGGATGATACGAAACTGTGCAGAGTTATAAAGCAAAAGGAGGATTGTGAAATACTGCAAGAAGACCTAAATAAGATCTGGGAATGGAGTAAGAAGTGGGAAATGGAATTCAATGTGAACAAAAGCCATGTCATGGAAATGGGAAAGAGTGAAAGACGACCTGTGGGAATCTATAAGATGGGAGATGGAGTAGAACTGGAGAAAGTAAAAAGGAAAAGGACTTAGGAGTGACGATGGAAGAAAACAATCAACCAGTAAGCCATATTGATAGAATTTTTAGAGAAACATATAATTTGCTGAGGAATATTGGAGTAGCATTTCACTACATGGACAAAGAAATGATGAAGAAATTGATAAATACTATAATAAGACCCAGATTGGAATATGCAGGAGTAGTGTGGACCCCTCATAAAAAGAAACACATAAGGAAATTGGAGAGGCTACAAAAATGGCTACAAGAATGGTCCCAGAACTTGAAGGGATGACATATGAGGAGAGACTAAAGGCTATGGATCTACCAACCTTGGAACAAAGAAGGAGAGAGGAGACCTGATACAAGTCTATAAATTGATCAACGGAATGGACCAAGTGGATAATGAGAAACTGATCCTGAGAGAAGAATATGACACCCGAAGCACAAGATCGCATAGTAAAAAGCTGAGAAAGGGAAGATGTATGAGAGATATTAAAAAATATAGTTTCCCGCAGAGATGTATTGAGACGTGGAACAGTTTAGATGAAGAAGTAGTGTCTGCAACGAGTGTGCACACTTTTAAAGTAAGATTGGATAAGTGTAGATATGGAGACGGGGCCACACGAGCATAAAGCCCAGGCCCTGTAAAACTACAACTAGGTACAACTAGGTAAATGCACTAACTACAAGAAGCAGATGGAAGAAGGACTCGGTAAAGCTGAGAAAGAAAAAGAGAAGCTGAAAGATCTAGTAACCAAAAAAGAGGAGAGTACAGAACGTGATTAAAAAAGAAGTACAAGCATGGAGAGTCCAAGATAAGAAAGATAAGGATGATTTTCAGGAGGTGATTGAAGAACAACTAAAAGAAAGAGATGAAAATATGACAAACAAAATGATAGGAGTCCTCAAGACAAAAGAAAATCTAGTTAGGGAAATTGCAGAAAAAAAAAGTGTAATCGTATTTGGACTAAAAGATAAAAATAAAAAATATAGACCAAGAAGAGAAAAAGAAGAAATAAATCAGTCAAAGACCTACTAAAAAATCTAAACGAAGAAGATAGGCAGGACTTAGAAGAGGAAGTAGAAGAAATAAACAGACCACCACTTTCATAATTTTCCCAGTCCACTTCTTTACAGTTGAAGTCTCCTACTAATAACACTTTTCTCCTTTCTTTAATGACTCTCATTAGACTCCTTATTGTCTTCTTTAATGTCTTTATATTCTTGATTGGTCCATGAATTTGTTTTCAGTGGCACATATGTTCCAGTGATTATCTCTTTTTTATTAATATGCATCTTAATATACAGTATTTCCGCTTTTCCTTCCCCATATTCCACTTGGTTTACCACCAACTTTTTCCTTAACACCATCATAGCTCCTCCTCTTCCTTTACCCCCTCTGTCTTTTCTCCATACGTTATATCTATTATATATTTCTATTTTGATTGCCTCATTCAATTTTGTTTCAGCCAGGCATACAATATCCGGTTCTTTCTTTATGTAATCTTTTAGTTCTAATTTACTTGATAGAACCCCGTCAATGTTTGTATACATCATTTTTAGTTTCTTGCCCTTATCACTTTTAGTTAAACTTGCTCCACTGTTTCTTCTTCCTTCTCTCTTATATACCATTTCCTCATCCTGTCTCCTAGAATTCTAAAAAAAAAAAAAAAGCCTTTTTCTCCTCCTCTGACCTTTCATTATTTTTTTCCCTTACTGCTGCCGCCAGTTTGTTGTTTCTCTTCCTTTCTTCCTCATTTCTATTTTTCCTTATATATATATATATATATATATATATATATATATATATATATATATATATATATCCTTGCAGCCTTCCGTTTCCCAGAGTTTTGTAGTTCTATATAATATCTCTTCTGTTGCTGCTTGTGATTTTAGTAGTATCTTTAATGGCCTTGTTGTTACATCTTGGTAAGGTCCCATTCTATGTATTTCCTCTACTTCCTCCTCTAGGTTCTGCCTATCTTCGTCGTTTAGATTTTTTAGTAGGTCTTTGACTGATTTCAATTCTTCTTTTTCCTGTCTCGGCCTATATTTTACATTTTTTCTTTCATTCCAAATATGATTACACTCTTTTTCTCTGCAATTTCCCCTTACTATGTTTTCTTTTTCCTTAAGGACTCCTATCATTTTGTTTGCCATGTTCTCGTCTCTTACTCTTAGTTGTTCCTGGATCACTTCCTGAAAATTATCTTTGTCTTTCTTCTCCTGGACTCTCCATGCCTGTACTTCTTTCTTAATCACATCCTGTACTTTTTCCTCTTCTTTGTTAACTAGATCTTTCAGGTCCTCTTTTTCTTTCTCTACTTTAGCAAGTCCTTCCTCCATCTGTTGTTTGTACTTGGTTAGTTCATTTCTCAGTTCTGCATTCTCAGCCCTTAGCCTAGCCTCGTTTTCTTCCACTTTTTTAATCCTTTCTTTCAAGTTCAGAAACTCTTTCTCTTGTTCATCATTCTCTTTACTTCTCATGCTCTCCCTTATCCAGTTGTCAAATTTTTTCTCCAAAGTTAAAACTAGCTTATGGAGGGTAGTGGTTGTCTCATTGAATCCTTCAAATCTACTCTCTCCGTCGTCAACATAATCATCCTCTCCTTGTACTCTTTCCCTATTTCCATACTTGCATATGGGCGTAAGTTCTTTCTGACTCATAATGCCTTTCAGTGTAAATCCTGGAGACTATTGCCACACAAGACACACAATTGCCCTGGCCTCTGTAAACTCACAACCTTTGGAGATCAGCTGATTGCGGGGAGCGGTTCCGTGTGTGTGTGTGTGTGTGTGTGTGTGTGTGTGTGTGTGTGTGTGTGTGTGTGTGTGTGTATTTACCTATTTGTATTTACCTATTTGTGTATTACAGGGTGTGTGTGTGTGTGTGTGTTACTACTACTGTTGGTATTGCTTTTTTCATGTTAAGATGTCCATTATCATTTTGTTTTACTATTAATAAATAAAAATAATAATACTGTTAGCACAGGCAGGAAAACAGAGTATAAGACATTGTTAAGTATCAAGTAGCATAAATAAACTATAATATGCCTTATCATGCACTGCATGTAGCCTCAAAATGTCTTGAAAATTAGTGAAGTAAAAAAAATTTTGCTCAACTGTTTGGCTGGTTATGCGCGCTCCCTTTCTCTCACAATTCTAATAAGAATCAACACCCATGTGATTATTACTAATCCAGCAACTTGCATTCATATCTTTGTCTTCATCCCTTACTATCCCTCACCATGTCTCACTGGATATTCTAGTATTTATATATCTTAGCTGCTAAGATGGACTTTCCAGTCATTACATTTAAGTGCCTTATTTGTCTTGTACAGGTAGTCCTCGATTTATACGAATTCACTTTATACAAATTCAGTTATACAGTGTCCAAAAATAGGGGTTATTCATCACATTGTACGAATTCCTCAGAATTATACGGTTTCAAGAAAGTTAAAATTCGCGTGGCAATTTAGTTCAGAAATGCAGGTGTCACTAGCTAGCTGTTTCCCTCCACCTGCATCCCTCTCACCCTGGCTGCACGCCAAGCAGCCTCATTGTTCACCTACAGTTGGTTGTGGCAACATCTCCCTCTCTTGTGCCCAGTGTTTACATTGGCTCCCAAGTGCCCTACTGCATCTCCAGCTGGCGGTGATATGCCAGACACATCGGGATAACCTCAGCCAGCCCTCACAGCAGCCAACTTGTCTGAGTGTATGGACTTGTTGGCGCAGTCAATGAAAATTCTCGAAGAAATTGACCCAAATATTGAAAGAAGCACTGCCGTCATCAGAGGGGGTCATGGAAAAAAATTACGTGCTATGAGGTTCTTCTCAAAGAAAAACAACAACAAAAAAAACAGCAATCGATAACAAGCTTCTTCAGACTGCACACACCAAGTCAAGTTACAGAATCAGAGACAGATGACGACAATGGTGACACATCAGAGGAGGAAGTAGCAAAATAGAGGAAGGTACTAATAAAATAATTTTGTGTTTAAAGATTTCGCTTTTTCAGTCATTTTTATGTCTTTGTAAGTTTATTAATAAAAGCATTAATAAGCATAATAGAAATGTGTTTAATGCAAAATGTATACATACAGTGAAAGATTATTTCATTTTGAACACACCCTTCAAAGTCTAGTGGTGGTGGTGGTGGCAGTGGTGGTGATGGTGGTGGTAGTGGTAGTGGTGCGAGGATGCCCCTGAGCCTCACCCTGGAGGGCGAGGCTGTTCAATGAAGGGACGAAGTGGATGTGCTGGTAGTCACGCTCATGAGGATCGTGTGGCTGCTTGATGGAAAGGGGCTGGAGGTACTGTACAAAGCTCAGATCTGCTTTTTTATACTAAAAAAGTCTAGGGAGTTGGGTATTCATTCCTTACTTTATACGATTTTTACTTTATACTGACCCTTCTGGAACGCATCTACCATATAAATCAAGGACTACCTGTACATCATTCATTCTTAATAACTTGGACTGGTGCATCAACAGAGTGTGGCTTCCATGAACTGTCTCCTTGGTTAGCCTGACCACTAACCACAGGGGCCTGTGTCTACAATGAATAATGAAGAATGTATATGTAGCTAGTGTACGTAGTTTTGTGTGAAGGAAAAGAGTTGTCTTTAGAGAGCAGGCTGTGACTGCCCCATTGTGTTGTGCAACACACAGGGAAACGTTCAGTGAGGTCACAGCTGGCTTTAATGAAAGTTCACAGCACCCCGTGAACCAGTGCTATTAGACCTCACTGGGAGTAATTAGCGTTTCAGCAGCACGTAACAACACGTATGTATATGATTTAGTAATGGTATGAAATATTACACGTTTCTGTCTGAGGGGGAGAATCCATCTCCTCTCCTTGTGCTCTCTGAAGTATCTTAGCCAAACAGAATTTTAAAGCCATGTGTTCTTTGCACACAGGATAGGTGAAACACACACACATCATCTATATGAGGATTGAAAGCCATGTAATGACGGAGCAATAAAAACTTCAAAATTATCTTGGGAACTTATGATTTATGTCTTAGGCACTGCTTTTGTTCTTAGTTAGGAATTCAATCCCTGATTAAGATCTCTCATGACTATAGATTTATCCCACCTTCAGATCAATTTCACTATAAAATGGCCAAGAACAACAAAATTATTAGAATTAAAAGAACCCTATAAAAATCATTCAACAATTATATGAATTTCTGAAGCAGTCCTGACTGCACTAAAGACACTAATAAAAATACATACATTCATAAATCCCAGTCATCTGTATACTATGGTTAGTCCAGGTTGGGGTAAACTGCACAACTGTCTACAATGCTTTAACCCCTTCCCCAACAATTTTTTTAGTTAAAAACGTTTCTTTTTCACTAATTTTTCTTTATTTTGGTTCTATATAGTATTTTTCATGCTGATTATGAAAACAGCTTGTAATTACTGTTTTTCCCCATCTTTGTGGTTAACTTTTTATTTTGAAAATACCTTTGTAGACATATACGAGTTAACTTGTCTTCCTACAAACTCCAAGCTCTCCCCTCACCTCCCTCCTCTTCCTCCTCACTTGTCGAGCAATATTCATTGTCTGATGAACTGGCAGTGTCATCAGAAGTATTCAAGCTTCTGAGGGAAGGTTCATATTCACTACCTTCCTCAGAACTAAACATTTGTGGTGTAAATTATTTGAAAAGGGTACAAAAAAATGAGTGGTAACGTGGATGAAAACAACACCCATGCGACGACAGTGGTTGCCGGAGCAAGTCTAGTAAGAGCGTCCTTAAAATCCCATCGCTCCACCCTGTCGCCTCTGCCAGGTGTACGATTTGTCGAGAATACTTGTTTCACACGTAGAATGGCTTAGAAAGGCTCAGAATCGACGAGTATATACATCTGTGGCTGGTTTTTGAAGGTCAAGTTTTAGACAAGTATACTCATCAACGACTGAAAACGGAACATTTAGTGAAAACGAATATATACGTCTGTAGCTGGTTTTTGAAGATCAAATTTTAGACGAGTATACTCGTCGACGACTGAAAACGGATCATTTAGTGAAAACGAGTATACTCGTTTCTGCTGAGGAAGGGGTTAAGCTCAAGAAGAGCATAATGTAAAGTTAGAGATCTACAAATTAATAAGAATAATTAGATATGCAGCAGATACAAGGAATGGATGGAACATGAGCAGTTTACCTATTTACTGAGAACAGTGAAGTGCTATCCTGCCATGTGTAGTGGGCTGGACAATTGCCTTGTGGATAAACAGTTACCATGAAAAATAATAAACAAATAAAATAAAAATAATAAAATAAAACAAAGTAGAATACAATAAACAAAAATGAATAAATAAGTACAACAAAAATGAAATATACATAGATATGTAAATAAATCAAGAGTAAATACATACAATAAATAAAAGTAAATAAATGGAAAATACATATTCAATATTCAGTTATCTTATCAATTTTGTGTACACCTTTTAGATATCATAAACACATTCCTTCTTGCAATTACTTTTTTATTAAGATATAATATATTTATATATAATTATATACATAGAAATAAGGCCTTAGGATGCTGAAGAGTTCTTCAGGTTAGCATTACCTGTGTGGAGTAGAGAAGGAACTGTGAAATATCTTCCTGAATGAAGCTAAACAGGGCCACTACTTGACCAAAACAGTGCAGCATAAGGCCAAAAAACAGCACACTCAGTATAACCACAAATTATTCAAGTTTTCTAGCGTTGACCCTTACATGTTGCAAAAACCTAAGATAGTACAATATCTTTATAGTTTCCTAAAATATATAATAAATAGTTTATAGATAATATTCACTCATATCAGTTATACATGCAAATATCATAATTGCAAATAGTTCATTTTCAATGCAACATTACTTCACATTATTGTCTTTAAGTTCCAACTCTTTGGGTGAAAATTAATTAACATGAGGTAACAAATCAATTAAACTATTGATGATCTTGGATCTTCCCACTCTCCTAATGTGTACACTGAAGCAGAACGTCGCAAATCAGCATGATTGATAAGTGATGAGTTCACATGAAGTTCACTGTTTGCTCTGGTAAGATTTGGAGCTACAGTCTTTCCTCCACCTACAGATATGGCAGAGTTATTTGTTGTAACTCGTTGTCCAGAGAGAACAATGCAGCCATTGTGGCTTTTTGATTCACTAGCTTCCATTGTTTTAGAACTGAGTTTCTCACAATCTCCCTCCCCTTTTGTACTCGTACTTACAGCACTGTGGTTAGTTTCCACAAGAACACTCTCCCCTTCACTAACTGGATTGCTGTGGCCATCAGGTGGAGGCCTCACAAAGTGCCACGATGAATCGTCTCCCTCTTTGCTTCCTGCAGTAAGCATAAGGGAGCCAAGAGATCTCCTTGGTACCATTGATGAGGGAATTCCAACTTCCATCAATTCCTCAGGCAGAAAATTAGAAGAAAGTAGAGGAAACTGAGGATTAATACAATCCTGAGATGACAAAGTGGATGATTGGGTGGCCATTACACTGCCATGACTGTCTGTGCGTAGAAGCACAAGTGATTGAGGACGATGCATGGCTTTGTTCTTGTGGCTGGAGCGATGTGACTTTTCTGGAATGGCTTCACAAAAATAGGATTGTTCTTGGTTTAATCTACTTGGACATTCTAGTTCAGGAAGAGTTACTGAAGCTAAGTCTGGCTTTATCTTGGAAATATTTTTTGAGTTTGAAGGATTATCATTTCCATTTGTATGGGGACTGTTGCTTAGACGCATGAATAGCCGTGCAAAGATTGTACCCATAACTGAATCAGTTTCATGACCCTTCTCATTTTTTGAAGAATAATTGCTTATGGTTCCATTTTTAGTTTTCAAGGATTTAATAGAGCCATTTCTCTGGTTATTGGCAATGGATTTAGCAGAAGTTCTGAGTGAAACTTTTGTTGAGGTTGTGTGTGTAGATGAATGATTATTCCTTGCTGTATTAGTAGTTGACAAAGTTGAATGACTGTGATCAGAAGTGTGGGTAGAAGGTGTATGGGTAGCAGGCCGGCGACGGAGAGTTCGTGTGGTGAGCAACGCTACCCAAGATGCTCGAGCCTCTGCATTTTGAGCCACACGCACAATGAAAATAATCAATCCTTGCAGAGGTGTTGTCAGGCAGAAAAGATATTGCAGTGTAAGTCGGGCACCACCAATACTTAATGCACCAGCTACCCATGTGATTCCCAGCAATGCCACAACTGTCACAGCTCCTCGAACCTGTTGAATATTGATGTATGTAAATATGTAACCTAAAAAAGGATAATTTATTGATATATATTCGTGATTGAGAGAGAAGATAAGATCTAGATTTGGAAAATAAGGGACGTTTCCATTTAAACTAACAATATTCTTTATAGTGATGAATATTTCAGATTCTTAATTTTTCAAATATCTGCTTTTGGTGAAAACTAATAATCACACACTAAATCATCTGAGAAATTGCCCTTTGGTGGAAAAGGGATAGTCTCGTGGACAACCTTGCTATAGCCCATTTACTTAGGCATTGGCACAGTTGGCAACAAACTTCCATAGCAAGGTCCTACAGTAGCATTACTGATTTACTCCTGCCCCTTCATAATGAGACTGTTCTCTGCCCTACACCTGCTGCTATGAGTGGACCATAAAAGATGAAGGGTATTTTGTACAGATTATTATTAGCTACAAAAATAGTGCATGCATATACAGTGATACCTTGAGATATAAGTTTTACCGATTCCATAATGGAGCTCGTATCTCAATTTGCTCGTAATTCAAAAAATATTTTCCCTACTGTAATTAATTGAAATGCTATTTATCTGTTCCAGCCTTAGAAAAAGCACCCCATATTTTTTTTTACAAGTTTTTAGGTAAGAAAAATATATTTTTAAATAACAAATACAGTGGAGATTCAATACTCAAATTGAATTAATTCCAAATGGCTGGTCAAGTATCAAAAAGTTTGACTATCAATACCTATAAATCAAGTAATTCATTCTAATCTTAGCAAAACCTCAAGTTTATAAATATTTGAACGTATTTCTTTTTTTATAATTTTGATTTGTATATACCGTAAGTGAAAGCTGCTGATGGATAACGTTGAAGAGGAGGGGAAAAGGGTGAGAAGGAGGAGGGAGGTCATCAAAGGACAAGTCACCATCCATAAAAACATCTGGTGTGATTCCTGTGAACCCACTAGTAGAGGGATGTGGCTCACTAACACTTGCACTCTCTCTGGATTACTTATTTTCACCACCAATAAGCCTCTTTGGTGCCATTGTAAGTTTCTAAATGAAAAACTACCGACAGAATGCAGAAGAACATTGTTTTTCTCAAGACTGCGGCAGGACTTGGGATGCGCACCAGTATCTGGTATAGCGGAAATTTTTTACCGGTGGCATAGTGGATAAGGTGGTGAGAGTGGGATCGGGCAGACGTCCACACGTAGGTTCGAATCCCACCACGTACGGCCTTAAACACTTTGCCATTTGTCGAGTGGTTTAAAGTTACCTACATGTCACCATGATACCCAGGTTCTAGGTGGTTACACCCATGATGAGCTTCGGGGGTGATATGGGCCCTAATATGTGTACCACTATAAATAAAATTGCCTGCGCCACTAATGGGCGGAAGCTGAACAGCGCTTCCCATACACTCTTCAAGTGTGCCTACAGGTGCTATAGGCCTTAATGTAAAAAAAAAAAAAAAAAAAAAAAAAAAAAAATCTGGTATCAGAATGGAACATTGGTGGTGGCAGGGAGGGAGAGGCCAGAGCTCTGTTTACAACCATGCATGTGGTTGTTTGATTACCACATATTTTCACCACTAATAAGACTTTGGTTTTAATGTAAGCTTATAAAGGAAAAACCACAGACAATGCTCAGGGTGAAGATAACCCTACAGGAAGTCTCAACTTTGCACATTAGATGCAGGACAATTTCTTTGAGCCAAATTTTGGGAAAAGAGTGCATCCTATATGCCATCAAATATGCTAATTTATTGAATTTCTTCTTTCACAATATAGCTGTCCAAGGAGGTTTGTTTCATCCTCCTATTCAGAATGCTTTAGATCTGAATTAAGCATATGTCATTATATAGTGCCACTTGCTTAGGACCAATGGTAAGACAAAAAATTTGCCATTTAAATGCACAAAAAGTGCAACACCAGAAGTGTTTCCACAGTAAAAAAAAAAAAAAAAAAAAAAAAAAAAAAAAAAAAAAAAAAAAAAAAAAAAAGTTAATTGAAAAGGTTGGAGGCTAGATGTCACTGCGCCAAGTAGTGGTGGCATACTTGAAGCTAGCTCATAACTCAAATTTTAGCTTGCAAGACAAAGCAAAAATATGGCTAAGTGAGAGCTTTCTGGATTTCTTGTTAAGTCAGGCTGACCGTGACTCGAGGTTCTACTGCATTGATTTTGCCTACTGTTATATTCAAATTTAAGAAATTCACACTAGAAAAAGTACATGTACTACTTCAGTCTCACCTGTGCCAGAGTGATGGGTAGCTCCATTGATGGGGTGCTAGATGTTGTCCTATGCCTGTTTGAGCGTGGCCGACGTTGACATAGAACTCGTGTTACTAAGACAAACACCACACAGTTCACCAGCAGGACAAGGCATATAGGACCTGGAATATATTTTCATAATGGTGATAAGGGTGTTAAATCTTTCTTAATCTTTTCATAAAATGCATCTGTTTACTAGCAGTGAATAGGTATACAGCAGAAGCACACGGTTAACAATCTTGACCTGTATGGGTATCACCATGTGGATGTTTATGCATGTGCAATATCTATGACAGAAGAAATGAATTCTATTACACACACACACACACACACACACACACGTACCACACCGGAGACTGATCTGGAAACTTGAAATGGTAGGAGGAGTGCATGGCAGTTTACTAAAATGGATGGAAGACTTTTTGATAGGAAGAGAAATGAGAACAATAATTAAGAACAGACCATCAGAATGGGGCTTGGTGGAGAGTGGAGTTCCACAGGGATCAGTGTTGGCACCAGTAATGTTCGCGGTCTACATAAATGACATGGTGGATGGGGTGTCCAGTTATGTGAGCCTATTTGCAGACGATGCAAAATTGTTAAGAAAAGTGAGATGTGACAAAGATTGCGAACTACTCCAGGAAGACTTGGACAGAATATGGAAATGGAGCTGTACATGGCAAATGGAGTTCAACACGACAAAATGCAAGAAATTAGAGTTTGGCAAGAGTGAAAGAAGAATCAGGAGTATGTACAAGATAGAAAATGAAGACATAAAAACCAGTCATGAAGAAAAAGACCTTGGGGTGACAATTACCAATGACCTATCGCCAGAGAGACATATAAACAAAATAATTGGAGAAGTATTGAACTTATTGAGGAACATAAGAGTGGCGTTCATATATTTAGATGAAGAAATGATGAAGAAAATAATTACTGCAATGATAAGACCAAGGCTTGAATATGCAACAATACAGTGGGCTCGAACTTAAAGAAACACATAAGGAAACTAGAGAAAGTACAGAGGGCTGCAACAAAAATGGTGCCTGACTTAAGAGATTTGACTTATGAAGACAGACTGAACAGAATGCAACTTCCGACCCTGGAAAACAGAAGAGAAAGGGAGACCTGATAGCAATATACAGAGTGATGATTGGCATGGAAAAATGGATAGGGAAGATCTGTGTATGTGGAATGAAAGAATGTCGAGAGGGCATGGGAAAAACTAAAATGGCCACTTATAGGAGAGATGTGAAAAAATATAGCTTCCCTCATAGAAGGGTGGAAGCATGGAATAGTTTAGACGTGGAAGTGGTCAACGCAAGGAATATTCATGATTTTAAGAAAAAGCTGGACATTAGTAGATATGGAGACGGGACAGTACGAGCATAGCTCTTTTCCCGTATGTTACAATTAGGTAAATACAATTAGGTAAATACACACACACACACACGCCCGGTAGCTCAGTGGTTAGAGCGCTGGTTTCACACGCCAGAGGACCGGGGTTTGATTCCCTGGCCGGGTGAAGATATTTGGGTGTGTCTCCTTTCACGTAGTGTTCACCTGGCAGTGAGTAGTGCAGGATGTAAATCAAGGAGTTGTGACCTTGTTGTCCCGGTGTGTGGTGTGTGCCTGGTCTCAGGCCTATCCGAAGATCGGAAATAATGAGGTCTGAGCTCGTTGAGGGTAAATCTGGCTGTCTCGTGAAAGACTGCAGCAGATCAAACAGTGAAAACACACACACACACACACACACACACACACACACACACACACACACACACACAGAAAGACAAAGAATCATTTCAAGAAGTATTTCAAGAACAGTTAAAAGAAAGAGATGAAAATATGACAAGCAAAATGATAGGAGTCCTCAAGAAAAAAGAAAATTTAGTAAGAGAAATTGCAGAAAAAAAGAAGAGTAATTATTTTTGGACTGAAAGAAAAAAATGTTAAATATAAACCGAGAAGGGAAAAAGACGAAATGAAATCGGTAAAAGACCTACTAAAACATCTAAATGATGAGGATAGACAGAACTTAGAAGAGGAAGTAGAAGAAATCCATAGAATGGGACCATATCAAGAAGGAACAGTGAGACCAATTAAGATATTACTAAAATCACAAGCAGCAGCAGCAGAAGTACTATATTGAAAAACAAAACTCAGAGAAACAGAAGGTTGCAAAGATATATATATATATATATATATATATATATATATATATATATATATATATATATATATATATATATATATATATATATATATATAAAGAAAAATAGAAACGAGGAGGAAAGGAAGACACAATGAACTGGTGGCAAAAGCAAGAGAAAAAAATAATGAAAGATCAGAGGAGGAAAAGAAGGCATTTTTTTGGAGAATTATAGGAGACAGGATAAGGAAATGGTATATAAAAGAGAAAGAAGAGAAAAAAATTAAGCAAGTTTAACTAAAAATGATAAGAACAAGAGATTAAAAATGATGTATACAAACATAGATGGGATTTTATCTAGTAAATTAGAATTAAGAGATTACATAAAGAAAGAAGAACCAGATATTGTATGCCTGGTGGAAACAAAGTTAAATGAAGCAATAAAAATAAATAAAAATAAACATAGATAAAAGGTATAATATATGGAGGAGAGACAGAGTGGGTAAAGGAGGAGGAGGAGTCATGATGTTAAGGAAGGAGATAGTGGTAAATCAAGTGGAGTTTGGGGAAGGAAAATCAGAAATACTGTATGTTAAGATGCATATTAACAAAAAAGGAGTTAACAATCATTGGAACATATGTGCCACCAAAAACAAACTCATGGACTAACCAAGAATATAGAGACATGATAGATGACACAATAAGGAGTCTTACAAGAATCATTAAGGAAAGGAGAAAAGTGATATTGGTAGATTTCAACTGTAAGGAGGTAGACTGGGAAAATTATGAAAGTGGTATAGGGAAAGATGCCTGGGGAGATAGATTCCTGAACCTAATGATAGATAATTTGATGGTCCAAAGAGTAAAGGAAAACACAAGATTCAGAGGAAACAATGAGCCAGCAAGATTAGACCAAGTTTTTACAAGGGATATACCAATTAATGATGATATAAGATACAAGTGCCCATTGGGAAAGAGTGACCATGTAATATTAGAAATGGATATAGAAGAAGGAAAGGAAGATAGAGATGAATCATACAAAGGAGACCGATTAAATTACAGAAAGGCTGATGTTGAGAATCTCAAGAACTATTTTAAAAACGTAAACTGGGAGGAGATGGAAAACTCATTAACAGTTCAAGAGAAATATAACTTATTTTTGGAAATATACAAAACTGGGGTCAGGGAATATGTTCCGAAATATAGACCTAAAGAAGAAGGAAAGAAAGATTGGTTTAATGCAAGATGTGCTAGAGCAAAGGAGAAACGAGATGGAGCATGGAAAAGGTGGAGAAGAAACAGAAATCCAGAAAATAAGGAAAACTTCAAAACAGCAAGAAATGAATATGCTAAGGTGAGAAAGGAAGAAGAAAAGAACTATGAAAAGGACATTGTCGAAAAATGTAAGGAACAACCAAAATTGTTCTACAGATTCATAAATGGAAAAATAAGACAAAAAGAAACAATAGAAAGGTTAAAAGGAGAAAACGGAATGGTGGAAGACCCAAAAGTATGGCAGAACTGTTAAATAGTAAATTTCATGAGGTCTTTACTAAGGAATCCAAATTTGAAAGACCACAGGGTAATAGAGAGACTGTCTATATGAAAGAGATTAAAGTAACCAAGCTTGAAATAAAAAAGTTGATGATGGAATTGGATGAGGAAAAGGCAATGGGACCGGATGAAGTCTCAGGCAGAATACTGAAAGAATGTAGGGAAGAACTAGCAAGTCCAATATACAACATCATAAAATGCTCAATAGAAAATGGAACAGTGCCAGTGGAGTGGAAAAGAGCTGAGGTGGTTCCCATATATAAGAGCGGAAGGAAGGAAGAACCTTTAAATTACAGACCGGTATCACTAACTAGTGTAATATGCAAGATGTGTGAAAAAGTAATAAAGAAACAATGGATTGAGTTTCTTGAAGACAACAAAATATTATCAAATAGCCAATTTGGTTTTAGAAAAGGTCGGTCATGTGTGACAAATTTATTGAGTTTCTACTCTAGAATAGTTGATAAAGTACAAGAGAGAGAGAGATGGGTTGACTGTATTTATTTAGATCTAAAAAAGGCTTTTGATAAAGTGCCACATGAAAGATTACTATGGAAGTTAGAGGAGAAGGGTGGCTTAAAAGAAAGCACATTGAGATGGATGAAGAATTACTTAAGGGGGAGATAAATAAGGACGATAGTTAAAGATATGAAGTCCAAGTGGAGAACAGTAGACAGCGGAGTGCCACAGGGGTCAGTATTGGCACCAATACTTTTTCTCGTATATATAAATGACATGCCAGAGGGAGTGAACAGCTACATAAATCTGTTTGTGGACGATGTGAAACTGTGCAGAGTCATTAAACAAAAAGAGGATTGTGAAATACTACAGGAAGACTTAAACAAGATCTGGAAATGGAGCAAAAAATGAGAGATGGAATTCAATGTGAACAAAAGCCATGTCATGGAAATGGGAAAAAGTGAAAGACGACCAGTGGGAATCTATAAGATGGGAGATGGAGTAGAACTAGAAAAAGTAAAAAAGGAAAAGGACTTGGGAGTGACAATGGAAGAAAATAATCAACCGGTAAGCCATATTGATAGAATTTTCAGAGAGACGTATAATTTGCTAAGGAATATTGGAGTAGCATTTCACTATATGGACAAGGAAATGATGAAGAAATTGATAAGTACTAAAATAAGACCTAGATTGGAATATGCAGGAGTTGTGTGGACTCCCCATAAAAAAGAAACACATAAGAAAATTAGAGAGACTACAAAAAAATGGCTACAAGAATGGTTCCAGAATTTAAAGGGATGGCATATGAGGAGAGACTAAAGGCAATGGATCTACCAACCTTGGAGCAGAGAAGAGAGAGAGGGGATCTGATACAAGTTTATAAATTGATTAACGGAATGGATGAAGTGGATAATGAGAAACTGATCCTGAGAGAAGAATATGACTTTAGAAGCACAAGATCGCATAGTAAGAAACTAAGGAAGGGACAATGTCTGAGAGATGTTAAAAAATTTAGTTTCCCACAGAGATGTGTTGAGACTTGGAACAGTTTGAGTGAGGAAGTGGTGTCAGCAAAGAGTGTACATAGTTTTAAAGAAAAATTGGATAAGTGTAGATATGGAGACGGGACCACACGAGCATAAAGCCCAGGCCCTGTAAAACTACAACTAGGTAAATACACACACACACACACACACACACACTCAGAAACGGTTCAAGAGAAATATAACTTATTTTTGGAAATATACAAAACAGGAGTCAGGGAATATGTCCCAAAATATAGACCTAAAGAAGAAGGAGAGAAAGATTGGTTTAATGCAAGATGTGCTAGGGCAAAGGAGAAACGAGATGGAGCATGGATAAGGTGGAGAAGAAACAGAAATCCAGAAATTAAGGAAAACTTCAAAACAGCAAGAAATGAATATGCTAAGGTGAGAAAGGAAGAAGAAAAGAACTATGAAAAGGACATTGTCGAAAAACGTAAGGAACAACCAAAATTGTTCTACAGATTCATAAATGGAAAAATAAGACAAAAAGAAACAATAGAAAGGTTAAAAGGAGAGAACGGGATGGTGAAAGACCCAAAAAGTATGGCAGAACTGTTAAATAGTAAATTTCATAAGGTCTTTACTAAGGAATCCAAATTTGAAAGACCACAGGGTAATAGAGAGACTGTCTGTATGAAAGAGATTAAAGTAACCAAGCTTGAAATAAAAAAAGTTGATGACGGAACTAGATGAGGAAAAGGCAATGGGACCGGATGAAGTCTCAGGCAGAATACTGAAAGAATGTAGAGAAGAACTAGCAAATCCTATATACAACCTCATAAAATGCTCAATAGAAAATGGAACAGTGCCAGTGGAGTGGAAAAGAGCTGAGGTGGTTCCCATATATAAGAGTGGAAGGAAGGAAGAACCTTTAAATTACAGACCGGTATCACTAACTAGTGTAATATGCAAGATGTGTGAAAGAATAATAAAGAAATAATGGATTGAGTTTCTTGAAGACAACAAATTATTATCAAATAGCCAATTTGGTTTTAGAAAAGATCGGTCATGTGTAACAAATTTACTGAGTTTCTTCTCTAGAATAGTTGATAAAGTACAAGAGAGAGAGGGATAGATTGACTGTATTTATTTAGATTTAAAAAAGGCGTTTGATAAAGTGCCACATGAAAGATTACTATGGAAGTTAGAGGAGAAGGGTGGCTTAAAAGGAAGCACATTGAGATGGATGAAAAATTACTTGAGGGGGAGAGAAATAGAGACGATAGTTAAAGATATGAAGTCCAAGTGGAGAACAGTAGAAAGCAGAGTGCCACAGGGGTCAGTATTGGCGCCAATACTTTTTCTCGTATATATAAACAACATAGTTTAAAAAGAAAGTGTAGATATGGAGACGGGGCCACACGAGCATAAAGCCCAGGCCCTGAACTACAACTAGGTAAATACACACACACACACACACACACACATATATATATATATATATATATATATATATATATATATATATATATATATATATATATATATATATATATATATTTGGGGAGGTCATGTCACACAAGCATCAAATATACATGGAACTGATGGTGTGAGATGAGAAGATGGGCATTTTTCTTTATATGGGTAGAAAAACCCAATGATATGAATCTTGGTCCAAGGTAAATAAATTTAAAAAGTGAAGTTTAAAATATGTGCTTTCTTGCATTATCCTGCTAATACAACTGAGCCGTATGGTTATGTACAATGATTCAAATGTGCAGGGATGAGTTTGTGAGTGCTGCAAGAGAACAAAACATCTGTTTCCTATCTTCTAATTACCATACATTTAACTATCATTCCCAGACAGTATTGTCAACATGTATCTGAGGGATCTGAAGATTAAGTGAATAAAGTAGAGAAGTAGATGAAAGTAACCAAGCGCTACCTTTCTATTCCCTTCTCCCAAGATAACAACAAACCACCTCAGTAACAATATTCTTTCTTTTATGTTCATTAGCTGTTACTTGCAGTGTTTTGAACTACTATGCATCTTACTGGTGACAGTCTATTTAGATTATGCATTGTCATATTTATTTACATTAAAATTTCTCAAGAAAATACAATACATCCTTATTAATGTATCAAATAAATTACTGTAATTCTAAATATTTAATCACTTGAGGAGACAATATTTTAAGTATTCAGGTTTACATTTTGTTACAGATGAAGAACTAAATGTAAAGATGCAATTTAACATGAATAAATGCACAATTTATCTAAGGCTATAGACTGTGACTCTATACCAATTATAAAATGCATTCATACATGATTTTCCATCATAAATACGCAAGCACACTGCAATACTGACCCAAGTAGGTGGAGTAATAGACGGCTGGATTGGACATGGGATTAATGACACAGTGGCCATGGGCAGGATCTCCATACACATCCTTGTCAATAGCAAGTGCTATTACCACCAAAACTACAGGAATTCCTGAAAACAGTGTTAAAATATTGATATGGATGTTCATCACATGTAATTAAACAAAAGGCAATAGTAAACTGCAAAAGTTCATACTTTCTTCAGACATGACATATCAGATATTTTGATAAATTAAATTCTAACATTTGAGGCATTGCATGGCAGAGGGGTGTAGCTCGCAAACTGCTATTTTTTGAGTTAGCACCTGATCAGGGAACTAGAGGGATGAAGTATTCATGTGGAAGTAATTGCCAGGCAAAACTAACACCCTATGTTCCCATTACCAAAGCATGAAAATAGTAACAAACACAATGTTAAGTCATGGGGTCCGTGCCACAGAGGCGTAAGGTCTGCCAATAGGGGAACAGGGCTGCCACACATCCCCGCCTACAGCCACACACAGTGCACCAATCAAGGCCACTCCTGCCATCACAATGCAGGCTTGCCTTTAAAATCTCATACACGTGTTATTCATGCAACGTTCTTATAATTTCCCGCATAAATACATGGAGTACAGTGTCAACCATGAGCTTGAGTGATACCGGTGTAAAAGCCTGATACTCCAACAACATCAAAAGGTAGAACAATAAGCTGTCGAATCAAAATGTATACATATTTTTTCATTTACAAAAATTCATTAAAAATCAGGATAAGGATAAAAATTGCTGAAACTTTCACAGTATGTTTACATTATAAACTAGTTTTTATAAACAGACTCAAAGTTTACATAATTAACATATTTTGGGTTTGGCAACAATGAGGGTCACAAACAAACAAATATACAAACAAACAAACTAACACAAACTCAAATAAGCTTTAAAAATAGATACTGACCAGCTGAATATCATGATTATAATACTTATGGTTTATTTACATTTTACATTAAAATAACAATACTTACTTGAACGTGCAATATCTCAAAATGCAAATACTGCATATATGCCCCTTCTGGAATGTGGCACCTGATTTCACTTTGCTTCATATTTCAATATTTTTCTTTACCTGAGTACTAAATGCAACTAAGAAACTGAATATATATATATATATATATATATATATATATATATATATATATATATATATATATATATATATATATATATGAAAGTAAGTTAATTTTGGAGCCTCAAAATATTTCCTTTTGACTGCAGATGATGGCTTCCCAAACATATGGGTAATCTGACTGACAAAATACATAAATTTGAAAAACCATTGCAAGCAGTGACATCTTTTCACAACATCAAAGCAAAGCAACTTGAATAATGTAGGAATTACAACATTTGGAAGATGGCAGTTTAAATGACCTTTAAAAATAAATACTTTAAGAATAACTCACCCCAAGCTGTAACAACACGTTTGGCCATAAAATGAGTTTCAGCAGAGGCAAACACTGTAATGAGGAGCTGGTACATGTTGGCTGCTTCCACCAGCATCCAAGCAAAGGCTGCCACTACCAGGTAATGAAGCTGAGGACAATACCAAAAAATACTTGTTATATGCTTCTTTTTTCTAAATGAAACAAACAATAGATATAATAGATTAAGAAGTACAGTGAAGACTCAATACTCAAACATCTAAATACTCAAACTTTTCAATACTCGAACGCAAAAGTTCAATATAATACTAAAAAAAGAAAAAAAAAAAACTGATAGTCGAACATCCACACACGTGGTTATAAAAAAAAAGGCTCCCTGTTGTCCCCCATCCCCCTTTCCCCTCCACCAGTTGTGACTTGTGCTGCCATGGTCATCAGGATAACATTCTCCTGCATTCTGTCTAGTTTTTCATTTATAAACTTACATTAACACCAAAGGCTTATTTGTGGTGCAAATATCTGGTAATCAAACGGCCGCACATTTGGTCGTACACAAAGCTCTGTTATCTCCCTTCTTGCAACCGCCACTGTACCGTTCTGATACCGTATTACTGGTAATGCCGGTACACCGGATGCTGGTACACATCCTGCCGCAGTCTTGAGAAAAACATCATTCTTCTGTGTTCTGTTAGTAGTTTTCATTTAGAAACTTACGATGGCACCGAAGAGGCTTATTAGTGATGAAAATAAGGAATCTGGTGAGAGTGCAAGTGTTGGTGAGCCACAGCACTCCATTACTGGGTTCACAGGAATCACATCAGAAGAAAAGTTACAAAGACGTTTTCATGGATGGTGACTCATCCTCCGGCGACCTCCCTCCCCTTCCTCATCCTTCTCCCCTCCTTTTGTAAGTTATGAATCACCAGCCTTCACTTACGATATGTACAAATAAAAAAAAAATGTATCATAAACATTGAAATTTTTATAAACTTGGTTTTGATAAGATTAGAACGAATTACCTGATTTATAGGTATCAATAGTCGAACTTTTAGGAAAAAATTATTTTTGAGTATTGAGTCTCCACTGTAAAAATAGATATATGTAAATAAATGAAAAAAATATAAATGAAAAGCAAAATGAATAACTTAAAAGAAATAAATAAACAATAAATCACTCAATAATAAAATGAATAAATAAGCAAAAAAATTGTTAGTTGTATGTCTTTTTTATTAAATACAAGCACCTGGAAAAAAAAAGGATGTATACAGAAGTACCATTGTATTGCTCTCTTCTACACCATTACTTTAAAATTAATCATCAGAAGACTTTGGTACTAACTAGTACGCATTAATATGCATTTGACACTATAATAAACTTATTTTGGCATTTCGAACGACTTTTTAAAACAGCCTTACTGTTGCAGCTAGCGCCATGCAGGCCACTGAAGGAGGCTTGAGATTGGCAGCAATGATGAACACAATGTTGAGTAGCAGCAGGACAAGGGATAAGTTCATCACAATTTTACCACTGCGGTCTCGATTCAAAGTTCTGAAGAATGAACGATAATTTTTCACACACACACACACAAACATATACAGTGAGAAAATTTAACTGCTAATAAGAAAAAAACTTGGGAGTAATAAAAAAGATAGCCAATGACCAAAAAGGCTAAAGATAATCACAGAAGGTATGTACAGATTACTTACTGATAAATTTGACTGGCATTTGAATATATCAATAAAATATTGAAAACTCAAGGATATAAGCTAGAGACAACTGAATCATGGCCAGATGTAAAGCCAATGACACATGGAGAGATTTCATACACCAAAATTGACATCACTGAAATAGTGGCTTGAAAGGAGTCTTTTATTATGATGTGGACAAAAGAAGACTAATCTATATGATGCTTCACTCACATGAATTGTTTATCTACACATAATTTTTTCCATGAGAGAAAAAAATGTTTGGGACAGAGAGACATAGAAGGAAAAGAGGGTCTATAAGTCAGATTGTAAAGATAAAAAAGCATTTATAAATAAATATAATGTGCAGAAGCTTAAATCTTAAATCATTACCTTCATCACGATTTGTTTTGGTTATGAGCATAGCATACTAAATAGGCCATTAAAGTAACTCATATAACTAAGATATTCAAAAGATAACTCCATGATTAAAAAAAGTATGTTTTGGTTAGCAGAATGGAAATAACTTCATAATTAAAAGATATAGTACAGTAGAGTACACAACAATGAACATGATTTATTTCCATGTAGCATTTATCATGGCAAATGTGCATTATGATGATCAAAGAATTTAAGGGAAAAATTAATTCGTTTCAGGGAACCAGAAAAAAATCCACAATTAAAAATACTTATACATGTATGTATATTTAAATTAGCACATCTGCACCATAAATATTGACATAACACAATAAATATATACAATACCCTCTTGAGTTTTGCATCTAGTCTCAATTCTTACCATCGTAAGTCTTATGCATTATCAGCCCAAATTTTATGCTGCTTTGACAAATATAAGGCACATTTAACTAATGCTGCTGATGTCATACATAATATACATACAGTATATTCTGTCTAGGTCAGAACTCTTCTCATTCTCTTTCTCTCTGCCCTCCTTCCTTTAATCCATCCATTTCTCTCTCTCTCTCTCTCTCTCTCTCTCTCTCTCTGAAATTTAGAATAAAAAATTAAAAAGGTATGAGTGAAAAAGAGTATGAAAGGATATAAAATAAATGAGTGGAAGAGAGAAACCAATGTTTCACTTTGTTGTTCCTTATCTATTGACAGATAAAGATGAGGGCAGGGAGAGAGGTTTGAGACAAGAGAAAAAAAAGGAGAGGAAATGAAAAAAAGGGGGAAGGGCCACTCAGTGAGTAGGTGAACAGTGGCTTGCAAGTTTTATATATATATATATATATATATATATATATATATATATATATATATATATATATATATATATATATATATATATAAAGCTTTACCTGAATAAGGCATATGTTGCAACTGTAGCTATAAGTGCTCCTGTACTTATGATTAATCCAATATATGTGATGATAGACAGAGTTTTAGCATGAGAGCCATTGCGTGCAGGCACTGGGTCCAGTAATATTGAAAATGCAGTCAGGTGTGAGGCCTGGCAAAACATCTTCCCATCACTCTGCACCATGTTGAGGCCATCACTTGACCATTCCTGCTCTTTAATTGAAAAAGAGTAAAAAATAACTAATTATTGTGCCCATATAGACAAGGAGCACAAATATATAAAGATATATTTCTCCAAAATGGACTAGATTTAAACTATCAGTATTGATATAACAAAATATTAATGTGTATGGAATCACTGGTGCTCAAAACATACTGAGTATTACATTCTGCACTAATATCAGGTTTCATAAAGAAATGGATAGTTTTGAGGTAAGAAAAAGTACTATAAGCATTATTTCATGTACAGAAATTTGGGCTTCAACAATACCTTTTTCATCCCAAAACACACATACAGGATGAACAAGTTCTGAAGTGTGAGAGGCTGCCAAAGGAATGTGGTACAAGACTGGGTGACTCAGATTGCTGACTTCAGTATTGGTAATTTTGGCAGCAATTACTGGTAGCCCTGAAGCTTGTTGACTCCGGAAGAATTTATCATTTGCAAAAGATACAAATTCTAATCGCACATTCTTTGTCCCAGCCAACTCTAGAGCTTGAGGTGGTAAGGATATGTATGGTCTCTGGAAAAGGAAAGATTAAAACATGAAAAAAATGCCAAAAGTAAGATAACTCCCAATTTCTAAAGATATTGGACTACACTGAAAATTATTAGTGTTTACTGGTTTTAATTCCTGACGTCGGATATTCTTGGGTTGCCATTGATCACTGGCTGTTTTAATACGCGACTCAGTATACAGCCAGCCAGCTCGCAAGAGACACACATTCTAAAATTCATATCATAATAAATCTTGAGGTATTGAGTCTTTGTACTGCAAAACATTAATTCCAAGTGTTTATCCTAACATTATCCATATGATCTGGTAAGACACACTCTACAAAACTGTTATTACAAGCTTAATACTCACAGTCGCGGTTTCAATGCTCTCGCATTTTTTACTAGTCTCAACTACATATTTGGTTTGAAACATTTTTTTATATAGTTCAACAGAGAGCACTGTTTCTCCTCTAAATATTACAAAGGAATACATTCTGTAATAATCTTGGTAGAGCAACATTTTTGCAGCCGAAGGCATATCAAACCGAAAAGACTAACTGAACTCGGGAACACCGAGTCCTCTCAAAACACCAAAACAACCCCGCTGCCCGCGGTTGTTTGGAAGTTCGTGTGGAGTAGGGTGACCAGACGTCCCCAGTTTCCGGGGACAGTCCCCGATTTCAGTGACCTGTCCCTGGCTACTGCTGTCCCCGGTTTTCTGTAACTGAAAGATCACTTGATGCGTTAAAAAAACTACTCATTTTGATTATGATAATTATGTCCTTTTATCATTACTCTTTTAGAATGTCAAGAATAAGGAAAAGGCCTTAGTTTCCGTGAAGATGGTGAAATGCATAGCGGACACATTTTAACAGCTTATGAGTGTTCATGATCTCAGATATTTCATCAGGTAGATTTTTTTTTCTTTGCAACTTGGGTAAATAAGGCGAGAGAAACTTTTGATTGCTGGTTTAGAAATGGTACGGATAGTGTCCCTGTTTTAGTTTTTCCAGTGCAAAAACACTACATGTTTTTACCTCCCTGAACTGAAAATGTCCCCGGAATTTGTCTCAGAAATCTGGTCACCCTAGTGTGGAGTGTTCTTAGAGCTGGAACAGAATGTCGGTTTATACATGTGCTGTAGCTGACTGCAATTCTATATCAAAAAAAGAAAAACCAAAGCGTGAAAGGATGGACTGTGTTTCCCAGGAAGAAAGACGCGGCTCGAGGAAGATTATGGGAGACATGATGTAAACAAGGCCCGACGTGGAGAGCTACCAAGGACCATGCTATCTGCTCAAAGCACTTCATAGATTGGTGCAAAGGACCGTCAACATCGCATCCAGACCCTGAACTGTTTGCCTATAACCGGTGGAGAGCAGGTAGAAACCTGCTTGATGTTGTTTACATACGGAACGGACAATCTTTCACTGAAGTCATACAAGGATTTTGCATCAAAACACTGTGTTTATTTGATATTCGTCACATTTTCTGGATTTGATTGCTAATTAATTAACTTGAACCAATGAAATGTGCTTGCTTACTGAAAATAATGTAATTCACTCAAGGTGATGAAGTGTTCCAAAACTGAGACCATGAACCAAGCATTTTTGGCTCGTTTTGCCATATTACGTTCTCTGTGCTCGGTGAAGCTGATTAGAGATGTTCCTAATAATTTATTACTTAGTTTGATAGCACATATATGACGTAAAAAAAATTTTCCAGCATACCGAGTTGAATATGCTAAATTAAGTTATCTGGCGAATCTGTCAGCTTTTCAGCACTTTCCGACGTCAGGAATTGGAAATTGTTAGTGTTAATTTAAATTGGAAATATTAGTATATTTTGGATTCAATGGCAAAAAACAAAGTCTACACATGTATGCATATGGATTTATTATGAGTAAAAAGGTACATTAAAAGCATATGAGGCGTTGCGAGACTGAGGAAGTTAAGCGCCACCATAGACGAAATTGAGTTATGTATAGCACTGTCTTCGCCAGAGTCTCAGCTTTCCAGCGGTACCAAACTTAGGTGTAAGCGCCAACGCCTTCATGGTCGAAAATCCCATAACGTAACATTAACTTTTCTCCATACTGTAGCTCCGTCCGCCATGCATCAACCCAGCCTTCACAAGAGGAGATAAGCGACAAGCCGAGTGACCAATCCCTTGCTGCGTAGCGTACCGCATAGCTCTGCCTCGGCCAATCACTGCCTGCCGTACATCCCCAGCTGCCTGCGGCCTGCCACCAGCCAAGCCAGTCTACGCTATTGTCTCCGCAAGCCCCGTGATTATTAACTTTTTTTTTTTTTATAACATTGGTCAGCAGATACCGTGTGATGGCTTCTAACAGTGGTGAGGGGATTGCCAAAGGGGGCTTATTACGACGCAAAACAGGCCCTAGCCCTAGTGAGTGGAAGAGAATTGTGGCAAAAACTAAACGGAACACCGGCCAAGAATACGTGAGCTGAGATACAGGGAAAGTTGTAAAAAAGCATGAGGTAGGGCCTGCATGCAAGGATGGTTGTTATAAGTTGGGCTTAGATAACATTACGAAAATACATGAATCCTTTTGGCATATTTCTTTTCCTTTTTTCATGTCTTCTACTCTACTTTTTCTCCTCTTAATCTCTCTTGCGATTTTGAAGATTTTTCTTATCGTGTTTTATTGTTATTTTGTATTTTGCTAGGATGTAATTATGATTGTGTGGGTTTGGAGTCATGTTTCAAGCACTATAGTAAGATAATGATTGAATAAAACAAGAGGAAAAAAACGCAATCAAAGTTTTGCGACATTTGGAATGTGATAGCTAAAAAACGGATCAAGCTAGAGAGGTGAGATTGGTCTTAAATAAAAGCTTAGGATGTTTACTTTATGCATGGTATAATATTTTTTCAATAACTTATCACAGTTCTGAGATATAAACCGATGACCACATTTTTCGCTGATTTAACACTGTTAAAAACAGCTAAAAAATAATTTCACCGTTAATCCTTTCATATTATGGCAAGATGATGTGTTTGATTTTACACAGACAAAATAGACATTCTAAGCTTTCTTTTAAGACCAACCCCAACTCTCTAGCTTGATCTGTTGCTGGGCTATTGCATTCCAAATGTCGCAAAAATTTGACCGCGTTTTTCTCCGTTTTTTGTTTTTGGCGCTTATTGCCCTACGTCACGCAACACCTCATATTGCAAATGGTAAAGATGTTTTGGGATTAAAATAATTAGAAAAAAATGTTGATCACATACTGATAAAAGTTATAGAATGATGAAAAATTGTACACACTAGATGGTTAAGTGTTTCTGAAGTGTATGAAAAGTTATATACACTATGAATATTTGATAAAAGTTGTAGAACCAGCAGCATTGGACTATTAGTTTATTCAGAGAAGATACTGAGGAAAACCTACCAATTTCTGACTAGGTACTGATGAGTTCATATCACTGTTGGGTGCATGACTAGAGTGTGATAGTGATGGGTCACTTCCTTCCTGGCTAGCAGAGAACATGATGCTTTCTCCCAATGATGAGTTCAGTAGCCTTGCTTCAACTATCAGATGCTGTGATCTGTAATAACAAATTGTGATTATTATAATTTTTCATCATAGAAGTGTAAATTAATTATTAAGATAACTGTACTCTATCTATTTGGTCTTTTCCCAGTGCAGATAAATTTTGTCATAAATTTTGGAATAATAGTAGGACTTTCCAATGTAAAATGGTTGATAGCTACTTTTAAAAGTAAAGAGTTTTGCAAATATTGCCTACTGAAAACTTCAATGAAAAGGCAGAGCTGGGCATTGCAGCACTGAGTTGTGACTTTAACTTGTGACTTTGCTGCACCATGAATTTTAAAGTCAAAAGTCTCAAATGTTGTAAAAAAGTTGAATTATGCAAATTTGCACTGCCAATTTTCCATGACTGAACAGGAACAAAGATGACTCTCTTTATAAGAAATTGCCATGGCTGAAGGAGATGAGCCAGGAGGACATAGATGAGGAGGAGAATGACCTGTAGATACAGTATTAGTTTAGGCTGTGTTTGAAAAAAAAATGTACTCCTCTGCCTTGTAAAGGCATCTTACAGTTATTGCACTAAAGTTTACTTTGTAATTTAATGGGGTCACACCAGAAACAAAAGTCACAGTCATGAAGTTTAAATATGGGATTGTGGAAGCAGTGGATCACAGGGCCCAAGTATCTAAAAAGGTGAAGGCACATATGGGAGAGAGTGAATTGGATTGATATGGTATACATATAAGGGAAATAATGTGGTCTTATGCTCTGAGACATTGCTGTCTGTGTGAATTCACTATCTTCATTTTGGTTTGTATGATTGACTAATGCAGTTATATGTTTAAATGCCAGACTCACTTTCACACTTTCCTTTCACCTTCTTCTCTTGCTAAAATATGTGGAATGGAACCATACAGGTAAGAGAGATTCCAGCCCTCTCACTATGTGTCTTTCCATACTCTTCTATGAGGAACAGTAAATGTTGGACATGTACTACCTTATATTCACCCCATGCTTTGGACATTCAATAAAGAGTGCAAGAGAAAAAATACCTTTATATGAGAGGTCATGAGGATGCATTCCATGTTTTGGAAATTCAAAAAGGTATTGAAGGAGGAAAAAAAACTGTAATATGAGAGGTTAAGGTTTTGGAGATCATGATAGGAGTAAAATGATTTTTGTGTGCAATGATGGAGTTTATGAACAACAACAGCAAAAAAGGTTAACTAATAAGTACTGTATATAGATTAATTGTTCATAAAGAAATTCAAGTGTCAGAATATTCTTTTTCAAACTAGAAATTTCATTACATTCTACTTACCCATATTTAACATGCTTTCCAACTTCTAAGGCAACATTCTGGGTGAAGGTATTGATTGTCTTCAGAATCTGCTTGGTTACACTGCTTTTCTTATCCACAGCAGCTACTACCGAGTCATTCACCTCCATCATGTTGCTCAGGGATTCTACTAATTTGCTCGCTACCTAAAACAGAAATTCATTTCTATCACAGCTTATCTTTTTTATTTGTAAATTGGAAAATGTTAAAAGTAAAATCAATCTAATCTTTTACAAAAAATATTGAACAATTCTTTATCCTTCATAAAAGCATTTTATTTAACTTTTTCAGCACAGGTATTGAGGTGACAAGTCTGCATTATGAATGAATCATTACTGAGATGCCAAGTTTGCATTATGAATGAATCACTCAAACCTTGAAGAAACAAGACATTCATTTTATTGGAGTGTAGTAGTTAGATTTTGAACAAGCTTTGTACATACTTCATACAAACAAACTACACTTCATGGATGTGTAAATTAGAAGTTTTCATTCATGAGTAACATAATTTTTTATTTTTCTTCATTTAAGTTTGCATTTATGAATCAGTTCTTTTTCACCTAGAAAAAATGAAAAGAAAAAAAATATATTTCGCTGAAGGTGATCCCTCATTTTTTCCCTATCTCCAACCAATTCATTAGCTGCTACAGCTTGCTAAATTCCAAATCCACCACTGAAAATCAAGATGTCTTTAATTTTGTATATTTTTAACACATTCCTTGTGATTAGCAGCGTGACGAGCTCTCCCACTCTGCAATGCAAATAAATTGTCATACTGTCAGTGCTGATCAAACCAGCAAAGTGAGAAGAGCAGAGTGTTGTCTGGGAGAACACCCAAACGAACTGGCAACCTCAAAGAGTTTTCCCACCAGTGGGTCGCATGGCATACCGTGAAAAATCTATGACTTCTCTGTGATATGACGCACCGGTGAACATGCTTTATTTGTCGATATTCAGTGTCTCTATACTGTACTATATTTTTCCTTTCCTAAATTTGTTTATATATTTTTGTCTCTTTGTTTCGAATATTTAGAAAATGAATGCTACATGGTTTTATGGTCAACTTAGTTCAACAGAAGAGAGAGAAAATAAAAGATCATAAAGATGATATCAGGAAAATGATGAAATTATGAAAAGATCAATAAAGATAATTATTGAAACTTATCAAGGAAAGTCCAATTATGATATCTCTGTTTGGATTATTTGTTATAGAAAAGTTTTATGTTTTTTTTTAAGGAAAAAAGCAAGATAATACAGTTTTCTTACATGTAATAGAAAAAAATATTTTTCAGATAATTCTCATAGCAGATATTTTTTTATCTATTCTGTTTTGTTTCTTTACTTATGCTTATTTATACATATGCAATTCAAAAGGGTCACCACTGGCAGCTTTTTTTACAATCTGTCCAAATAATATCAGGAAAATAAAAAAAATCAATAAATAAAATTATTGAAGCTTGTCAAGGAAAGTCCAATTTTGATCAGTTTCAATCATTTATTATAGAAAAGTTGTATGATCTTCTGAAGAAAAAATGCAAGATAATATAGTTTTTTTTTTTAAATGCATTAGAAAGAAAATATGGAACCAAGAAGACTATTTTTCATATTTTTATAACACTAAAAACGAAATAAGCTTCATATTATTTATCAACCAGTGTTTATTATGCCCTTTTACACATATTGTTTATTGCAATTTTACTATATAATCTAATTTCTATTAATAAGAAGATTAGAATGTGAAAACTGTTGTGCAACCCACCCATGGGTGGTCACATTGCAACAATGGATAGGAACTGCTTACCTACCAGTGGGTCGTATCACAGGGAACGTGTTAAAAATCTTTGTAGTGCATATTATTCTGCATTATTCCACATTGTCACCATCCTGACCACCTCACCACTTGTCACAACCAAACAGATATATCTTAAAATCCTCAAATATTTTGAAGTCTTGCCTTTTGTTATATAAATGTTGTTCATTTATGAAAAATTATGGTTAGTAAATCTTAATTAAATTTTGTAAAGATGAAATGACATTAAGGCTTGATTCACACTATTGCTCCAGTCTTGTTCCACTCACGGTCCAGTCCAACATTGTTACATACATTTTAATGGAAGCATTCACACTGGTGCTCACGCCCTGCTCTTGCTCTGCTCCTGATACATTCAAAAGATATTTTGATCGGAGCAAGAACGCTAGTGTGAACACAGTCCTGCTGCCTTTCCGATGAAAACATGGATAATGAAGAGAAGAAAACACAATGGGATCATGCAAAAGTGGGGTAAATGATTATAAAAACTTTTTTCCTTTTTCATTTCTTCCTCAATTTTTGGTAGAATTCTTTCAAATGTTCTGATGTTTATTCTGAAGTAACTGTGAAAGTTATTCTCATTATCAATAAGAAGGTAAAAAGTATGGAATTCTCCTTCATTCTTTCTCTCTTGCAGCATGGGATGAAACCACAATCTCTTTTTTTTTTATTTTGCTTTCTTTCTTCTCCTTCTTCTTCTTTGTCAAGTGCAATGGGAATTATTGCGAAGTCGGCTTGAGAAAAGTCACATATGACTTCCAATGGTGTTGAGAGATAGGAAATAATGGAAGCGAGAGTGGAGTGAGAGTGGACTGGATGTGTGAATGCACCAGGACAATGACCGGACTGAGAGCAGAGCGAGACTAGAGTGAGACCGGAGCGATAGTGTGAATCAAGCCTAAGGGTTGACTGATAATGCTGAATGTTCTACTAGAGCAAGTAGAATGCACAGCCAAGTACTTCCAACAGTGTTTCTTTTTTGTTTACTGGTTTCATTATTGACCAGTTCTTTTATTCAGTCTCTGAAAATTAACTAAATGATATATATGGCATAGCATGATGGAACATAATATGAGGTACTTACAGCTGGATCCTTAACAGCATGATCGACTATCATAGCCAACTGGCCTGCAGCACGAGTGAACATCTCCGAGTCAACAGCTGAAGGGAAGGCTGTTAGGTTTGCCACCTCCTCAGCAGCCCTTTCTGCCTTCTGCATTGCTTCTTCCCGGCACATGCTGGTATCAGGTTCCTTCCATGTAACGTTACCATTTGGTAGAAGTATACAGGACCGAATTGCCTTTCTAAGATATCTTACACTAGCTGGTGATATGTCAATATTTGCAAGATTTTCTTCCTGCCCATCTAACTTACTTCTTTTGACATGAAAGTGTTCAGATTTTTCATGTATTCCACTGACATTTTTCTTTTTCTGGTCTTTCAAGTCTGTCTTGATTCCCGTTCGAAGAGTTAAATTTTCTGGAACATCAGTTCCAATTTTCAGATCCTTATAGGTTTCTTGCTCTCCCTCAATTTGCTTTCTAACATTCTGATCTTGCTCTTCTTCTACCTTTGAGTTTGTTTGTGTCTTCTCATTTTCTCTTGAAGAATGAGACTTCAACCTCTGCCTATCTTGCCTCTCTGTACCACGTCTGGCTTGTTCTTTTCTAGACTGCCTGCGAGAAAAAGACAAAGATGCCAGAATGCGACGTCTTCTTTCTTCAAGACTACGTTGCGTAGGAAGGCTTTGCGAAATCTGAAATGTCATCAAGTGTGAATTTACCTGTAAATTCTAAAGGAAGAGAATCCACTGTTCCATTAATATTCATACAAATAATATCATTTCTTTTTTGTATTCATTCACAAAGAGCAACACACATAACAAGTGGTATAAAATCATATCTATGAAAATTCTTTCACATGTACAGTAATACTCTGCTTAATGAACAGGATAGGGGGTGTCAAAGCTGTTCATAGAGCGAAAATTCGTTAAGTGGATGTAATTTTCCCATAGGAAATAATGGAAATAGGGGGGGATGCATTCTGGGCTGGTCCCCAACATACTACATGGGTTAAAAAAAAAAAAAAAAAAAAAATTATATATACGTTTGGCAGCATATTGGGCCACCAGTTTACCCCTATTTTTATGATGTCATATGAGTCACTGGAAGTTAGAGGAGCTACATAGAAATTCTCTCACATTCTCGCATATATGTTCACAAAACAACATTTCTATTAGCTTTTTACAAACCTTGCCCCCAAGAAAGGATTGTTTTGTAATGCATAAAGTGAAATCTTACATGGAATACCAAAAAATAAAGCAGAGATGAGATGAACCACAGACGAAGCGGGAGACTCGAGGCGACTTGGCCGCTTCTTCTTCTTCTTCTTGTGACCCTTTTAGCCTCTTTCCCCAAGATATTTGTTTCCACTCTTCTATTGCCTGCTATAATGGATATCATATCTTAGTATTCATATACGCTCATGCACAGATAACAGTAGATCTGGATTTGACACGAAAATCGCCGCGCTGCAGTAACGTACCCAAAGCTGGAGAACGGACCTTAAATTTCAAACCTCAAAATCTCAGCTCCTAGCCAACATGAATCTATGAAGATCACTGTGAAGCAAACTAACTGTGTTTAATTCAATGCCCGAAAGCGATATCTAAATCCATACAACCGTGTCATTGTACCGCTCAGTTATACGAGTCAAACACGAGAATTTATATAGTACCAGGTGGATGTTTAAATACAACTTTAAGCTTACAGCTGTATTTCAAACACAATTTGCAAATTTTGTATCACTTATAAATTACTTTACATGATTTTGGCTGTCCACTTGCTCATCTCTTCTTCACACCTGTGAGTTTACGCCTCTTGTCATCACTCTGTGACCATGTGTTACCTCCTGTGGCGACACCAGGTTTGCGCTTGGCGTGGACATCACTGTTGGTGTCTTACTATCCCACCCCTTATATATGTCACATATGTTGCACTAGCGTACTGTACCTATATAATTTCATTAACAAAAATGCAACTGCTTTTTTTTTTTTAGGAAGACTATTTACAAAGCGCGTAGGCAGGCTTTATTTATTTTTTTTTACATCATTAACGCGAAGAAATATATCACAGTAGTTAATATCTGTCACTGCCTAGGCATTGTTTCCTACCATTCTAGTCACTATTAATCATTCATCAGTTTTTTTTTTTTTTTTTTTTTTTTACATAGGGAAGAGGGCCAGCCAAGGGCAAAAAAAAAGAAAGTTAGAAAAAGGCCCACTTGAGCGCTGGCTCTCCAAAGACTTCAAAAAGTGCCAAAACCGTCAGCCAGAATTAGGGGAGCAAATGCCTCAATACCTCCCTCTTAAAAGAAGACAAGTTGTAGGAATTCGGAAATACAGATGCAGGGAGGGAGTTCCAGAGTTTACCAGTGAAAGGGATGAATGATTGAGCATACTGGTTAACTCTTGCATTAGAGAGTTGGACAGAATAGGGATGAGAGAAAGAAGAAAGCCTTGTGCAGCGTGGCCGCAGGAGGAGGGGAGGCATGCAGTTAGCAAGATCAGTAGAACAGTTACCATGAAAATAGCAATAAAATATAGAAAGGGATGCAACATTTCGGCGGTGAGAAAGAGACTGAAGACAGTTAGTCAGAGGAGGGGAGTTGATGAGATGAAGAGCTTTCGATTCCACCCTATCAAGCAAAGCTGTGTGACTGGAAACCCCCCAAACATGCGATGAGTATTCCATACAGGGACAGATAAGGCCCTTATACAGAGTAAGCAGTAGGAGGGGCGAGAAAAACTGTCAGAGACGCCTCAGAACACCTAATTTCATAAAAGCTGTTTTAGCAAGAGATGAGATGTAAAGTTTCCAGTTAAGATTATGAGCAAAGGACAGACCGAGGATATTCATTGTGGAAGAGGGAGACAGTTGAGTGTCATTGAAGAAGAGGGGATAGTTATCTGGAAGGTTGTGTTGAGTTGATAGATGGAGGAATTGAGTTTTTGAGGGATTGAAAACTACTAGATTTTCTCTACCCCAATCCGAAATCTTAGAAAGATCGGAAGTCAGGCGTTCCATGGCGTCCCCGCGTGATCTGTTGATTTCCTGAAGGGTTGGACGTCTCTGAAAGAACATGGAAAGATGTAGGGTGGTGTCATCAGCGTAAGAGTGGATAGGGCAAGAAGTTTGGTTAAGAAGGTCATTAATGAATAATAGAAAGAGAGTGGGTGACAGGACAGAACCATGAGGAACACCACTATTAATAGGTTTAGGAGAAGAACAGTAGCCGTCTACCACAGCAACAATAGAGCGGTCGGAAAGGAAACTTGAGATAAAGTTGCAGAGAGAAGGATAGAAGCCGTAGGAGGGCAGTTTTGAAATCAAAGCTTTATGCCAGACTCTATCAAAAGCTTTTGATATGTCTGACGCAACAGCAAAAGTTTCACCGAAATCTCTAAAAGAGGATGACCAAGACTCAGTAAGGAAAGCCAGAAGATCACCAGTAGAGCGACCTTGACGGAAGCAATACTGGCGATCAGACAGAAGAATGTGAAGTGACAGATGTTTGAGAATCTTCCTATTCAGGATAGATTCAAAAACTTTAGACAAGCAAGAGATTAAAGCTATAGGACAGTATTTTGAGGGGTTAGAACGGTCACCCTTTTTAGGAACAGGCTGAATATAGGCAAACTTCCAGCAAGAAGGAAAGATAAAAATCGATAAACATAGTTGAAAGAGTTTGGCCAGGCAAGGTGCAAGCACAGAAGCACAGTTTTTGAGAACAATAGGAGTGACCCCATCAGGTCCATAAGCCTTCCGAGGGTTTAGGCCAGCAAGGGCATGGAAAACATCATTACGAAGAATTTTGATTGTAGACATGAAATAGTCAGAGGGAGGAGGAGAGGGAGGGACAAGCCCAGAATCGTCCAAGGTGGAGTTGTGAGCAAAGGTTTGAGAAAAGAGTTCAGCTTTAGAGACAGAAGAGATGGCAGTGGTGTCATCAGGATGAAATAAAGGAAGGAAAGATGAAGAAGTGAAGTTATTTGAGATGTTTTTGGCTAGATGCCAGAAGTCACGAGGAGAGTTTGAGTTTGAAAGATTTTGACATTTCCTAATTATGAAAGAGTGTTTGGCAAGTTGAAGAACAGACTTGGCATGATTCCAGGCAGAGATATAAAGTGCATGTTACAGTCATGTTAGTAATCAGGTGAGTTTAACACTTAACAGCACTCCACAGTACACTTCCACATCACAGTGATGTCAATAACATGTCACTATCTTTTCCCAAACTGACTATCTATATGGCACCAGATGTCATAACTGCAGTCACTGCCACCAGTTGCACGCATCTCGGATTACGTCCCAGTTACAGCCTCTCACTCTGCCATTTTGTGGGACCTCTCATTATATTTCACTGTAGTGTTTCACATTGTACGCCTCAAGTCACCACTAGCAGTTCTTCTCCACTGTACCACTGACTTAACTCCACAGTCCGCATACAACACTCGGCGTCACCCTACACACGTCACGGTTGGATACACCACTCACAATGTTAAATCTGTGTGCATTACACCACTCACAATGTTCACTCCTTATTCACCTCACTGTACTTCATTACTCACTGCACAGTGACATCACTAGCGACTGCATCACACACACGCATAATAACATTTTCATGTGAGCCTCGACACAAGCTCTTCACACTTTCACTGTAAATCCATTGTTGGACAAAACTCTTTCAACAGCATACACATTTCACTGTTTCATTGTCTCCACAGATATGTCAAAATGCCTGAACATGCACGTAACAATTATAACCCCTCACGCTTGGCTGCAGCGGTCTCCCTAGCACGACTGACTTGAACCGAGTGACTTGAGTGACTGTCCGTTGGCTAAACCGTTGGCCATCTCCCTGCTCGCCTGAGATTTTAAAATGACTCATTCGCAGTAGACATGGGTGTATACAACTTGCCACAAACATGTACATAATAATAATAATAATAATGTTTCCTCCAGGTAGAGGTCAGCTGAGCCCTTAATCTGGTGCACCTCACAGCCTCCACAAATGCACACGCCTTCCCACTGCTGCGGTATTTAGTAATGATTAGTATTTCCTTAAAAAATGCACCTTATAATGTATAAAACTTTACAAAATTATAACTTTAACAGTTAGCTGCCGCGTACTACCAGTTGACTGCTTTCGGTACATTACTGCAGTGGCGGCGCGGATCCGCAATGCCGTGTCAAATCCAGATCTACTGTTATCTGTGGCTCATGCCATGAGGATAACCTCGACTCCGTGGCACTGAGTGACAGTGAATTATTAATGAAATACCATGGTATTTCATTAGTAATTCACTATCACTCCGTGGCATGAGCGTATATGAATACTAAGATATGATATCCATTATAACAGGCAAGAGAGGAGTGAAAACATAAACATCATGATGAAAGTAACATGCAAGCAAAAGGGTCACAAAAAGAAGAAGCGGCCCAGTGGCTGCGAGTCTCCCGCTTCGTCTGTGGCTCATCTCATCTCTGTTTTATTTTTTGGTATTCCATGTAAGATTTCACTTTATGCATTACAATACAATCCTTTCTTGGAGGCAAGGTTTGTTAAAAGCTAATAGAAATGTTGTTTTGTGAACATAAATGCATATAATTATAAGACAGTAACACCACATCCAGAGGTGGTGTTCCCAGCAACCTCAGAGCAACATGAAAGCAACCTTGTCACCGTCCCTCCAAGCGTTCATGGATGCCATTTTGCTGCAAGAGGTTGCTCTGATGTTGTTAAAGAATCTTGGATCCAGCTCCAGGTCCAGGAGCGCTAGAGACAGAGGCAGGGAGCCAGCCAATCACAGCGGTCCCTCACCCGGCAAATTCAAACCCAGAAAATTCGCTAAAACGGATGTGGTTGTACGTTATGCGGATTTTTGGCCTAACTTTATATAGTACGTTAAACCGTAAATTCGTTAAATGAACGTTCGTTAAGCGGAGTATTACTGTACTATTCATTATCAGTTCTAAAGAAAGGCTACTAATCTGAATAATCATCTCATGGAAAAGAAAATAACTTAAAAATCACACAAAATTACTTTCATAAACAGTATACAAAACCATTTTCATAAGCAAAAAAAATTTTCTGGTCATATCATATCAAAATTAAAATGGTTATAACAGTTTTTTTAGATTAAATAATCAGGAAATTAAGTAGTATGGAAAAATGCTGAGTTTCTTTGTGTAGAATTTCTTAAAAGAAAAAAAGTTACTAAATGATTAACCAATAGTATTACATATCAAAATAAAAAACTAGGGTAATACCTCATACTCGTCAACCAGAGTTGAAAGAGAAGGATAAACATCTCTTGATTTTCGCTTGATCTGGAAACTGCCACCCTCCCATTCAGCAAATGTAGTTGTCATCTTTGACATTTGTGGATTCTCTGTCGAGGACAAAGCTGCTTCATTCTCCAAACCATCATCTTCATTTGTGGGCAATGTTGGTGGCATTTGAGGGAATGGTGTGGTCTTGGTTGTACCTCTGTCTTCAGTGGCAGATATTAGAACTCCATAGGGGCAGGATATGGTGACACTCTCCCCATGGTGAGTGGCAGGCCAGTGGAACTCACCAGTACTTTGAAGAGTTGTCTGGGCAGGGCAGGATTCTGGTCAGGGAGAGAGGCACAGGTACAGAGGCTCAGGCAGAGATTGGAGGACCAGGTGCTTGAAAGAACGATGATGCACTGCGAAGAGAGTGGAGGGCGACAGAGGGAAGAGCTGACACTGAAGGAGGAAAGTACAGTTTTAGCAGAAGAAAGTTCTCTTTATGTCTTTCTAAATAGTGTTGTCATTAGGATGAGTCACTACTAATAGTATGGTTATTTTGGTACTAATGGAAAAGAATTTTCATGCACTGTACATACATATATCATAAACTTTACTAATATATATACACTAATGTAGCATATATATAATTGCAAATGTACATTATGAACAATCCCCAATACTTCAAATGTAAATGCATACAACTAATATGATGTTCTCTTCTCCCCATATACCTACCTACACATACATTAAAAACCTCGTAGCTCAGTGGTAAAGGGGCTGAGTCTGTGTTGGCTGTCATTGCTGGAATAGGTTCAAACTCCACTAGGGGCTGGTCACCTCTGGGATTTTTCCACTGGTAGTTACTGTCCCCCCTGACTAGAAGGATGAGGTGTGTGGTGTGTGAGGTTACAGTTTTACCCAAAGATCAGTAATAATGAGCTCTGATCTCGCACTGAGATGGTAATGGTTGGTGGTTACGAGTCTGCTCATGATCATGCCTTAGTGAACACACACACACACCCGGTAGCTCAGTGGTTAGAGCGCTGGCTTCACAAGCCAGAGGACTGGGGTTCGATTCCCCAGCCGGGTGGAGATATTTGGGTGTGTCTCCTTTCACGTGTAGCCCCTGTTCACTTAGCAGTGAGTAGGTACGGGATGTAAATCGAGGAGTTGTGACCTTGTTGTCCCGGTGTGTGGTGTGTGCCTGGTCTCAGGCCTATCCGAAGATCGGAAACAATGAGCTCTGAGCTCGTTCCGTAGGGTAACGTCTGGCTGTCTCGTCAAGAGACTGCAGCAGATCATACAGTGAAACACACACACACACACACACACACACACACACACACACACACACACACACACACACACACACATGCACACGCACATGCGCACTCACACACACACACACACACACAACAACATCAAAAATAGAGAAAGTATTGAAAGTTTAGAAGTAAATGGAGTATGCAGTGAGGATCCCAGGGAAATGGCAGAGGCTATGAATGGATGCTTTCGGAAGGTATTCACAAAGGAGACTGCTTTTGACAAACCACTGGTAATGGAACAGAAAGGGATTATGAAGGAGTTTCAAGTAACTGTGGAGGAGATCAAGAATATGATGGGGAGTTTAGAAGTGAGAAAAGCTGTGGGACCTGATGGGGTATCAGGATGGATTTTAAGAGAATGCAGGAGCAACTGGCAGAAAAAGTTTGTGAAGTAATTGATGCCTCATTAAGGGAAGGTGTAGTGCCCCAAGACTGGAAAAGAGCTAACATTGTCCCAATTTATAAATCAGGTAACAAAGAGACCCATTGAACTATAGACCAGTGTCACTTACAAGTGTGGTAGCTAAGATGTGTGAGAGGGTGGTGAAGAATAGATGGACAGACTTCTTGGAGAAAAATGACATACTTTGTGAGTGTCAATTTGGTTTTAGAAAAGGGCGTTCATGCACGACAAACCTGATATGTTACTATTCGAGGGTGATAGATGTAATACAGGAAAGAGATGGTTGGGCTGATGGAATATATCTGGATTTAAAAAGGCCTTTGATAAGGTACCACACGGAGACTGATCTGGAAACTTGAAATGGTAGGAGGAGTGCATGGCAGTTTACTAAAATGGATGGAAGACTTTTGGTAGGAAGAGAAATGAGAACAATAATTAAGGACAGACCATCAGAATGGGGCTTGGTGGAGAGTGGAGTTCCACAGGGATCAGTGTTGGCACCAGTAATGTTCGCGGTCTACATAAATGACATGGTGGATGGGGTGTCCAGTTATGTGAGCCTATTTGCAGACGATGCAAAATTGTTAAGAAAAGTGAGATGTGACAAAGATTGCGAACTACTCCAGGAAGACTTGGACAGAATATGGAAATGGAGCTGTACATGGCAAATGGAGTTCAACACGACAAAATGCAAGAAATTAGAGTTTGGCAAGAGTGAAAGAAGAATCAGGAGTATGTACAAGATAGGAAATGAAGACATAAAACCAGTCATGAAGAAAAAGACCTTGGGGTGACAATTACCAATGACCTATCGCCAGAGAGACATATAAACAAAATAATTGGAGAAGTATTGAACTTATTGAGGAACATAAGAGTGGCGTTCGTATATTTAGATGAAGAAATGATGAAGAAAATAATTACTGCAATGATAAGACCGAGGCTTGAATATGCAACAATACAGTGGGCTCGAACTTAAAGAAACACATAAGGAAACTAGAGAAAGTACAGAGGGCTGCAACAAAAATGGTGCCTGACTTAAGAGATTTGACTTATGAAGACAGACTGAACAGAATGCAACTTCCGACCCTGGAAAACAGAAGAAAGGGAGACCTGATAGCAATATACAGAGTGATGATTGGCATGGAAAAATGGATAGGGAAGATCTGTGTATGTGGAATGAAAGAATGTCGAGAGGGCATGGGAAAAACTAAAATGGCCACTTATAGGAGAGATGTGAAAAAATATAGCTTCGCTCATAGAGGGGTGGAAGCATGGAATAGTTTAGACGTGGAAGTGGTCAACGCAAGGAATATTCATGATTTTAAGAAAAAGCTGGACATTAATAGATATGGAGACGGGACAACACGAGCATAGCTCTTTTCCCGTATGTTACAATTAGGTAAATACAATTAGGTAAATACACACACACACACACACACACACACACACACACACACACACACACACACACACCGTAGAGTAGTGGTTAGTACACTCAGTTCACAACCGGCCTGGGTTAGTGTCCAGATGTGGCGAGACAAATGGGTGAACCTCGTGTGTAGTCCCTGTTTACCTAGCAGCAAGTAGGTATGGGATGTAATTCGAGGGGTATTGACCTCATTTTTCTGATGTGTGGTGTGGTGTGGTCCCAGTTCCACCCAAAGATCAATCAATGACAGGTCTGGGCAAACTAGAACCAGTGGGCTGCATGCAGCCCGCCAAACGAATTCATGCAACCCCATAAAAGTTAATAAACAATGTCAAATAGTATTGTGAGCATTTCAGTAATGGGAGTAACAATCAGAACAGAAGATTTGAAGAAAAGAAAAATTATAGTTACATATGTTCCACCAAAGACTAATACATAGGGATCAGAAGAACATAAAGATATGCAAAGAGAGTTGATAAAGTGCCTAGATAATATGATAAGAAGTGATAGAAGAATACTCTTAGTTGGAGACTTCAACTGTCAAAAAATAAACTGGAGAGAGATGGAAGTAATGGATAATGCTGGTCAATGGAGTGAAAAAGTGTTACAGCTGACTATGGTTAATACAATGGATCAGTGGGTGGAGGAGTCAACAAGGTACGGGGGGGGAAGAACCATTGTTGCTTGACCTAGTTTTCACAAAGAAACCAGTCCCCTCCAATCATACAATACCTTAGTCCAATGGGGAAAAGTGATCATTTGACATTAGAGGTGCAAATTCAGAAGGAAGATGAGATAAGTTACAGAGAGGAGTATAAAGGAGAGATTAAATTATGCAAGAGCAGATTTTGAAAAATTAAGGAAGTTATTTTGCTGATATTGAGTGGAATAATATTATGTGCAGGAAGACTGTACAAGAGAAAAATGACATATTCTTACAAAAACACAATGAAGGAGTAAAAAAAGTTTGTTCCTGTTTATAGAGTTCAGAAAAAATACATGCTTGGTACAATGCTAGATGTATACAAGCAAAAAAGGCAAAGGATACAGCATGAAAGAAACTCTTAAAGCAGGGAAATGACAATAACAGACAGCAGTACAAAGATGCTAGAAATTAATATATTAGAGTAAGGAGAGAGGAAGAAAGAAAGTTTGAGAAGGATGTAGTGGATAAAAGCAAGGATGAACCCAAACTTTTCTACAAGTTTATAAATGGCAAAACAAAGAATAAGGAAACAATTGAAAAAATAATTAAAGAGGGGAAGACATACCAAACAGAAAAGGAAATGTGTGAAATAATGAATGAGAACTTCAAAATGGTATTCACTGCAGATGATGATTTCACAGAACCTAATAGGACATTGGATTGCCAAGGATTACAAGAGATTGCAGTGCACAAAAAGGATATTGGAAGATTACTGGATAAGTTGGAAGTCAGAAAAGCAATGGGGCCAGATGGTGTATCAGGCTTGGTGTTAAAAGGATGTAAGGAGCAATTACTGGATCCAATTTGAGAAATAATCAAAAGTTCAATAAATGAAGGGAAAGTTCCACTAGAGTGGAAGAGAGCCAACGTAATACCGATATTTAAAGGAGGAAAGGCAACTGAACCACTAGACTACAGACCAGTGTCACTTACAAGTGTCGTATGGAAGTTATGTGAAATAATTATCAAAGAAAAATGGGTTAAATTTCTAGAAGAGGAGCAAGTCATATCAAACAGACAATTTGGATTCAGGACAGGGCAGTCATGTGTATCAAATTTGTTAAGCTTCTACTCGAGAGTTATTGCAGGACTTGAAAACAGAGATGGATGGGTAGACACAGTACATATACCTGGACATTAAAAAGGCTTTCGATAAAGTCCACACAGAAGACTTCTTTGGAAACTAGAGTACATTGGAGGACTGTGTGGAACCTTGCTTGAATGGACAAGAGATTATTTAAAGGATAGGGAAATGAGAACTGTGATCAGAGATACATACTTATCTTGGGGTAAAGTAACTAGTGGAGTGCCACAAGGGTCAGTGTTAGTCCCCATTATGTTTCAAGTTTATGTAAACGACATTCACATTGGGATAAACAGTAATATAAATTTATTCACTGATGATGCAAAGTTGCTAAGAGTTATCAAAACCAGAGAGGACTGTCTGCTGTTGCAGGAAGATTTAAACAAGATCTATGAATGGAGCAAGAAGTGAAAAGTGGAGTTTAATGCCAAGAAATGCCACAAAATGGAACTAGCAAAGAGTAAGAGAAGACCAGTATGGAATTATTTGATGGGAAAGGAACAAATAATGGAGACTAAAGAGGAGAAAGATCTTGGACTGATCATACAAGAAAATCTGAGCCCTGATAAACACATAAGCAAGATATTTGGACTATCATATAAGATGTTGACTAGTATAAGAGTGGCATTTCATTACATGTTTAAAGATATGATGAAAAAAATCATCACAAGCCCAAGGCTGGAATATGCAGCAGTGGTATGGTCTCTGAGCTCTAAAAATGATAAAAGAAAATTGGAAAGGATACAGAAGATTGCTACAAAGATGGTGCCGGAATTGAAGGACCTCACATATGAAGAACAACTGAAGGAAATGGAACTGCCTATCTTACAAGATAGAAGAGAACGCGGGGACCTAATAACAATGTATAGGAAATTAAGAAGGGTTAGTTCCTAAAAAACTTCTTTAAGAACCAATTATAACAAGTTTAATGATAAACTTGTTGAGAGTAAACAAAGCGAGAGTGCATCATAGTACAGTGAAAGGTTTAATGAAAGTAAAAATTATGAAGTTAAACATTTAGGCAGTTTAATTTAAGTCATTATAATGTTACACTAATGTATGTATGTACATAACTTTATAATGTTGATGATTTTAAATTTATGAAGGGAGGGAGAGTGAAACGGGAAAGACACTAACCGGCAACCTGTTGAATGTAATCAAAGGGCGTATCATTGTATCACATACAAAACTTATGTACAACATTTCCACACGGCTTTCCATTTTATCCATTGTAGAGTCACGAGTTCAGGTGGTTGTTTTAGCTTGCAAGGAAGATACGGTCTCACCAGCCTTCTTAATAGAGTCTGCTGACTTGAAAATAGTAGAGACAGTAAATGAAGGCAAGATGGTGGCGAGCATTGCTATAGTTTTCTTGCCTCTCTTGTGTCTGTGAATAATATCCAGCTTCACTTCAAGATTAAGAGACTTCCTGGTCTTCTTAGGAACGCTAGGCCACATTGCAGGACGTTTTGGTGGTAAGTTGAGTGAGGGAAGACGAGATGCTGTTAATGTTTTGAACAGGGGAATGAGTGGTGTGCGTGTTGTCCATGAGAGGCTTGATCTTGATCTTGATTCCACAGGTGTCCCAGGATTTCTCCTGAGGCAGGCCTTAGTATCGGCAGCTCCTGGTGTATTCAAAGATGATGCGTGATACATCGGGGCTTTCAAACTTGGAAAAAATTACCTAGATAAAACTTCGTTAAAGCGAGTTTGGTGTTCTTTAAACGAGCAGATGGTAGTAAAATGAAACCTTCGTTGTAGCGAAATTTTGTTAGAGTGTACACCTAACCCTCCATTATCGTGCGAAATTGGTGCCTAAACACCGTGCGATAGTGGAAAACGCGATAACGGAAGTGAAGAATAAATAGGAAATAAATAAATTTGTGCCTCAACCCAAAAAAGTTTCCTAAAAAAATGATAAATTTACTACCATTAATGCTGGAGTAGCTTATTAACATTTGACAATCTGAAATGAATGAAAACCAGTTCTGAACAACAGAATACCTTGTGTGAGACTGAGGGTTGGTGGTGGTGGTGAGCAGAATGACTGGAACCAATTAGTTCCCTTATTCAAATCACGTAACGTGAATACACAGCGATGATTGGCTGCTGGCTCCTCCTCCTTCATGATCATTGTTATCTCTTCCTCCACCTATATCTAAACATTCGTTAGTGTGTGGTTGGGATATGGATAGTACTACTACTACTACTACTACTACTACTACTACTACTATTACTACGGGTGTGCGATAACGACTTTCCAGATGCGCGAAAACTGAATTTTGCAAATTTTCATAAGTGCGCGATAACACCTAAATGCAATAACGGAAGGCCGTGATAATGGAGGGTTGGTTAGGTGTAGTAAATTTTCTTTTCATTATCCACCATATTTTCCATGCGTGTTGTGAATATTTGCACACACACACACACACACACTCCGCGCTCCGTGGAGGCGGACGTGCCTCCTGCTCAGAGCGGCATCTAACTAACACTCCACGCTAAGCAATGTGCTTGAGTGAGAATAGTTATTGCTATTGAGGGCGACCAGAGGGGCGAGTGAGCGAGTGTACAGAGTGAACGTAGCCTGGTGGCGTGTACATGGGAGTGATCGGAGGTGGGAGAACCTCCACACTCCAAGCGACAGGCGGGAACCCACAAAGGCCAGCCATAGCAGCCGCCAACGCATCCAACCACACACGTAACTACCAGGCCTGGCCCCAGTGACCACACACCCACATGTTCCCAGGAAAAGTAAGAAAAATGGATAGACCGGTAAGAATAAATTACCAAATTCAAAATATGTTGATGAGGCCCAGGAGCAAAGCCGAAAGTGGCCAGTCAAAGCATGAGTCCAGCTTCAACAGGGCAACATTGCAAGGTAGATTGGTAATGTTGGAGAAGAGATTTGAGGAGTTAGTGAAGGAATTAAAAGTTCAGAGGAGTGAGGAGGAGCAGGATAGAGAATTCCCAAGGCTTTGAAGGAAAGAGTTAAGAGACTGGAGGAAAATGAAAAACGATTGGTGGATGAGAATGCACACTTGAAGGTGGAGGTTGAAAAATACAAGAGACGGTTGGAGGAGAAAATGGAGAGTAGTAAAGGAGAAAGATGACTTTAAGGAAATGATTAGTGAGCAGAATGAAAGGTTTGAAAGGAATGGGAACTGAAGAAAACACAATGGACTGAGTCGAGGAAGCAGAGATGGTTGGATTACAAGAAATAATTAAAGATCAGTTGAAGGAAGACAAAAAGAAAGGTCCAAGGAACTGGTTAATGTAATGAAGAATAAGGAAACATTGATAAGGAAATAGCAGAAAAGAAGAAGAGTGTGTTAATATTTGGGATGAAAGAACAAAATATAACATATAAGCCTAAGAGAATTAAGGAAGAATTAAAACGGTAAGAGATCTGTTCAAAAATCTAAATGATGATGAAAAAAAGACCTACAAGAAGAAGTGGAAGAGATCCATAGACTGGGTCCGTATAAGGAGGAGTGAGCAGACCGATTAAAGTAGTACTGAAGTCACAACAATCTGCGGAGGATATCCTATATAGAACATCAAAGTTAAGAGATAGAAGGTTGTAAAGAGGTGTTTGTGAGAAAGAATAGAAATGAGGAGAGAGGAGAAGATATAAGGAATTGGTGGAAGAGGCGAGAAGGAAAAATGATGAGCGGTCTGAGGAGGAAAGAAAAGTTTTTGGAGAGTTATAGGAGAGAGTCAGAAAGTGGTATGTGGAAAGAAGGAATACGGAGGAACCCCTAGAGGAGCAGTGGGTGGACCGTAATGTATACTAATATAGATGGGATACTGTCAAGTAGATTGGAATTGCAAGACTATATGATGGTGGAGAAGCCTGATATAGTGTGTTTGACTGAGACAAAATTGCATGAAAAACAAAGATAAATTTGGATAATAAATATAATATATGGAGAAAGGATAGAGAGTAAAGGTGGAGGAGGAGTTATGATTATGACGAAGAAATAAATAAATGTGGATAAGGTTTGGTATGGGAAGAACAACGCAGAAGTGATAAGCATAAGGATAAAAAGTGATGGAAAAGAATTAATAATCATGGTGACCTATGTACCTCCTAAAACAAATTCTTGGACATTAAGGAATACGACAATATGATCAAGGATACTTTACAGAGTTTGGAAAGTGTATTATCTGGAAAAAGAAAGGTGATACTAGTAGGAGATTTTAATTGTAAGGAGGTGGATTGGGAAAATCTAGTAAGTGGTGTTGGAGAGGAAGCATGGGAGAGAGATTTCTTAATCTAATGATGGAAAATATGATGGAACAGAGGGTGAAGGAAAATACTAGATATAGAGGAGATGATGAACCGGCTAGACTGGATTTGGTGTTAACAAGAGAAGTGTACCTATGTGGAGATATACAATACAAGTGTCCTTTGGGAAAGAGTGATCATGTGGTTATGGAAATGCAGATAGCAACAACACAGCGAAGGAAGGACGAGACATACAGGAGTGGTAGATTGAATTATAGAAAGATGGACACAGAAAGTTTGAAAAATTATTTCAGAAAATTAGATTGGGAGGAGATGTTACAAATCAGAGAAGTGCAAAAGAAATATGAGATTTTTATGAAATATTATAAAGAAGGAGTTATGAAATTTGTACCAAAGTATAAACCGAGAGAGGAAGGAAGAAAGGATTGGTTTAATGCAACTTGTGTTAAGGCTAAGGAAAAGAGATGTGGCTTGGAAAAGATGGAAAAAGAGCAGGAATATACTAAATAAGGAGAATTATAGAGTGGCGAGAAATGAGTATGTGAGGGTAAGGAGGGAGGAAGAAAGAAAATTTGAAAAAGATATTGTAGACAAGAGTAAGGAACATCCAAAATTGTTTTACAGGTTCATAAATGGTAAACTTAAAAAGAGAGTCCATTGAAAGATTAAAAGGAGAGCAAGGGATAGTAGATGACCCTAAGAATATAGCGGAATTGCTAAATAATAGGTTTCAACAAGTATTTACTGAAGAAACAATGTTTGTAAAGCCTCAGAATGTACAAGGAAATGTGCACATGGATGACATTAAGATACCTAAAAGGAGTTATATAAAATGTTGGAGGAACTTAAAGATGATAAAGCGATGGGACCAGATGAAGTTTCAGGAAAATTATTGAAGGAGTGTAGAGAAGAATTGATTGATCCATTATATGATATTATAAGGTGTTCATTAGAAACAGGGAAGTACCAGTAGAGTGGAAGAGAGCTGAAGTGGTGCCCATTTATAAGGGAGGCAGTAAGGAAGAGCCTCTTAACTATAGACCTGTGTCTCTAACAAGTGTGGTCGGTAAGATTTGTGAGAGGGTGATAAAGAAATATTGGATACGGTTCCTGGAGGATCATAAGTTATTATCGGATCATCAATTTGGCTTCAGGAAAGGGAGGTCATGTGTAACAAATCTACTGAGCTTTTATTCAAGAGTGGTTGACAAAATACAGAGAGAGAGGATGGATGGACTGTGTATATTTGGATTTAAAGAAAGCTTTTGACAAGGTACCTCACATGAGACTGTTATGGAAATTAGAGATTTATGGAGGACTGAAAGGAAAAGTGTTAAAGTGGATGGAAAACTACTTGAGATGGAGGAGATGAGAACGGTAATAAGGGATGCAAAGTCGGACTGGTTGGTGGTGGAGAGTGGAGTCCCACAAGGCTCAGTGCTGGCACCAATACTTTTCCTTGTATATATTAATGACATGCCAGAGGAGTAAACAGTTATATTAATTTGTTTGCGGATGATGCGAAGTTGTGTAGGTGTGTGAAGAGTGAAGAAGATTGTGAAATTTTACAGGCAGACCTGGATAAGATTTGGGAGTGGAGCAAGAGGTGGCAAATGGAATTTAATCTGAGCAAAAGTCATGTGATGGAGATGGGAAGAGTGGAAGACGGCCAAGAGGGTCATATAAGATGGGTGAAGAAGTAGTGTTGAAAAAGGTGGAAAAGGAAAAGGATTTGGGAGTGATAATACAAGACCATGGGCAGTTTGAGGCTCATATTGATAAGATGTTTGGAGAAACGTATAATTTGATAAAAATATTGGATTAGCCTTCCATTATATGGATAAAGATATGATGAAGAAATTAATTAGTATGGTAATTAGACCAAGATTGGAATATGCTGGAGTGGTTTGGTCCCCTTATAAAAAGAAGCATATAAGGAAGTTGGAGAGATTGCAGAGAATGGCAACAAAAATGGTTCCGGAATTGGCAGAAATGACCTATGAGGAGAGATTAAAAGAAATGAATTTGCTTACCTTGGAACAAAGAAGAGAAAGAGGAGATTTAATACAGGTTTATAAACTGTTGAATGGACTGGATGAAGTGGATAATGAGCAAATGATGTTGAGAGAGGAAAACTTAAATAGAACTACAAGATCGCATAGTAAAAAGATAGCCAAGGAATATGCTTGAAGGATGTGAAGAAATATAGTTTCCCACAAAGATGTGTGGAGGTGTGGAATGGTTTGAGTGAGGAGGTGGTGTCAGCAAGGAGTGTGCATAGTTTTAAAGGAAAGTTGGATGTGTGTAGATATGGAGACGGGGCCACACAGTATGATACCCAGGCCCTGTAAAATTACAACTAGGTGAATACAACTAGGTGAATACACACACACACACACACACACACACACACACACACACACACACACTCAACTACTTCGTTGATATTTGCAAATAAAGGGAAATAAAGCATATGCATAAAGAGTATTTTTGACTTTGAAGTACTATGTATAGGACACCCTGACCCTGTGTGTGTGTGTGTATATATATATATATATATATATATATATATATATATATATATATATATATATATATATATATATATATATATACATACTGTGGGGACTCAATAATCGAATGTCTAAATACTCAAACTTTTCAATACTCGAATGTAAAAGTTCAATTTAATACTCGAAAAAATACCTGATAGTCAAACGCCCACACCCATGCTTGTAAACAAAGGTTTCCTGGTATCCCCCTTCCCTCTCCGCCAGTTGTGACTTGTGCTGCCGCAGTCATCAGAATAACATTCTCCTGCATTCCATCAGTAGTTTTTCATTTATAAACTCACATTAACACCAAAGGCTTATTAGTGGCGAAAATATCTGGTAATCAAAGAGCCGCACATTTGGTCGTATAAAAAGCTCTTTCATCTCCCTTCTCGTAGCCGCCACTGTACTGTTCTGATACCGTATTATGGTGTGCAGTTGCAGTCTTGAGAAAATTAATATTCTTCTGTGTTTTGTTAGGTAGTTTTTCTTTTAGAAACTTATGATGGCACCAAAGAGGTTTGTTAGGGATGAAAATAAGGTGAGAGTGCAAATGTTAGTGAGCCACAGCACTCCATTAGTGGGTTCACAAGAATGACATCAGGAGAAACTTTACAAAGACTTTTTCATGGATGGTGACTCATCCTCTGGCAACCTCCCTCCTCCTCCTCCTCCCCACTCTTCTGTCCTCCTTTTCTATGTTATTCATCACTAACCTTCACTTACGGTATGTACAAATCAAAATTGTAAAAAGACAAAAAAACTACATTGAAATTTTTATGAACTTGAAGTTTTGCTAAGATTATTTATTTATTGGTATGAAGTTGAACTTTTTAATACTCAAACAGCAACTTGGAACAAATTAAGTTTGAGTATTGAGTCTCCACTGTAAACACAGTATACCTGAAGCACACTTGTGTACTTCACCCAAATTATTAAATACTAATCTAATATAGAGCATAGAGCTTTTGTCTTGATTCCATTTATTACCTTACCTGGAATACCACACCTGATGCCACTGTACCCATGGGCACAGTCACACACGTATGAATTTTGTCCATCAATACAGGTGGCTCCATTGAAGCAGGGGGAGGAGGCACACTCGTCTGTAAGGGTGGCTTGTTATTCAGCATAAGTAAAGGAGCATAATCTCTATGCAAGCAGATAAATATTCTAACATCTTGCTTTTGATACAATGTGAAATGAAAGCCATTCCTTGAAAGCAACATAGTAGTAACATCTTATTCATTGTTGCATTATTAAAAAAATGGCATGCAATGATATTTAGATAAAAAGGAGATAGTACAAATGCTAAAGCAAGCTTTTCGTGTTTTTCTTTAAACAAAGACTTATTTAAGTACAGATATTAGGGAAAGGAAAGTGGTAATTAATATAATGCATTCATGTTTTTTGTGAAGCACATAGATTGTATAAATACAGTATGTACATAATACATGACACCTAACTATGATTATCAAAATATCTAAATCATGCAGGTAAACAGACAACAGAAAGCTTATTTCTTGATATATCATTCCATGTATCAAATGCAAACAGGAGGTACTGTGAAATGATAGCATGGGTAACAGAAATGTGAACATTTAGAAGATTTGGCCATGTGCAGAAGATGAATAAAAAGCTTATAGAAGATATAAAGAAAGGAATGAGTGAAATCTTTGATCCTAAAAAGTAAAAAAAAAGTCACTTTGATGGTGGAAGGATAAAAAAAAAGGAGTTCATATGTAATAAGTAAGTCAATATGAGATAAAGAGATACATAATATATTTTACAAAAAAAAAAAAAAAATAAATAAATAAAAATAAGTAAATCCAAATGGAATACAGTAAATTCAATGTTAATTGATTTTAAATTTTCAAAAATTTTGCATATATTGTATTTATGAAATTCTGCCTACTCATAAAAGAAACACAAGGTAAAGTATTTTAGTGCTAATGCTATTAAAATATTTCAAAGTAAACTGTTGCATTATAATACATAGGAAACCTTTGTAAGTAAAAAATTGAATGTTAAGACTGACTATAATTCTAAACACTCTAAATACATCAACTTTGAAAGTGCGTCTATTAAACATTAAGCATACACATCACTCACCTAAATCCACATCACATTTCTTGCCTCCCCAGCCCCTTGGGCACTGACAATGGTAGTCGTTAAGCAGATCGGTGCACTCACCACGCTTACATGGGCTTGGGTCACATTCATTGACCTCCGTTTCACATTTCTTTCCTTAGAATTTTAATGTACAAAATTAAGAACCATTCTATAACATAAAATGGAAACAATTTGACATTATGGTACATTAACACACAATGTGAAATTTAATAAAGAGAAAACTATCCAAGTAATACTTTTAGGTATCGGTTGCTATATGTACTTGTTTTACATAGCAAGTGTAGCAAGATTTTAGTATATTCAGATTTTTTTCATGACATGTAAAAAAATATTGCTTCTCTATGTAAAACATACTCAAAACTTAGTGACACTTATTACAGACCAAAGTTAAGAAACATCTTGCCATTCAGTAAGATTATACGAGTTAAGTAGTAAATGATTTACTTATTTACTATCTCAAATAATTTCAGAAGTTGCTTACTTCTTCACATGTTTGAACACCAGAATTTGGAAAACAAAATTGGTAAACACACATTTTTGCCACAAAATGAGCATTGCATGGTATTTGAGTAAGTTTCATATTAATCCATGGTTCACAACAAATTACAGTAAACATTTTGAAAAAATGCTAGATAAAGAGAGAAAATTTACCATGGCACTTTTGTTTTGTGCCTTTTTGAAAATCAGAAAGATCTGCAAATCATATGGCACCATTAATGATTGTGACCTTATGTACACAAATTACTCTTACACTAAACAAAACAAGCTATTAGAATATGGTGTCATCATAAAATATATTAATGATTTTCCATGATATTCCATTAGTTTAGTTTAAGGTGCATTAAGGATATACTCATCATTATCCTCACCTGTGTACCCAGCAGGACACACACACAAGAAGGTGGTTTGTGTCAGGTTGGTGCAGGATCCACCATGCAGACAGGGCTTGGGATGGCAGGGATCACGATCCTCACACAGCAATCCATAGAACCCCTCAGGACACGCACACTCATACTGTGCACTTCTCTCACTGCCCATGGAGGAAATAATTATGAAAGAATAATTACAATATGATGTTTTCTTTTAAATATGAACTAAACATCTATCAAAGGTAATAAGTATTAATAAAGCATTTAATTCTTGACAATAAATTAGTCATGCATATACACAAGGTTACCAAGTTCACTTCAGTGGTACAGCAGATATTCTTTTGAGGGCTATGAACATTCTATTTTACATTTCTTATGAATAGTACTTTCTGCTTTTAATTATGCCCTATTTTTCAAAAGTTGTAGTTAAAAAAATGGTCAATACCATCAAAACTGTATTCTGACAAAATATAATAAGTCTTCGTTATATAACAATTATGGAAACTTACCTACTACTGTGGCAAGAAAATAAGAGAAAAATCACCACACAATGCATGTTAGACCAGATAACATTCCAGTAAGCATTTGTTAAGCATATCCTTGCACTGTAAATTCAACATATTTGTACATTTCACCATGCCAAGTGTGTTTATTACCTTTGGAGATTAGTTGATACTAGAAATATACCCTAAGAAATGTTATACTAATTCATTTCTCTGGTGTCTCACTCCCTCTGAGAGCTTTGCTGAGGTGATTGATAGCTAAGGGAGAAGAATATTTTCTATGTACCTAAACATTTTTACTTTTTATAATGTCCAGCCTCTGCTAACACCTCTTCTTCACATATCATTCCATCTTTCACTTTGCAAAGCTGCACCAACTAGTCTGCTGTTTCCTTAAAATGATTCCTGTTTCATTTGCTATAAGAGGTAAAACTCATAAAGCAAAATAATAATAATATGTAAAATCAAAACAGTACATTTTCAATTGTTCATACAGCAACCCTTTCTTAGATGTGTAAGTTGCATCCAAGTGAGAAACAACAAAAAAATATAGATTTGATAGACTTTAAAATAAGAAACAACTTATTAATTTGAGACTGAAAAAAAACTCCATTATATTCATACAGAGTACAGTATGTACTTAATTTGAGAGATGGCTGAAAATTTTAACTTTTGAAAGTATATGATATGAGCTAATTAATTTCTGCTGAAGCATGGCAGATATACTTGTGAATGTGAGACATGAATGAACTGTACATGTATGTGTAATAATAGTTCATATCTATTCTTTGTTATTAAATTTTCCCTTTCTGCTGCTTTTTTGAATGTGGAAATAACTGAGTAAAAGAAATGTATCTTAAGCTGTGTGAAAAATATATTAAAACCTATAAGAAAAGGATTAATGTTGCAAGCTATAAATTTTTGTAATCACTAGCAAACTCAAAGAAGGGAGGGAAAAAAAAAGAAAAGAACTGCAAGGTAATGCATGCAAGCTGGAAACAAGAAAATATATAAAAGCAACTTAGTGCAACAGCATACTGTAAGCACACTTGTTGTTAAGAATGAGCCGTCACATAAACGTGATGAATTTGTCAATGTACGAACACTACAAAATTTCATAGCAAAGCAAATTAAATGAGCATAAAGTCTTTTACGGCAAGCCCTGAAAAGCTTTATACATATATTCAAAACCATTCAAATAGTTCATGTCTATATTAAAATTTTCACAAGGCTATCTAGCCATTTCATCATTTTCAGACTAATGTAGGTATGTACAGGATAACAGTGCAAATACAACAAGGTAACACATATATTTACAGGTATGATAGTTATCTTACCCGGCAGAATTTTGAGGAAGTATGGAGCGTCTGGGAAGTAATGTAAAGGACAAGTACACCTTATTAATACTCTGTTCATATCATAAGCCTGGACCGAGACACTGAGCCTCAGCACACACTAAATCTGTAGTTAAGTCATAAATGAATTTTGCACTACAATATATGCTTGATGCTTATAATGCAATAAATAATTGCTGTTGCTGTACACATGTTTTAATTTTAGCCAAATGTGTGTATGTGTGTGTGTGTGTGTGTGTGTGTGAGAGAGAGAGAGAGAGAGAGAGAGAGAGAGAGAGAGAGAGAGAGAGAGAGAGAGAGAGAGAGAGAGAGAGAGAGAGAGAGAGAGAGAGAGAGAGAGAGAGAGAGAGAGAGAGAGAGAGAGAGAGAGAGAGAGAGAGAGAGAGAGAGAGAGAGAGAGAGAGAGAGAGAGAGAGAGAGAGAGAGAGAGAGAGAGAGAGAGAGAGAGAGAGAGAGAGAGAGAGAGAGAGAGAGAGAGAGAGAGAGAGAGAGAGAGAGAGAGAGAGAGAGAGAGAGAGAGAGAGAGAGAGAGAGAGAGAGAGAGAGAGAGAGAGAGAGAGAGAGAGAGAGAGAGAGAGAGAGAATCATGTGAATATTACATAGGTAATGTATAATGACTTACAAATATTTTGTATTGACTGTTAAGAAGGGTTAAGGGTCATGCATTAATCAGCAAGTGAAAACCTTTTATATAACTTACTTATATGATTATGTATATTTTTTTATTATAAAAGGAATGAAGAGAAAAACTCCTTTCAGCACAGGTTATCAACTACTGTAGTTATGAAAAAAAAAAAAAGGCCTACATAATATTGAAAACCCAAATCTTAAATAGGTGTTTTGGTGAAAAAGTCAACAGGTATAAAATGTACACCAGCAAACAAATGAATTCCTCTTATCTGAGGCAGCATTTGTCAGCACTCTAACTTAACTGGTAAGTTTGTAAGCTCAAAAGATCAACCATGCAAGTCATATCACATTTGAGTCCAGAATGCTGAACGGCAGTTGTGTTGCCACAGCATCACAGCAGTCTTAAGAGTGATTATAAACCCTTAGTAAAGCAGCAACAATTAGGTAATTACAGGTCTCTAAGTGTCTTACAAAGCAATCTGTTTAGTTAAGGTAAAATACCAGTGTATTTCACAATAGCAAATATTAATATCACAAATGATTCATATAGTGTTTACCTTTAAACACATTAGAGAATATACCCTTTAACCCTTAAAGTGCAGGCAGGTTTTACCATACCTGGCTCATGTGTGAGCATAATGATGCAAAAACATACCTCCCTTCAACCTCCCGTATCTTCTCTCCTAATAAACTCATGTCACTGAATAAAGTATCATTGTGAATTGTGAAGCCCAAACCCTTAGCTATCCTTTGACTTAATATGAATGCTACATGAGCATTGGTAGAACAAGTACAGAACTCTGAAGCTGGATATTTAAAAACAGATTATTATAGATGGATATCCAACCCTGCAGGGCTTGTTTCCTATTATTCAACAATAAAAAGCATTACTTTTATAGAATTTGTGTGAAACACACCAATAAAAATACTCAACTTCTGTTTTATTGTAAAAACCAAAGGGTAGCATTATTTACTAAACTTAGTAATGGACCAGCATCCACGTTGGATACCACAAAAGGTAACATGAAAAATAGAAAACAATACTAATTATATTTTTTTCAGAGTGAAAAAAAAATAATTATAATTTTAAGAGCTTATTATATATTTGGTGTTGTGTCACTTGCTGCATTGTACACATTTGCTCAGGTGGTACTAGGCTACAGCTGCCAAGCCAAACAGCCATTATAGGCTATGACACAGGCCAACATCTATATTGCCTTCCTCTCCATCCAGTTTTTATTTAGCATTGCTATCACAAATATTTGCAGATAGCATTGTCATGCATGGAAAGAAAATCACTGGCAATGTCATATCCATCACCATCACTACAGTAACTCAGTGTGGTATTGCTGTCATTGCTAATGATGGTACTTTTGAATGTCTTGTCTAATTTTGCTTAATTTTCATTAGTTTCCAATCCTTTCCTGATGTTCTTGATGGGTGTTGAGATCAAAGGGGTCTCATCTTGGGAATGGAATTGACTGGAAGGATGAGTAGTGCTGGTGTACGTATATGGTGGATATCTTTTTGGAGTTAGCACAAGGCATGGTCTAACAACTGGTAAGTCTAGGAGCATGGGTTGGTATGGTTTGAAACAAAACAACATGTTTAATAGACTTGAGGACAAAAAAATTTAATTTGACGGCATGTTAATTGAAAAAAAAAAAATGCCCTGTCCACTATTATGGACACCTGCATGGCAAGCCCACGCACCAGATGTCCACTATTGTGGAAGCCTGCACTTTAAGGGTTAAAGAACACAAAAACACACACACACACACACACACACACGGTAGCTCAGTGGTTAGAGCGCTGGCTTCACAAGCCAGGGGACCGGGGTCCGATTCCCCGGCCGGGTGGAGATATTTGGGTGTCTCTCCTTTCACGTGTAGCGCCTGTTCACCTAGCAGTGAGTAGGTACGGGATGTAAATCGAGGAGTTGTGACCTTGTTGTCCCAGTGTGTGTGTGTGCCTGGTTTCAGGCCTATCCAAAGATCGGAAATAATGAGCTCTGAGCTCATTCCGTAGGGTAACGTCTGGTTGTCTCGTCAGAGACTGCAGCAGATCAAACAGTGAAATACACACACACACACACACACACACACCGCGTAGTGTAGTGGTTAGCACGCTTGACTCACAATCAAGAGGGCCGGGTTCGAGTCCCGGTGCGGCGAGGCACATGGGCAATGTGTGGCCCCTGTTCACCTAGCAGTAAATAGGTATGGGATGTAACTTGAGGGGTTGTGGCCTCGCTTTCCCGGTGTGTGGAGTGTGTTGTGGTCTCAGTTCTACCCGAAGATCGGTCTATGAGCTCTGAGCTCGCTTCGTAATGGGGAAGACTGGCTGGGTGACCAGCAGACGACCGAGATGAATTACACACACACACACACACACACACACACACACACACACACACACACACACACACACACACACACACACACACACACACACACACACACACACACACACACACACACACACACACACACCAACGAAATGAGTGTCCATAGTTTTAAAGAAAAATTGGATAAGTGTAGATATGGAGACGAGGCCACACGAGCATAAAGCCAAGGCCCTGTAAAACTAAACTAAGGAAATACAACTAGGTAGATACACACACAACTACAGGTAGAGGAGAGAGAAAGATATAGTTTCAGGTCCTGACTTGATGAAACAGTTTTTCTACCTATGATTCTAACAAAAGTGACGTCATTCTTTTTTTATGGCAGCTGTCATTGGCTAAAGTCTCACTCTGTTCCTTTTTGATGTCTTTTACAATAAGCAGGGAATAAGAAGTAGCAGTTTTCTACTATCCTGGCCACAAACAGAACAAGTCTCCATACCATAAGCATATCAAATTATAAAATAACATTTACAACATTTTGGACATAATCTAAATCAAATAATATAATTGAGGCGTGTTATGCCAGAGGGGCGTAACTGACAATCTGGACTTTTTGAGTTAGTTATGGATGCAGCCACCAGAGGCCCTAACGTAGCCTGTGATGAGATTTCCCAGGCAAAATCAGTCCCTATGAAGCCTATACGAGGGTTTAAAATCCTGTGTTTATACATGTGAGAAAGTAATGACTAGGTTTGGCCTGTAATGCCAGAAGGGCGGAACTGGCAGCCAATAGCAGAGCGCGGCTGGCACACACCTCCTGTACCGTCCAATCACAGCTCAGCCAGCCCATGCTGCCTCGCAATCGCACTCAGTGCCTCCCTTTAAACTTGCACACTAAATTACGCTTACTTTTGTCCCCATATTATTGTGGATTTATGTGGATTATATACATCGACGATGAGTGATAGTGATAGCAGTGTAGAGGGGGAGGCCCCTTTGACCTCCTGTAAACGTGTGGCCAAGCCCAAACTGTGGAAGAAGACTAGCAAAGAAACAAAGAGACTCTGGGGAGAGCTACATAAGCGTGACTACAAAACGGCAGGTTGATACCCGTTCTATTGGTGCCCCATGCTCATGCCCAGACAAGTGCTTTGAAAAGATATGGTGAGTGTGTATACTTTATTATAACTAATCATAGTATTTTAAAACTTATCTTTTACAGGTACTTTCAGCTCACCAAAGATAAAAAAAATTATATTTTCTAATTCAATAAAATCATAAAAAATTGGGATTTGCACATACAAGAACGAAATTAGGACACAATACTTGTTATAGTCTAATTTCAATCATACAGTAAAATATTACAATCATCCAATATTTTGGGGTTGGCTACACAATAGGGTGACAGAAAGACAAACGTACAAAAGCAAAACACACACAAAAAAAAACTCAAATTGTGCATAGATTAATAGATTTTGAGCAGACAAATCATTAGATATATAATAGTAATGCATTTTTTCCGTTTCCATACGAGTTATTACTGCCTAACTTTAGACGCGTTTTACGCAAAACAGGTTTTTTCGAGTTACGCCCTTCTGGCATAACACGCCTCAATTAATCCATTATGAAACTATAAAGCAATCAAAATTTAAGAACAAATAAAAACTTCGGTATCATAGCTTCAGTAAGTAGTGATATTGTCTCTAAAATACGAAATATTTGCAAAGTAAAAATGCCCTAAAATTACTTTGCTTTTAATTTTAGTTTTTCATTTACTGACAACTCACAAAGCAAGCAAGCTTTGGTGCATTTTCATAATTACATTTAATTCCTACCAAGTAACATAGTGAATGATATTGAGAGTTGCAGGGTGAAGACATTAGCATATTACTGGATATGACAAGAAATTTGACAGAAAAGATCATCAGTGAATAGTAAAATAAAAGTGAATGATATATATATATATATATATATATATATATATATATATATATATATATATATATATATATATATATATATATATATATATATATATATATATATATAAAACCTTCTTTGGAACACTCCTGTGAACAGCTTTAAGAGAGGAACTGTGGCCATCTACAGATATAGGAACATAATGGTCAGCAAGATTTTAGATAGTATTGTACTAGTATATTGAGAGATGGATATAGACCATGACCTCTGAGATTCAAAGCCAGAGAGGGCAGAGAGAAAAACAACATTGTGAAGAATTTTCATAGCAGGTATGATACAATTAAAAGGTAGAATGGAGAAAGTCACAAGCCTATAATCATCCCATATTTGACTTTCTTAAAGGTCTAAGTGAAAATTTTAGGTTTGGAAATACAGAAAATGAACGAGATATTACTTCAATTAAGATACAAAAGGAGAAAGTGAGAAAGAAAAAATATAATCATTGACAATACCAGAAACCATTGGGGAAAAAAAGATCTGGTACATACTGACAGAATTTTCTTAATGATGAACATTTTTGTTACTGCATTCAAACTGCATTATATTTAGAGCAAAATATAAAGGAGATGAGTATCAGGATAAGGAATGGTAACATGGACTGTAAACCTTCTCTTGGTTTAGATTCTATTACAGCAAATGGAGTTGAGGCAAGGTTTACAAACTTTAGGATTAAAGTATGTACTTGGAATGCCTCCATATCTGATACAATTAACTTCATTATGTCATCTGCACAAGGAGAGATTCCCTGACATGGAAGCAATAATCATCCCAATGAATAGTAGTGCAATACCTCAGGTCTCCCTAATGCTAGAGTCATATTGTCAAAAGATGTCTGTTTTTTTTAGTCCAAAGGCATTGGTTAAGTATACCACAGAGGAAAGATTAACACTGAAAGAGCCTTGAAAATAATCATTTAACAAAAAAAATTTGAAGGGCTGGAGATTAGGAAATAATCAAGAATATGGCTCCAATTATATGGGTAGTTTGCTGCACTAATTGTTCTATGCTATGAAGGACAGTCAAGTTGAAGGCTTATTCATTACTCTGATCATTGAAAGGTGACAATGCTCATAGGTGGTGGTAAATACTGAGATCCCTAAGTATGAATATTGCTACCCTGGCTCCCTCACCTGACACATGACCCGCCATTGGTGCAGGGGTTGGTGGCTACAGCAGCACAGGGGTTCAGCAGGGTGCAGTTTAGTCCATAAAAACCATCCAGGCAGTCACAGGTGTAGGAGCCATCTGTATGATTTTGGCACCGTCCTAAAGAATATAAAAGTTATCAGTGCATTTCCCAGTCATATTTATTCAAGATTTACAGTGTCTCCATGATTCCCATATTCATTTCTGCTATCCTGATTGTAAATAGGGACAATGATAGCATCTGTCCAGTTCCTTCATATGCCTTCTGATAACACCTTACATATCCTGAACATCCTTTGCAGTATTGTTTCTCTTCAGCACTACAATATCTCATCTGTAATCCTATCTGTATCTGATGCCTGTCCATTCATCAAAATTTCAGATGTTATCTTCACTTCCCTTTGAACATTTCCTTCATACAGCTTCCCATTACCTCTAATCATTCCTACATATCACAACTGCATCTTATCCATTCTTAATTCCATAATTCTCTTTGATGTACTCCATCCTTTTTCTTTTCATAATCTCTTTTGGTCATGAAATCCTTTTAGTCATATACTTACCTCACCTCACTACTTTGGATTGCTAACATTTCCTCTCATCCTTTTACTTATTTCAGATTTTGCCTTCTATCCCCTTTATACTTCATACAAAGGATACCAGTGTGTGTCTGGCTATCTACGGGGACCAAAGGATACCAATGGGGTGTCTGGTAATGAAAGGGGGACCAAAGGACATCAGTGAAGTGTATGGCTACCAAGGAAGGATCAAAGGACACCAGAGGGTGTTTGGCTATCAAGGAAAGACCAAAAGACACCAGTGGGCATCTGGCTATCAAAGGGAGATCAAAGGATAGCAGTGGGCATATGCCTATCAATGAGGGATCATATCTCAGCTTACATAAGTTGAAACTAGTTTTGTCAATTAACTTTTTCATTGTTCTTTTTACACAATGTGTTGGCACTTTCTTGGACTTCATGTTAGTGCCTGTGGTGTGTTGCCATTACCTAGGTGATTGCAGGGGTTATACTATTAGTGGAAAAAATATTACTGAATAATCAGATTTATATCCTGAAGATAAGACTGGGGATCAGAATTATTCTTTTAGGAATGAGCCACCTACGACAGACAGCTAAATTTATTAGGACAAAATTAGTGATCTTTTGTGGCCATTTAACAAAAATTTTAATTTTGTATGAATCAGCCCCATAGCAGGGATGATTTGTACATGCTATGGGTGTGTTTTGTGCATGCTATTTTCAGGCCCAAAAAATTAACTACAGATTATGATGAACAAGATATTGCTTAGTAAAATTAAACAAACACATTACTTAAAAGTGCTCTGTTAATGAATGAACAACAGAGAAGGAGTATCTTTTGAAACATGACTGTCTTATCTTGGCGATCAGTATTACATGTCTATTTCGTCCCTCCAATAACGATAAGAAGTATTATGAATTATATTTTGCTGTGTAAAGTAAAACATATGTGCATCTGATAGTTCTTTTTTTATGAATATGGAAAAATGTGGACAGTTTTGTAATTTTTATCTATTACTATCTCATTTCATGTTAAATTTTTGTATGCTACACTCCCCTCACAACTTGTACACTACACTCCTTCTAGCCATGCTGCCTTCAAGACAGTATTATAACAACAGTGTTGGATAAAACCCAGGTATATCTTCAATTATCACATAAATCTGCCCAATATTCATGTTCAACACCTTACCAGGATGATCAGGCTACATTTAAAGTTATGAAACAGTATGTATGATTGTATGAATGATGCAAAAATCTTAAATTCTTCCCTCTAGTCCACAAGCGGCACCAAATGAGGAATGGTAGCAGCCATCTTGGTTCGCCAGCATTGTGTCTATTCTCAGTGTTGTCAACACAGCTCTCCTATAAATTCTCCAATGTTAATAGAGCTTTTACAAGAGATGTGTGGTGATATTTGGTGTGGAGGAGGATAAGACACCGAGTAAAATGGAGAGAGAGAAAACATAAAAAGGTGATAAATAATATCATTAATGTGGTGCAAGAGGAGGAAAAGACCTAGTACAAGAAATAGAGGACTTCCATAGAATTGGAAAGTTCACAAGAGAAGGTATGAGGCCAATAAGAATCAAACTTAAGTCACAAAAGGATGTAGATGAATTGGTGGAGAAGTCATGGAGGCTAGCCCAGCAGGAAACAACAAGGAAGATTTGGTTGAGAAGAGATCTCGGTGAAAAGGAAAGAGAAATGTTAAATGAGTTGAGAAAGGAGGCTTTGAAAAAAATGAAGAGAGGACAGAAGAAGAGAAGAAAGAGTTTTTCTGGAGAATCTTGGATATGAGACTGAGGAAGTGGTTCATAACCCAGAAAAGTACAGCAAGAAAGGACTAAAGAAACTTACATATGAGCGAAATGTAATGTATTCCAACATAAATGGAGTGATATCGGGATTTTAGAACTCAACGATTACTTGAGGGACAAGAACCCAGATATTGTGGGTCTTACTGAAACAAAACTGAGAGAGGGAGAAGACCTGATGAAGGTTGGAGAAGGAAATATAACGTTTGGAAAAGAAATAGAGTAGGTAAGATGGGAGGAGGAGTGATGTTGCTGGTTAAAAAGATATAAAGGTGGATCAAGTGAAAAAGGTATGGGAAAGGCAGAAGTGCTAAAGATCAGAGCAGAAACTAATGAAGGAAAAAGAGGCACTACATAGTGGTGTACGTACCACCTAAGACAAATGCATGGTCAGTACAGGAATATGAAGAAATGATAAGTGATACAGGAACATGTCTGGAAGAAATGTTGGGTGGCTGTGAACGAACTATAATGATGGGAGATTTTAATTGTAAAGAGGTGTGTTGGGAGGACTGGTCAATGGAAGGATCAGAGACAACATGGGGAAATACACTATTGACACTGGCAATGGAAAATGTGTTAACTCAGTGGGTCAAAGAAGATACTAGGTTTGGAGGAGAGGGAGCATCGTCAAGACTGGACTTGGTCTTTAGTACAGAGCCAATGGTCATTGAGGAGATGAGGGTGGAGTGCCCTTTAGCAAAGAGTGATCATGCAGTTTTGGAGTTCAAGGTGATAGACGAAGAGAAATCTAGAAGAAATGAAGAATATAAAGTGGGAAGATGGAATTATGCCAAGACAGATTTTGGAAACCTAAAGAAATTCTTTCAAGAGACAAATTGGATGAAATTCAAGAGTGCTAAGGAGCAAATGAAAAGTGGAAGGAATTTATAAAAATATACAAAGAAGGTGAGAAAAATTTGTACCAATAAGACAACATAGAGAAGTTGGAAAGCAGGACTGGTTTAACGATAGATGTGAAAAGGCTAGAACAAGAAAAGAGGATGCATGGAAGAGGTGGAGAAGGAAAAGACGGATTAAGCAGTGGAAAGTTACAAAAGAGCAAGAAATGAATATGTGTTGATTAGAAGAGAAGAAAGAAAGAAACAAGAAAAGGATATAATTGATAAATGTAAAGACCAACCAAGGCTTTTTTACAGACATGTGAACAACAACATCAAAAATAGAGAAAGTATTGAAAGTTTAGAAGTAAATGGAGTATACAGTGAAGATCCCAGGAAATGGCAGAGGCTATGAATGGATGCTTTCGGAAGGTATTCACAAAGGAGACTGCTTTTGACAAACCACTGGTAATGGAACAGAAAGGGATTATGAAGGAGTTTCAAGTAACGGTGGAGGAGATCAAGAACATGATGGGGAGTTTAGAAGTGAGAAAAGCTGTGGGACCTGATGGGGTATCAGGATGGATTTTAAGAGAATGCAGGAGCAATTGGCAGAAAAAGTTTGTGAAGTAATTGATGCCTCATTAAGGGAAGGCGTAGTGCCCCAAGACTGGAAAAGAGCTAACATTGTCCCAATCTATAAATCAGGTAACAAGAGAGACCCATTGAACTATAGACCAGTGTCACTTACAAGTGTGGTAGCTAAGATGTGTGAGAGGGTGGTGAAGACTAGATGGACAGACTTCTTGGAGAAAATGACATACTTTGTGAGTGTCAATTTGGTTTTAGGAAAGGGCGTTCATGCACGACAAACCTGATATGTTACTATTCGAGGGTGATAGATGTAATACAGGAAAGAGATGGTTGGGCTGATGGAATATATCTGGATTTAAAAAAGGCCTTTGATAAGGTACCACACCAGAGACTGATCTGGAAACTTGAAATGGTAGGAGGAGTGCATGGCAGTTTACTAAAATGGATGGAAGACTTTTGGTAGGAAGAGAAATGAGAACAATAATTAAGGACAGACCATCAGAATGGGGATTGGTGGAGAGTGGAGTTCCACAGGGATCAGTGTTGGCACCAGTAATGTTCGCAGTCTACATAAATGACATGGTGGATGGGGTGTCCAGTTATGTGAGCCTATTTGCAGACGATGCAAAATTGTTAAGAAAAGTGAGATGTGACAAAGATTGCGAACTACTCCAGGAAGACTTGGACAGAATATGGAAATGGAGCTGTACATGGCAAATGGAGTTCAACACGACAAAATGCAAGAAAATAGAGTTTGGCAAGAGTGAAAGAAGAATCAGGAGTATGTACAAGATAGGAAATGAAGACATAAAACCAGTCATGAAGAAAAAGACCTTGGGGTGACAATTACCAATGACCTATCGCCAGAGAGACATATAAACAAAATAATTGGAGAAGTATTGAACTTATTGAGGAACATAAGAGTGGCGTTCAGATATCTAGATGAAGAAATGATGAAGAAAATAATTACTGCAATGATAAGACCGAGGCTTGAATATGCAACAATACAGTGGGCTCCGAACTTAAAGAAACACATAAGGAAACTAGAGAAAGTACAGAGGGCTGCAACGAAAATGGTGCCTGACTTAAGAGATTTGACTTATGAAGACAGACTGAAAAGAATGCAACTTCCAACCCTGGAAAACAGAAGAGAAAGGGGAGACCTGATAGCAATATACAGAGTGATGATTGGCATGGAAAAATGGATAGGGAAGATCTGTGTATGTGGAATGGAAGAATGTCGAGAGGGCATGGGAAAAACTAAAATGGCCACTTATAGGAGAGATGTGAAAAATATAGCTTCCTCATAGAAGGGTGGAAGCATGGAATAGTTTAGACGTGGAAGTGGTCAACGCAAGGAATATTCATGATTTTAAGAAAAGCTGGACATTAATAGATATGGAGACGGGACAACACGAGCATAGCTCTTTTCCGTATGTTACAATTAGGTAAATACAATTAGGTAAACACACACACACACACACACACACACACACACACACACACACACACACACACACACACGACACACGGAGGTGGTCGCTGAGCTCCAGAGCAATCATCTATAATTCTACAGTTACCTAAGAGTAACCAAGGTGGGAAAGGAGCTGGTAATGTTTGTCCCGTCTCCATATAGTCATGTTAACTGTTGATTAGCAAAATAATGTCCAGTGAAGGTAAATATAAACTGTAGCCTGCGTTTGAGCCATCAGCTGGTTTGTTTACGTCTGCGCAACATGGCGGCCGTGAACTCGAAAGAGGAATCAGACTTCACAGGGTTTCAAGGAATAATGGAGAAGAGCGCTTATGTGAAGAAAATTCTGGAGTTAGAAGGTAAAATTGAAAACTGTTTGAAAAGTATGAGGGCCTGGAAACGAGTTATGACAATGTAAAGAGAGACTGTGCCGATATGAAGAAGGAAAATGCAGCACTGAAAGAGGAAGTTAAGCTAATTAAAGTGAATTGCGAAAATGTGGAGAATCTCTAGGAAAAGTGATGGAGAAGCAGGCTGAATGGAAAAAGTCAGGAAGTGGAAAGAAAGGAGGTAAATTACAAAGTTGCAAGTCTGGAAAAGGAAATCAAAGAGTCAGGGGAGAAAACTTTGGGCCTTGCTGAAATTATAGATCAACAGATCATAGAAGAGAAGATAGCTGAGAAAGTGGTGAAGGTTATTAAGTCAAATGAGACATTGGTGAGGGAAACTGTAGACAAAAAGAGATGTGTGGTGATATTTGGTGTGGAGGAGGATAAGACACCGAGTAAAATGGAGAGAGAGAAAACATAAAAAGGTGATAAATAATATCATTAATGTGGTGCAAGAGGAGGAAAAGACCTAGTACAAGAAATAGAGGACTTCCATAGAATTGGAAAGTTCACAAGAGAAGGTATGAGGCCAATAAGAATCAAACTTAAGTCACAAAAGGATGTAGATGAATTGGTGGAGAAGTCATGGAGGCTAGCCCAGCAGGAAACAACAAGGAAGATTTGGTTGAGAAGAGATCTCGGTGAAAAGGAAAGAGAAATGTTAAATGAGTTGAGAAAGGAGGCTTTGAAAAAAATGAAGAGAGGACAGAAGAGAGAAGAAAGAGTTTTTCTGGAGAATCTTGGATATGAGACTGAGGAAGTGGTTCATAACCCAGAAAAGTACAGCAAGAAAGGACTAAAGAAACTTACATATGAGCGAAATGTAATGTATTCCAACATAAATGGAGTGATATCGGGATTTTAGAACTCAACGATTACTTGAGGGACAAGAACCCAGATATTGTGGGTCTTACTGAAACAAAACTGAGAGAGGGAGAAGACCTGATGAAGGTTGGAGAAGGAAATATAACGTTTGGAAAAGAAATAGAGTAGGTAAGATGGGAGGAGGAGTGATGTTGCTGGTTAAAAAGATATAAAGGTGGATCAAGTGAAAAAGGTATGGGAAAGGCAGAAGTGCTAAAGATCAGAGCAGAAACTAATGAAGGAAAAAGAGGCACTACATAGTGGTGTACGTACCACCTAAGACAAATGCATGGTCAGTACAGGAATATGAAGAAATGATAAGTGATACAGGAACATGTCTGGAAGAAATGTTGGGTGGCTGTGAACGAACTATAATGATGGGAGATTTTAATTGTAAAGAGGTGTGTTGGGAGGACTGGTCAATGGAAGGATCAGAGACAACATGGGGAAATACACTATTGACACTGGCAATGGAAAATGTGTTAACTCAGTGGGTCAAAGAAGATACTAGGTTTGGAGGAGAGGGAGCATCGTCAAGACTGGACTTGGTCTTTAGTACAGAGCCAATGGTCATTGAGGAGATGAGGGTGGAGTGCCCTTTAGCAAAGAGTGATCATGCAGTTTTGGAGTTCAAGGTGATAGACGAAGAGAAATCTAGAAGAAATGAAGAATATAAAGTGGGAAGATGGAATTATGCCAAGACAGATTTTGGAAACCTAAAGAAATTCTTTCAAGAGACAAATTGGATGAAATTCAAGAGTGCTAAGGAGCAAATGAAAAGTGGAAGGAATTTATAAAATATACAAAGAAGGTGAGAAAAATTTGTACCAATAAGACAACATAGAGAAGTTGGAAAGCAGGACTGGTTTAACGATAGATGTGAAAAGGCTAGAACAAGAAAAGAGGATGCATGGAAGAGGTGGAGAAGGAAAAGACGGATTAAGCAGTGGGAAAGTTACAAAAGAGCAAGAAATGAATATGTGTTGATTAGAAGAGAAGAAAGAAAGAAACAAGAAAAGGATATAATTGATAAATGTAAAGACCAACCAAGGCTTTTTTACAGACATGTGAACAACAACATCAAAAATAGAGAAAGTATTGAAAGTTTAGAAGTAAATGGAGTATACAGTGAAGATCCCAGGAAATGGCAGAGGCTATGAATGGATGCTTTCGGAAGGTATTCACAAAGGAGACTGCTTTTGACAAACCACTGGTAATGGAACAGAAAGGGATTATGAAGGAGTTTCAAGTAACGGTGGAGGAGATCAAGAACATGATGGGGAGTTTAGAAGTGAGAAAAGCTGTGGGACCTGATGGGGTATCAGGATGGATTTTAAGAGAATGCAGGAGCAATTGGCAGAAAAAGTTTGTGAAGTAATTGATGCCTCATTAAGGGAAGGCGTAGTGCCCCAAGACTGGAAAAGAGCTAACATTGTCCCAATCTATAAATCAGGTAACAAGAGAGACCCATTGAACTATAGACCAGTGTCACTTACAAGTGTGGTAGCTAAGATGTGTGAGAGGGTGGTGAAGACTAGATGGACAGACTTCTTGGAGAAAATGACATACTTTGTGAGTGTCAATTTGGTTTTAGGAAAGGGCGTTCATGCACGACAAACCTGATATGTTACTATTCGAGGGTGATAGATGTAATACAGGAAAGAGATGGTTGGGCTGATGGAATATATCTGGATTTAAAAAAGGCCTTTGATAAGGTACCACACCAGAGACTGATCTGGAAACTTGAAATGGTAGGAGGAGTGCATGGCAGTTTACTAAAATGGATGGAAGACTTTTGGTAGGAAGAGAAATGAGAACAATAATTAAGGACAGACCATCAGAATGGGGATTGGTGGAGAGTGGAGTTCCACAGGGATCAGTGTTGGCACCAGTAATGTTCGCAGTCTACATAAATGACATGGTGGATGGGGTGTCCAGTTATGTGAGCCTATTTGCAGACGATGCAAAATTGTTAAGAAAAGTGAGATGTGACAAAGATTGCGAACTACTCCAGGAAGACTTGGACAGAATATGGAAATGGAGCTGTACATGGCAAATGGAGTTCAACACGACAAAATGCAAGAAAATAGAGTTTGGCAAGAGTGAAAGAAGAATCAGGAGTATGTACAAGATAGGAAATGAAGACATAAAACCAGTCATGAAGAAAAGACCTTGGGGTGACAATTACCAATGACCTATCGCCAGAGAGACATATAAACAAAATAATTGGAGAAGTATTGAACTTATTGAGGAACATAAGAGTGGCGTTCGTATATCTAGATGAAGAAATGATGAAGAAAATAATTACTGCAATGATAAGACCGAGGCTTGAATATGCAACAATACAGTGGGCTCCGAACTTAAAGAAACACATAAGGAAACTAGAGAAAGTACAGAGGGCTGCAACGAAAATGGTGCCTGACTTAAGAGATTTGACTTATGAAGACAGACTGAAAAGAATGCAACTTCCAACCCTGGAAAACAGAAGAGAAAGGGGAGACCTGATAGCAATATACAGAGTGATGATTGGCATGGAAAAATGGATAGGGAAGATCTGTGTATGTGGAATGGAAGAATGTCGAGAGGGCATGGGAAAAACTAAAATGGCCACTTATAGGAGAGATGTGAAAAATATAGCTTCCTCATAGAAGGGTGGAAGCATGGAATAGTTTAGACGTGGAAGTGGTCAACGCAAGGAATATTCATGATTTTAAGAAAAGCTGGACATTAATAGATATGGAGACGGGACAACACGAGCATAGCTCTTTTCCGTATGTTACAATTAGGTAAATACAATTAGGTAAACACACACACACACACACACACACACAAAAGAGTTTTTCTGGAGAATCTTGGATATGAGACTGAGAAAGTGGTTCATAACCCAGAAAAGTACAGTAAGAAAGGACTAAAGAAACTTAAGTGTGAGCGGATTGTAATGTATTCCAACATAAATGGAGTGATATCGGGGATTTCAGAACTCAACGATTACTTGAGGGACAAGAACCCAGATATTGTGGGTCTTACTGAAACAAAACTGAGAGAGGAGAAGACCTGATGATGGTTGGAGAAGGGAAATATAATGTTTGGAAAAGAAATAGAGTAGGTAAGATGGGAGGAGGAGTGATGTTGCTGGTTAAAAAAGATATAAAGGTGGATCAAGTGAAAGAAGGTATGGGAAAGGCAGAAGTGCTAAAGATCAGAGCAGAAACTAATGAAGGAAAAAAGAGGCACTACATAGTGGTGTATGTACCACCTAAGACAAATGCATGGTCAGTACAGGAATATGAAGAAATGATAAGAGATACAGGAACATGTCTGGAAGAAATGTTGGGTGGCTGTGAACGAACTATAATGATGGGAGATTTTAATTGTAAAGAGGTGTGTTGGGAGGACTGGTCAATGGAAGGATCAGAGACAACATGGGGAAATACACTATTGACACTGGCAATGGAAAATGTGTTAACTCAGTGGGTCAAAGAAGATACTAGGTTTGGAGGAGAGGGAGCATCATCAAGACTGGACTTGGTCTTTAGTACAGAGCCAATGGTCATTGAGGAGATGAGGGTGGAGTGCCCTTTAGCAAAGAGTGATCATGCAGTTTTGGAGTTCAAGGTGATAGATGAAGAGAAATCTAGAAGAAATGAAGAATATAAAGTGGGAAGATGGAATTATGCCAAGACAGATTTTGGAAACCTAAAGAAATTCTTTCAAGAGACAAATTGGATGAAATTCAAGAGTGCTAAGGAGCAAATGAAAAGTGGAAGGAATTTATAAAAATATACAAAGAAGGTGAGAAAAATTTGTACCAATAAGACAACATAGAGAAGTTGGAAAGCAGGACTGGTTTAACGATAGATGTGAAAAGGCTAGAACAAGAAAAGAGGATGCATGGAAGAGGTGGAGAAGGAAAAGACGGATTAAGCAGTGGGAAAGTTACAAAAGAGCAAGAAATGAATATGTGTTGATTAGAAGAGAAGAAAGAAAGAAACAAGAAAAGGATATAATTGATAAATGTAAAGACCAACCAAGGCTTTTTACAGACATGTGAACAACAACATCAAAAATAGAGAAAGTATTGAAAGTTTAGAAGTAAATGGAGTATGCAGTGAGGATCCCAGGAAATGGCAGAGGCTATGAATGGATGCTTTCGGAAGGTATTCACAAAGGAGACTGCTTTTGACAAACCACTGGTAATGGAACAGAAAGGGATTATGAAGGAGTTTCAAGTAACTGTGGAGGAGATCAAGAATATGATGGGGAGTTTAGAAGTGAGAAAAGCTGTGGGACCTGATGGGGTATCAGGATGGATTTTAAGAGAATGCAGGGAGCAACTGGCAGAAAAAGTTTGTGAAGTAATTGATGCCTCATTAAGGGAAGGTGTAGTGCCCCAAGACTGGAAAAGAGCTAACATTGTCCCAATTTATAAATCAGGTAACAAGAGAGACCCATTGAACTATAGACCAGTGTCACTTACAAGTGTGGTAGCTAAGATGTGTGAGAGGGTGGTGAAGAATAGATGGACAGACTTCTTGGAGAAAATGACATACTTTGTGAGTGTCAATTTGGTTTTAGAAGAGGGCGTTCATGCACGACAAACCTGATATGTTACTATTCGAGGGTGATAGATGTAATACAGGAAAGAGATGGTTGGGCTGATGGAATATATCTGGATTTAAAAAGGCCTTTGATAAGGTACCACACGGAGACTGATCTGGAAACTTGAAATGGTAGGAGGAGTGCATGGCAGTTTACTAAAATGGATGGAAGACTTTTGGTAGGAAGAGAAATGAGAACAATAATTAAGGACAGACCATCAGAATGGGGCTTGGTGGAGAGTGGAGTTCCACAGGGATCAGTGTTGGCACCAGTAATGTTCGCGGTCTACATAAATGACATGGTGGATGGGGTGTCCAGTTATGTGAGCCTATTTGCAGACGATGCAAAATTGTTAAGAAAAGTGAGATGTGACAAAGATTGCGAACTACTCCAGGAAGACTTGGACAGAATATGGAAATGGAGCTGTACATGGCAAATGGAGTTCAACACGACAAAATGCAAGAAATTAGAGTTTGGCAAGAGTGAAAGAAGAATCAGGAGTATGTACAAGATAGGAAATGAAGACATAAAACCAGTCATGAAGAAAAAGACCTTGGGGTGACAATTACCAATGACCTATCGCCAGAGAGACATATAAACAAAATAATTGGAGAAGTATTGAACTTATTGAGGAACATAAGAGTGGCGTTCAGATATTTAGATGAAGAAATGATGAAGAAAATAATTACTGCAATGATAAGACTGAGGCTTGAATATGCAACAATACAGTGGGCTCCGAACTTAAAGAAACACATAAGGAAACTAGAGAAAGTACAGAGGGCTGCAACAAAAATGGTGCCTGACTTAAGAGATTTGACTTATGAAGACAGACTGAACAGAATGCAACTTCCGACCCTGGAAAACAGAAGAGAGAGGGAGACCTGATAGCAATATACAGAGTGATGATTGGCATGGAAAAATGGATAGGGAAGATCTGTGTATGTGGAATGAAAGTGTCGAGAGGGCATGGAAAAAACTAAAATGGCCACTTATAGGAGAGATGTGAAAAATATAGCTTCCTCATAGAAGGGTGGAAGCATGGAATAGTTTAGATGTGGAAGTGGTCAATGCAAGGAATATTCATGATTTTAAGAAAAGTTGGACATTAGTAGATATGGAGACGGGACAGTACGAGCGTAGCTCCTTTCCCGTATGTTACAATTAGGTAAATACACGATGATATAAGGAATAAGTGCCCATTGGGAAAGTGACCATGTAATATTAGAAATGGACATAGAAGAGGGAAAGGAAGATAGAGATGATTCATACAAAGGAGACTGATTAAATTACAGAAAGGCTGATATTGAGAATCTCAAGAACTAACTTCAAGTACGTTAAATGGGAGGAGATGGAAAACTCAGAGACAGTGCAAGAGAAGTATAACTTATTTTTGGAAATATACAAAACAGGAGTCAGGGAATATGTCCCGAAATACAGACCTAAAGAAGAAGGAAAGAAAGATTGGTTTAACACAAGGTGTGCTAGGGCAAAGGAGAAAAGAGATGGAGCATGGAAAAGGTGGAGGAAAAATAGAAATCCAGTAAATATGGAAAACATCAAGGCAGCAAAAAATGAATAAGTTAAGGTGAGGAAGGATGAGGAAAGGAACTATGAAAAGAACATTGTTGAAAAGTGTAATGAGCAACCGAAATTGTTCTAGATTCATAAATGGAAAAATTACGCAAAAAGAAACAATAGAAAGGTTAAAAGGAGAGAACGGGATAATGGAAGACCCAAAAAGTATGGCAGAACTATTAAATGATAAATTCCAGGAGGTCTTTACTAAGGAATCCAAATTTGAAAGGCCACAGGGTAATAGAGAGACTGTGTATATGAAAGAGGTTAAAGTAACCAAGCTTGAAATAAAAGAGTTAATGAAGGAATTGGATGAATGGAAGGCAATGGGACCAGATGAAGTCTCAGGCAGAATATTGAAAGGATGTAGAGAAGAACTAGCAAGTTCTATATACAGCATCATAAAATGCTCAATAGAAAATGGAACAGTAGTACTACCAGTAAAATGGAAAAGAGCTGAGGTGGTTCTCATACATAAGAGTGGAAGGAAGGAAGAACCTCTAAATTACAGACCGGTATCACTAACTAGTGTAATATGCAAGATGTGTGAAAGAATAATAAAGAAACAATGGATCGAGTTCCTTGAAGACAACAAATTAATATCAAATAGCCAATTTGGTTTTAGAAAAAGATGGTTGTGTGTAACTAATTTACTGAGTTTCTACTCTAGAATAGTTGATAGAGTACAGGAGAGAGAGGGATGGGTTGACTGTATTTATTTGGATTTAAAAAAAGGCATTTAACAAAGTGCCACATGCAAGATTACTGTGGAAGTTAGAGGAGAAGCGTGGCTTAAAAGGAAGCACATTGATATGGATGGAAAATTATTTAAGGGGGAGAGAAATAAGGACGGTAGTTAAAGATATGAAATTCAAGTGGAGAGCAGTAGAAAGCGGAGTGCCGCATGGGTCAGTATTAGCACCAATACTTTTCCTCATATCTATAAACGACATGCCAGAAGGAGTGAACAGCTACATAAATCTGTTTGCAGATGATATGAAACTGCAGAGTTATAAAGCAAAAAGAGGATTGTGAAATACTGCAGGAAGACCTAAATAAGATCTGAGAATGGAGTAAAAAGTGGGAAATGGAATTCAATGTGAACAAAAGCCATGTCATGGCAATGGGAAAGAGTGAAAGATGACCCGTGGGAATCTATAAGATGAGAGATGGAGTAAAACTGGAGAAAGTAAAAAAGGAAAAGGACTTAGGAGTGACGATGGAAGAAAACAATCAACCGGTAAACCATACTGATACAATTTTCAGAGAGACATGTAATTTGCTAAGGAATATTGGAGTAGCATTTCACTACATGGACAAAGAAATGATGAAGAAATTGATAAGTACTATAATAAGACCCAGATTGGAATATGCAGGAGTACTGTGGACCCCTCATAAAAAGAAACACATAAGAAAGTTGGAGAGAGTACAAAAAATGACTACAAGAATGGTTCCAGAATTTGAAGAGATGACATATGAGGAGAGACTAAAGGCTATGGATCTACCAACCCTGGAACAGAGAAGGGAGAGAGGGGATCTGATACAAGTTTATAAATTGATCAACAGAATGGACCCAGTGGATAATGAGAAACTGATCCTGAGAGAAGAATATGACATTCGAAGCACAAGATCGCATAGTAAAAAGCTGAGAAAGGGAAGATGTTTGAGAGATGTTAAAAAATATAGTTTCCCACAAAGATGTGTTGAGACGTGGAACAGTTTGAGTGAAGAAGTGGTGTCAGCAACGAGTGTGCATAGTTTTAAAGAAAAATTGGATAAGTGTAGATATGGAGACACACGAGCATAAAGCCCAAGCCCTGTAAAACTACAACTAGGTAAATACAATTAGGTAACTACACACACACACACACACACACACACACACACACACACACACACACACACACACACAACCTTGAAGTACACTTACATGACTCTTTAAAAAAAGATGTTCTTACATGAAATTAGCTCCTGCTCTTTTAATATATTGTTCTATATCTTTTTTTTTTTTTTTATTATTCTTACCTGGAGAAGCTACAAAATTTATCTTCTCCTCTTCCTTGCTTCCTTGCTTGTACTATGCAAGATATCTATTGTTTTATTATTTTTTTATGAAAGAAACACCACACACCAACATACTGACAAACTTAATGCATAGGAGGACTATTTTCACTCACAGTTACTTGTAGTGGTTGCTTTCACGGGAATGGCAGCAACAGACAGCTCCTGGCCTGCCCAAGCTCGCACACCCACTGTGTATTCTGTCCACCTGAGCAGACCGCTAACCACCGCACAGTAGCGGTACACCTTGACCAGACCGTCACCCCTCGTTGGTGTCTCCTGGTCATTATTCCACCCAGTCAACTGTCAGCAAAGGAAAAATAACACCGTAATAAGATCATGGATCATGTTCTCAAAAATGTTGCTTTATTTATGTTACATGTAATCAACAGACTCTAATGGAGGGTACAAGAGTTTTCAGGATGGTTTTCATCATTCCAGGGATAGATTAACAAATGTTCTATGTTATCAATCAGAAAAGCACTCATGAAAACCTGACTTATGATCTTGTTGGCCTTTGGAAATTGTTATGAAGAGAAAAGAAAGCCTTAAAGAATATAATTCTACTGCCTATACACACACACACACACACACACACACACACACACACACACACACACAAAAGAGCTGACATTGTGCCTATATATAAGAATGGTAGTAGAATGGAACCGTTAAATTACAGACCAGTATCATTGACTAGTATATTGTGCAAAGTATGTGAAGAAGTAATTAAAGCTAAGTGGAGTGAGTATCTAGAAAGTGAAAACATTCTGAGTGAAAGGCAGTTTGGTTTCAGAAAAGGAAGATCGTGTGTATCCAATTTATTATGTTTTTATTCAAGAGTGACTGACATACTACAACATAGAGAGGGATGGGTGGATGCTATTTACCTGGACTTGAGAAAGGCCTTTGATAAAGTGCCACACAATAGACTGATGTGGAAACTAAAGAAAATTGGAGGAGTAAGTGATAAGCTACCAAAATGGATGGAAAATTACTTAGTGGGAAAAGAAATGCGAACAGTGGTGAAGAGAAGGAAGTCCGAGTGGAAGAAGGTAACCAGTGGAGTTCCACAAGGGTCAGTGTTTGGTCCCATCATGTTTTTGATTTATGTTAATGATATGCCAGTAGGAATAGACAGTTACATGAATATGTTTGCGGACAATACCAAAATTATGAGGAGAGTAAAGAATGTAGAAGATTGTAACAAGCTACAGGAAGATCTTGATAAAATATATGAGTGGAGTAAAGAGTGGCAGATGGAATTCAATATAAACAAGAGCCATGTTATGAAAATGGGAAGAAGTAGATACAGACCAAACAGGGATTACAGGCTGGGTGAAGAGAAAATTGAAGAGACCAATGAGGAGAAAGACTTAGGAAAAACCGTGCAAAACACTCTGTCACCGGAGAAACACATTAACATGATATTTGGGAAAACATATAACATGCTTCAAAATACTGGCCTTGCATTCCACTAACTAGATGAAGGGATGATGAAGAAGATATTATGCACCTTAATAAGACCCCAGTTAGAATATGCAGCTTGTGTCTGGTCACCGCATATGAAGAAAAATGTGAAGAAGGTGGAAAGGGTACAGAGGCTGGCAACAAGGATGGTACCAGGATTCAGGGAGTTAGACTATGAGGAAAGACTGAGGGAACTGGGACTGACTACATTAGAAGAGAGAAGAACAAGAGAAGACATGATAACTATGTATAAATTGGTGAACAAGATTGACATATTGGACAGAGAATTGATAAAGGTGACCACAAGTAATCATCTCCGAGGACATGGAAAAAAACGAATAAAAGACATCTGTCTAAATGACGTGAGAAAGTACAGTTTCCCGCATCGTAGTATTGATAAGTGGAATAAACTGAGTAGTGATGTCATTGACGCAGTGTGTGTCAATCAGATGAAAGAGAGATATGACAGGAGTGGACAAGGAGACAGGACACAGAGAGCTTAACTCGGGCCCTGTAATACACAAATAGGTAAATAGGTAAATACACACACACACACACACACACACACACACACACACACACACACACACACACACACACACACACACACACACACACACACACACACACACACACACACACACACACACAAACATGGATGGAAGAAAATAATCAACTGGCAAGCCATATTGATAGAATTTTCAGAGAGACATACAATTTGTTAAGGAATATTGGAATAGCATTTCACTACATGGACAAAGAAATGATGAAGAAACTGATAAGTACTATAATAAGACCCAGATTGGAATATGCAGGAGTAGTGTGGACCCCTCACAAAAAGAAACACATAAGGAAGCTGGAGAGACTACAAAAAATGGCTACAAGAATGGTCCCAGAACTTGAAGGGATGACATATGAGGAGAGACTAAAGGCTTTGGATCTTCCAACATTGGAACAGAGAAGGGAGAGAGGGGATCTCATACAAGTTTATAAATTGATGAACAGAATGGACCAAGTGGACAATGAGTATCTCATCCTGAGAGAAGAATATGCCAGTCGAAGCACAATATCGCATAGTAAGAAGCTGAGGAAGGGAAGATGTGTAAGAGATATTAAAAAGTATAGTTTCCCGCAAAGATGTATTGAGACATAGAACAGTTTGAATGAAGAAGTAGTGTCTGCAACGAGTGTGCATACTTTTAAAGTAAGATTGGATAAGTGAAGATATGGAGACGGGGCCACATGAGCATAAAGCCCAGGCCCTGTAAAACTACAACTAGGTAAATACACACACACACACACACACACACACACACACACACACACACACACACACACACACACACACACACACACACGATGGATCAAAAAGTAAAGGAAAACACAAGATTCAGAGGAAACGATGAGCTGGCGAGATTAGACCTGGTTTTTACAAGGGGTATACAAATGAATGATGATATAAGATATAAGTGCCCATTGGGAAAGAGTGATCATGTAATATTAGAAATGGAAAAGAAGATAAAGATGAATCATACAAAGGAGAACAATTAAATTACAGAAAGTCTGATATTGAGAATCTCAAGAACTATTTCAAATACGCTAACTGGGAGGAGATGGAAAACTCTGAGGAGGTGCAAGAGAAATATAACTTATTTTTGGAAATATACAAAACAGGAGTCAAGGAATATGTCCCAAAATATAGACCTAAGGAAGAAGGAAAGAAAGATTGGTTTAACGCAAAGTGTGTCAGGGCAAAGGAGAAAAGAGATGGAGCATGGAAAAGGTGAAGGAGAAATAGAAATCCAGCAAATAAGGAAAACTTCAAAGCAACGAGCAATGAATATGTTAAGGTGAGGATAAACAGTTACATGAATTTATTAGCTGATAATGCAAAGCTGCTAAGAGTTATCAAAACCAGAGAAGACTGTCTGCTGTTGTAGCAAGATATAAACAAAATCTATGAGTGGAGCAAGAAGTGGAAATAGGAGTCTAATGCCAAGGAATGTCACATAATGGAACTAGGAAAGAGTAAGAGAAGACTGGTATGGAACTATTTAATGGAAGAAGAACAAATAATGAAGACTAAAGAGGAAAAAGATCTGGGAGTAATCATACAGGAAAATCTCAGCAACGAAAAACACATAAGCAAGATATTTGGACTATCATATAAAATGCTGACTAATATAAAAGTGGCATTTCACTAAATGGATAAAGATACAATGAAAAAAAATAATCACAAGCATGATACGTCCAAGGCTAGAATATGCAGCAGTGATAAGGTCTCCGAGTTCTAAAAAGGACATAAGAAAATTGGAAAGGATACAGAAGACTGCTACAAAGATGGTGCTGGAATTAAAGGACTTTACATATGAAGAACGACTGAAGGAAATGGGACCTTACAAGATAGAAGAGAACGTGGGGACCTAATAACAATGTATAAGATAGTAAATTATATTGAAAAGATTGACAAAGAAGACCTGGTGCAGTTGACAGAAGAAGATGAAAGAACAAGAGAACATGAAAAGAAGATCGGGGTGAGGCAGTGTGTGAAGGTTATTGGAAAATACAGTTTTCCACACAGAACGGTGGAAAAATGGAATGCATTGGATAATGAAGTTGTTATAGTACATAATGTGCATAACTTTAAGGAAAAATTAGATAAATGGAGATATGGAGACAGGACACTATGAGCCCTGTACAATACAACTAAGAAAATACACACACACACACACACACACACACACACACATATATATATATATATATATATATATATATATATATATATATATATATATATATATATATATATATATATGATAGATACATAGATATATACATAAAAATCCTGACGTCACCTGAAAAAAACATATTGTTTGTAATTTGCTGAGAGAATGTTAAATAAAAAAAAAGTATATATATTGGACCAATAAGAATTTAGTTGCATTCCCTTTTATCTTTACAATATTTTGAAGACATTTGGGGGCACTGGATGCAAGGTTTTGCAGGTAAGTTTGTGGAAAATTGGCCCACAGTTGCTTGACTGCAGTCTCAAGTTTCAGCAGTGATGACATGTTCATACCACGCAGCTGTCTCTTCATGTACGCCCACAAGTTTTCTATAGGATTTAATATCTGGGCTCTTGCTAGGATAATCACCAATAAAGGAAACCTCACAGTCAGTCAGCCACTGCTTAATATATTTAGCAACATGTGCAGGAGCAGAATCCTGCATAAACACTTTTGCTTGTATTTTTTCAAAGGAACTGAACAAGACATCAATCAAAAGCTCTAAATAGTTGTGTTGGTTCACTTTAACATTAGCAGGAAGAATAACTAAATAACTAACACCATAGTATGTAAAGCAGCCCCAAACCATATGTGATGCTGGGTGCTTCATGAACTTGGAGGTGTACTTAGAATCTAAGGGATCACTGCCTGGCTTGCAATAGACTCGTGATGATGGTGTCCCAGTAATAGTGAAAGCTGCCATCACTCCAGAGCACTGTCTTCCATTGCTCCTCACTCTAGACTAGGTGATTGTTTGCAAAATTTTACTCTCTTCTCCTTTTGCAGTGTAGTTAACAGGGGTTTCTTGTAGGCACAGTAACATTTGTAGTCCAAGTCATTGAGCAAAATATCCTGCACACTCCTCACAGACACATGTTCCAGTAACTGTGGGTTTTTTTCTTTGATTTTCCGTACTGTCAGCCTTGGTTCTTTAGCAACCTACCTGGAGATCAAGTGCACAGCACACAGGTTTTTAAAAGATGTCTTACAAGGCCTACTAGACTTGGGAAGTGGAATGAGTGCAGAAGGTTACCCCGCTTCCTCAACATGCTTTTACCAAACGCTGTGTTGTTCTCAGCTTAACAACTGTTTGAGTGGAAATAAATGGGAGATCGTAACTAGCCTTGTATAAAGTGAACTTCTCCTTCCAAATGTCCCTCCTTGTAGTCAATTTGGGCATGTTGAGAGGGTGGAAGCAAAATAATAGTGCAATTAGCCTACGCCTGGCACATCAGACACGTAATCCACCTCTTTTAAGCAGCTGAATAGCTATTGAGGTGACTCAGACACTGGCGACAGTATCTAGGTGAGCGTACAAGACTGCCAGTTAGTGTGCAAAAGCGTCAAAACATATTGCAGTCACGAGGTGTCAGGATTTTCCACGCATACTGTGTATGTATATATGTATATATATATATATATATATATATATATATATATATATATATATATATATATATATATATATATATATATATATATATATATATATATATATATATATATATATATATATATATATATATATATATATATATATATATATATATATATATATATATATATATATATATATATATATATATATATATATATATATATATATATATATATATATATATATATATATATATATATATATATATATATATATATATATATATATATATATATATATATATATATATATATATATATATATATATATATATATATATATATATATATATATACTCTCAGAAATACCTTACTCTTTCACTGAAACTATTTTCTATGACCACATAGATGATAAGTTGGATTCCCAAGTGTTTCTCCTGCTAATAAAGTAGAAATCTTGTTCATCTATCATTATAACTGTAAAGGAAGCCCTTGAAAATCCATGTAATTTCAAGTAGAGCCTTTTCAATGTAGTGTAGGTGTGAGGCAAAAGTGTTTCAGAATATGAGCCAATGCTGAAAGAGTATTTCATTTAAGTGATGGTACTTCCTTTCCTACCTTTTGATGGAGCTGTTCAGTTGTCAGATTGAGAAAGCCATCACCTGGATTACTTGAACTGTCTGCTGGTACATAGCTGAGAATGTAGCCTTCAGGGGTGCCCAGGGCAGGGGGTGACCAGCACACTGTCAGGCTGGACTCCGAGCTGTTTGTTATGACCACTGAGCGAGGAGCTGGAAGGGAGCCGCTTTTCCATTATGATGCTTACTGTTCAGTCTTACATCAGTGTGCATATGAAGATATAATTGGTATTTTCATTCATTCTCCCTCTCTCATTATATTCAAGTGTAAAATTAATGGTAGTTTTTAGAAAGTACTAGATTATTAAAGTCTCTCTCTCCCAGACCTCCGGCAAACACACCTGGCATATCCCTGATGTAGATGGTGAGGTTGGCCAGGCTGTACCGCTGCGGGGAGCCACCATCCACAGCCCCTACCAGCAGGTGCAGAGGTGAGGGTGTGAGGTGCAGGGATCGTGCCAATCTTAGGTCCCCAGTGAGGGGGTCCATTCGCACCGGGGACCATGCTCTACTCACACATGAAAAAAGGTAAATAAGTAAATAAGTAAATGAATAAATATAGATGAAAGAACACAAAAATAGTTAGACAGATAGATGAATAAATAAAGAAATAAAGAAATTAATAAATATACAAATTAAGATTAACTATTGAGCATTATTGTATGCTCTTTTTTATTATCATTTGGATCAATGTTAACAACCATAACTTTACCTTTAACATCCACTTAGTCAGGTATTTGCATAAAAAATAAGCATGCAGAATCTTTGGTACCACATTAAACATAATTTTGTTAGTGCTGTGACTACTTATGTCTCTATTATGACACTTTTTTTTAATAGGTAATCAAGGAAAAATTCAAATTAAAGCAACGGAGAGATCTGGTGCACAATTGTTCCTTTATATTTTCAGTGGAGTTTTCAAGAGTAATAAGATTGCACGAGAATACTTTGTTACCTTAAGGAGAAGGAACAGTGGTTATGGTACTCACAGCGACCATACTTATATCTGAGGCCAATAGTTCTAACAGACTTGCTCATACATAAACAAAAGCAGCTGGTACATTGTGGTGGTGAGACGTGGGGCAGTACTTACGGTGGATCAAGGAAGGGGTTCAAGGTGAAGGGCGTCTTGTAAGGGTCAGCCAAGAAGAAGTGTATGGCACGGTTATAGTCGACTGAGTCTTGGTCAGTGGCTGTCACAGTCAGCAAACGAGTGCCTGTCCCAGCTGTCGCTGCCACTTCCGCACTGAATACAACACAAGGAAGATTAGTAATGAGGACTGACTCTCTGTAACTTGTTTGGCCTAAGATAACTATATCAACAAAATTTAGTAACATGACAATAGCAGTATAATTATACTGCATATATGTACACCAATAAAAATAATCCAGAGATGAGTATATTACAATAAAAAAGGAAGATGAGAAGGAGGAGGAAAGAAGAGGAAGAAGAAGAAGAAGAAGAAGAAGAAGAAGAAGAAGAAGAAGAAGAAGAAGAAGAAGAAGAAGAAGAAGAAGAAGAAGAAGAAGAAGAAGAAGAAGAAGAAGAAGAAGAAGAAGAAGAAGAAGAAGAAGAAGAAGAAGAAGAAGAAGAAGAAGAAGAAGAAGAAGAAGAAGAAGAAGAAGAAGAAGAAGAAGAAGAAGAAGAAGAAGAAGAAGAAGAAGAAGAAGAAGAAGAAGAAGAAGAAGAAGAAGAAGAAGAAGAAGAAGAAGAAGAAGAAGAAGAAGAAGAAGAAGAAGAAGAAGAAGAAGAAGAAGAAGAAGAAGAAGAAGAAGAAGAAGAAGAAGAAGAAGAAGAAGAAGAAGAAGAAGAAGAAGAAGAAGAAGAAGAAGAAGAAGAAGAAGAAGAAGAAGAAGAAGAAGAAGAAGAAGAAGAAGAAGAAGAAGAAGAAGAAGAAGAAGAAGAAGAAGAAGAAGAAGAAGAAGAAGAAGAAGAAGATTATATTTCTACTGGTCAAGTATTGAATTTACAACTCTGCATTTACCAAGTTTCTCTCACTGACATATGTGAGAAGTAAAAAGCACCCATTATCCCTTTCCCTGCAGCCAGTGCCCCCACACTCACCTGTAGTGCTGCATGCCGAGGATTGGGGCGAACTGGTTATAGCGGGTGACAGTGATATTCAGATCCCTCTTACTGGCCAAGCCTGACTCCAGCACCATCACGATCACGAAGTAGTCATCCCCCACCACCCGATTCATGTACCTGACAAAATACACAGGTGGGAACTCTCTCTCTCTCTCTCTCTCTCTCTCTCTCTCTCTCTCTCTCTCTCTCTCTCACTACACAGGCAAGAATCATTTTACAAGTTAAAGATAGATACAAGAACAAAAACAAATATATTTGACATCGAATCTGGAAATGAAAATAAATGTTATCTGTCTTATTATGACTACGTCTTTTTTTTTGTACCATTAAGGTAGTAAATACTATCATTATTATTACTACTACTACTACTATTACTACTACTACTGCTATCATTACTATTAATACTATTAATACTAGCTATGTACTGTATTACTATTGTTATTTTCACATATAAATAAAGGCAATCTACTAAAAAGTGTGTGTGTATTTACCTAGTTGTAGGTAAATACACACAAACTTTTTAGTAGATTGCCTGTATTTATATGTGAAAATAACAATAGTAACAGTACATACTAGTAGTAGTAGTAGTAGTAGTAGTAGTAGTAGTAGTAGTAGTAGTAGTAGTAGTAGTAGTAGTGTGTGTATTTACCTAGTTGTAGTTTTACAGGGCCTGGGCTTTATGCTCTTGTGGCTGCATCTCTATATCTACACTTATCCAATTTTTCTTTAAAACTATGCACACTCGTTGCTGACACCACCTCCTCACTCAAACTGTTCCAAGTCTCAACACATCATGTGTGTGTGTGTGTGTGTGTGTGTGTGTGTGTGTGTGTGTGTGTGTGTGTGTGTGTGTGTGTGTGTGTGTGTGTGTGTGTGTGTTATTCACCATGATCGTCTGCTGATCACCCAGCCAGTCTTTCCCCTACGGAAAGAGCTTAGAGCTCGTAGTGACCGATCATCAGGTAGGACTGAGACCACAACACACTCTACACACCGGGAAAGTGAGGCCACAACCCTTCGAGTTACATCCCGTACCTATTTACTGCTAGGTGAACAGGGGCTACACATTAAGAGGCTTGCCCATTTGCCTCGCCGCTTTCCGGGACTCGAACCCGGACCCTCTTGATTGTGAGTCGAGCACGCTAACCACTACACTGTGTGTGTGTGTGTGTGTGTGTGTGTGTGTGTGTGTGTGTGTTTACCTAGTTGTACCTAGCTGTAGTTTTACAGGGCCTGGGCTTTATGCTCGTTTGGCCCCGTCTCCATATCTACACTTGTCCAATCTTACTTTAAAAGTATGCACACTCGTTACAAACACTACTTCTTCATTCAAACTGTTCCATGTCTCAATACATCTTTGTGGGAAACTATACTTTTTAACATCTCTCAGACATCTTCACTTTCTCAGCTTTTTACTATGCGATCTTGTGCTTCGAATGTCACATTCTTCTCTCAGGATCAGTTTCTCATTATCCACTTGGTCCATTCCGTTGATCAATTTGTAAACTTGTATCAGATCCCCCCTCTCCCTTCTTTGTTCCAGGGTTGGTAGATCCATAGCCTTTAGTCTCTCATATGTCATCCCTTCAAATTCTGGAACCATTCTTGTAGCCATTTTTTGTAGTCTCTCTAACTTCCTTATGTGTTTCTTTTTATGAGAGGTTCACACTACTCTTGCATATTCCAATCCGGGTATTATTATAGTACTTATCAATTTCTTCATCATTTCTTTGTCCATGTAGTGAAATGCTACTCCAATATTCCTTAGCAAATTATATGTCTCTCTGAAAATTCTATCAATATGGCTTACTGGTTGATTGTTTTCTTCCATCATCACTCCTAACTCCTTTTCCTTTTTTACTTTCTCCATTTCTACTCCATCTCCCATCTTATAGATTCCTATGGGTCGTCTTTCACTCTTTCCCATTTCCATGACATGGCTTTTGTTCACATTGAATTCCATTTCCCACTTTTCACTCCATTCCCAGATCTTATTTAGGTCTTCTTGCAGTATTTCACAACCCTCTTTTTGCTTTATAACTCTGCACAGTTTTGTATCATCTGCAAACAAATTTATGTAGCTGTTCACTCCTTCTGGCATGTCGTTGATATAAATGAGGAAAAGTATTGGTGCCAATACTGATCCCTGCAGCACTCCGCTTTCAACTGCTCTCCACTAGGACTTCATATCTTTAACTACCGTCCTTATTTCTCTCCCCCTCAAATAATTTTCTATCCATCTCAATGTGCTTCCTTTTAAGCCACCCTTCTCCTCTAACTTCCATAGTAATCTTGCATGTGGTACTTTGTCAAACGCCTTTTTTAAATCCAAATAAATACAGTCAACCCATCCCTCTCTCTCTTGTACTCTATCAACTGTTCTAGAATAGAAACTCAATAAATAAGTTACACACGACCGTCTTTTTCTAAAACCAAATTGGCTATTTGATATTAATTTGTTGTCTTCAAGGAACTCGATCCATTGTTTCTTTATTATTCTTTCACACATCTTGTATATTACACTAGTTAGTGATACCAGTCTGTAATTTAAAGGTTCTTCCTTCCTTCCACTCTTATATATGGGAACCATCTCAGCTCTTTTCCATTCTACTGGTACTGTTCCATTTTCTATTGAGCATTTTATGATGCTGTATATAGGACTTGCTAGTTCTTCCCTACATTCTTTCAGTATGTGTGTGTGTGTGTGTGTGTGTATTTACCTAGTTGTGTATTCATGTAGCTGTATTTACCTAGTTGTGTTTTACAGGAAAAGAGTTATGCTCATGCTGTCCTGTCTCCATACCTATAGTCACCCAGTTTAGCCTTAAAGTCATAAATATTTCTTGCTTGAACTACTGCTTCATCCAACTTGTTCCATATTACTATGCTTCATGTTTGGAAAACTATATTTCTTAATCTCTCTTCTACACGTGGTCTTTTTCAATTTCATGTCGTGCCCTCTTGTATTTCTTGAGTTCCACACCAATAGGTCTTCTTTGTCAATTTTATCCATCCTCTTCCATGCCCTGTATATAGCAATTAGGTATCTTCTTTCTCTCCTCTGTTGCAATGTTGGAAATTTTAATATCTTTAATCTGTCCTCATATGTTAGGTCTCTCAAACTTGGAACCATTTTGGTTGTAGCTCTTTGAATCCTTTTTATCTTCCTTATATCTTTCTTATTATGTAGTGACCATAGAAGTGCAGCATATTCTAGTTTAGGTCGAATCATGTATTCTATTAGTTTTTTTTTTTTATCATCTCTTCACCTATATAGGTAAAAGCCCATTTATTTTTTCTTAGTAAAGCATGTTTCTCCAACTCTGATGTTGACGTTTTTTTTTTTCCGGTGATAAATTGTCGTTAATTGTAATACCCAGGTCTTTCTCCTCTTGTTTTCTGAATTTCTACCCCTCCCATAGTGTATGACCTCTTGTCTTCTTTTACTTTTCCCTAGTTCCATCCCTTTGAACTTTTTGCATTAAATTCCATATCTCAATTCTTGCTCCACTCGTGTATCTTACTCAAATCCTTTATGAAGCATTTCACAATTCATGTCATTTTCCACTCGTTTCAGTAACATTGTTTAATCTGCAAATAAGCTTATATAACTGTCCATCTCATCAACCATACTGATATATACTATAAACATTACAGGGACCCAGAATCGGACCCAGAATCGTTCCCGTGTGTGTGTATTTACCTAGTTGTATTTACCTAGTTGTAGTTTTACAGGGCCTGGGCTTTATGCTCGTGTGGCCCCGTCTCCATATCTACACTTATCCAATTTTTCTTTAAAACTATGTACACTCTTTGCTGACACCACTTCCTCACTCAAACTGTGTGTGTGTGTGTGTGTGTGTGTGAATATCCTACCTGTGAGATCCAAAGTTTTAAACACCCACCTGGCCGTCTTTATCACGCCGGTGGTCTCATCTATGGTGAAGTACTGGTGGTCGGTCTTGTTGGAGCGGTGGAGAGAGAAGCGCGGGTCCTTGGTGTGGGTGCCAGCGTAAGGGAGGAAGCTCACCGCCCTCAACACCGTCACCTCCACACCTGATGGGGCGGCAGAGTACACCCTTGGCGGTCGTGGTGGTTGCTCCAGCCATAGCTCTTCTGAAACAAAATACAACAGTGAAACACACACACACACACACACACACACACCGCGTAGTGTAGTGGTTAGCACGCTCGATTCACAAACGAGAGGGCCGGGTTCGAGTCCCGGAGCGGCGAGGCAACTGGGCAAGCCTCTTAATGTGTGGCACCTGTTCACCTAGCAGTAAATAGATACGGGATGTACCTCGAGGGGTTGTGGCCTCGCTTTCCCGGTGTGTGGAGTGTGTTGTGGTCTCAGTCCTACCCGAAGCTCGGTCTATGAGCTCTGAGCTCGCTCCGTAATGGGGAAGACTGGCTGTGTGACCAGCAGACGACCGTGGTGAATTACACACGTAATGGGGAAGACTGGCTGGGTGACCAGCAGGAAACCCAGCTGAATTACACACATGTGCAGAAATTTACCCACTCACGAAAAAGTTAGAGCATTTACTTTGTTACTTACAAATGTGTGACTTTTAGCTATTTTTGTTTGAATATTCTGCACTTTTTTCCTATTATTGAAGTGATATGTTGGGCAATAATATTCTTGTATATTTGTGGCCAACAAAGTAGCGTTCTGTCTATCAATCACGATGTATTACAATTGATTTCCGACTTGATGAAGTAGTTTTCATTTCCAACAAAAGTGACATCGGTCATCTTTTTTTCATGGAAACTACAACCTTAGGTTGTCCTCTCCTCTTCCCCTCCACATTCCCGTTCCTGTCCCTCTTCTCCAACTCTCTCTCTCTCTCTCTCTCTCTCTCTCTGCACATTCAGGGCAGTATAACATTTACACTACTTTGGTATGTGTTCTATGTGTCATGAAGTATATAACTTTTTTTCTTTTATTTTCAACGGGGAAAAAAAACAGTTGTCTTTGTTTTGAGACAATGTCTGCTTAGAGTCTGAAACATGAGTGGAATGTCTGTTCGAGTGGAGAAGCTTCAGGCACGACTCATCAATTAAGTACTGTGAATTTTCCTACGTATGATTCTGAATAAAGTGACACCCCGCTTTCCTTTTATCATGGCAGCTCATCATTAGCTAAAGCTGCCTCTGACGTGTATCAGATTGGCTCCCTCTCGATACTGGCCCCGTCTTCAATCAGCCTCCCTCTCTCTCTCTCTCTCTCTCTCTCTCTCTCTCTCTCATATTCACGGAGTCTGCTTTTAGTGACATCTTTCTGCAGTCTCCGCATTCCCTAATACAACAACACAACACAGCACAAATCACCCACATGTGAATGGCCTGAGTGGTAGGCAGCATTACGTAAGCCACCGCATTTCCATTCACAGAATGAGACGGGGACTGCACAAGGTTATCAGTGTGGCGGATCTCTGGTAGCAGAATACCAATTTGTCAGAGAAGTGCCTCGAGCCCAAATCGTGTCTTGAAACTGTTCGACGTTAAATCTTTAACGAAAGTCTCTCTCTCTCTCTCTCTCTCTCTCTCTCTGCGCATTGTTTCACTCAATTATTACTATTTTCATTAAGATTGACATTGGCCTAGGACAACAACAACAACAACAACAACAACAACAACAAATCAAGATCCACTGATGGTGTCAAGTCTCCGAAGAGTTACTGTGAATCTTCATGAATTCCGTTTTATTAAGTAAACAATTCCCTCGAGAGTTTTAATCAAAGTATTTTCGGGTTTCTTTCTTCTTACTTTGAACGAACACTGCAGTGCCAATAGATACTGAAGTTAAAAACAACATTATGTTTGTGGTAATTCTTTATAGGCACAAATGGACACCATTAAATATTCATGTGCGACCTCTCAAAAAATTAATGCAAAATTCATTTATTCATTTTCTCTCTCTCTCTCTCTCTCTCTCTCTCTCTCTCTCTCTCTCTCTCTCTCTCTCTCTCTCTCTCTCTCAATATCCTTCCACATAACACAGATGCTCGCCAAACACAATAACACCCCTGACAACCATTGTTATCAGCGCCAGTCATCTTCACGAGTCAATTGAGTACCATACATTCCTTCCTTCACGAGACAGACTGATAAATGAAGAGCATACGAAATTACATATTTGTTTTTCATTCCCCTCCACTTGTGTCTATGTTAATGGGAGCTAAATTACCTATCTGATGAAGGTTACGTCTTGCGCTAGTAGGCAGTGAGACTGAGTCAAAATTAAGGAACAGCACGAGACAATGCAATGTATATTTCACTTAACACAACGCCATTAATTCAAAATCACAATACAGTTTTCTGTTTTAAAGAGACAGATTACATAATTAGAAGAGTACCTTTCTTTTTCTTAACTTATTATTATTTTTTAGTGGCAAGGAGAATAGGGGAGAGAACAGGAATGGGGAAAAAATGCTCCTTCACTTTTACTACTCCTCAAGAAATCAATCGTAGAAAAATTATCCAAACAGTGGCTGGCTATTATATTCTCAAAATGTAATGATGATCGCACAGTACAAGTGGTGATAACGGCGTAATGCATGACTACTCTTGCTTGTGATGGAAGATCTCAATGCTTGTTGTTAATGCTCACACCACCACCTGAACCACATGTAGGAGCCTTTAACGACGATAATCTCAGCATCTACTTTTTATCACATGAATCACGAGCACAACCTTGAAAATCGTTATAACTTCCACTAGACTATACCTTGCTAAAAACGTAGTTATCCGAGAAAAATTAGAAACTTTAATAAGAATCCTAAGAAAGACATATCAGTTAGCCTTCCCTTCGGCTCCCATTTCTCATTTCTTCACAGTTGCTCCTAGGCAGACTGGCATGACTTTAGCCGCTCTCTGACAAAGCCTCCAGCACACGAACTGGCTAAACTCTTCTCGTGTCAACTGCGGTAACGAAGGCTAACAGGTTAATAGAGGGAGTGACGGGTGATCAAAGGCTATCTGTAGTGGCGAGACTGACCAGCAGGAAGGCAGGAGAAGCATGGACAGAGAGGTTTGTAGGAAGGAGCAGATAAATAAGATGAGCAGATAAGTCAGAGAGAGAGAGAGAGAGAGAGAGAGAGAGAGAGAGAGAGAGAGAGAGAGAGAGAGAGAGAGAGAGAGAGAGAGAGATATTAATCATACATCAAATATCGTGCTTATACTCTAGATAAAGAGTCTCATCCAATATTCCATCATTCTTGCACCTTGTTTAGGAGGAAGAGAAAAAGGAGGTGGTACTCGTTTTCTAAATAGACAACAACGAATAAAGGGAGAAGGATAATAATAATAATAATAATAATAATAATAATAATAATAATAATAATAGTAATGATAATAAATAATAATAATAATGATAAAAATAATAATAATAATAATAATAATAATAATAATAATAATAATAATAGTAATGATAGCAATAACAATAATAGTAATAATAATAATAATAATAATAATAATAGTAATAATAATGATAATAAAATAATAATAATAATAATAATAATAATAATAATAATAATAATAATAATAATAATAATAACAATAATAATAATAATAATAATAATAATAATAACAATGGTAATAATAATAATAATAATAATAATAATAATAATAATAATAATAATAATAATAATAATAACGATATTAACAATAGTAATAATAATAATAATAATAATGATAATAATAATAATAATAATAATAATAATAATAACGTAATAATAATAATAATAATAATAATAATAATAATAATAATAATAATAATAATAATAATAATAATAATACAAAAAACAGCAAGATGTTCAGTAATAATAATAATAATAATAATAATAATAATAATAATGATAATATAAAAAGCAGCAAGACGTTCACCTCCCTATGAGTGACCAGCATTGCAATCAGTTGTGCTTTACCTGTCAGAGCAGACGAAACAGCACCACTTGATGCAAACACGAGAGGACAAGTGCACCACACACGATCGCAAGCACCTGCGCCACGCCACTCTTATCTCAAGGGTGTTGTGATGATGAAAGTGCTGCGAGGGAGCTCACTGTACGTAGCATATGTTGAGCTCATGAGGTCACGAGGTCACGCTACGGTGCCTTATATTTTGATCGACCGCAGCGTGCACTTTAGAGACGCTGCTGGTGTGCCGTAAGGTGATTCTCGCAGTGCTTGCCTGCATCTATCGCGTGATTTGTCAGTTTGAAAGCGTTACATAACTCTTACATACACCTCCATCATGGCGGCTCGGATCCCAGCTAGTTACTGGAGTGTGCGCCTGTTAAGTGTTGAAACACTGAGGAAAGTGCACTGAAATGAGCCGTAAGAAAAAAGGGCAAGTTTATGAGGCCCGTCCCCTCTATTTGGACTGCTCGGCCACGACATTATTTTGCATCATCCAATAGACATCCATTTGATACAAACCTTTGGCATCCTTGTCGGGATTGTTTTTTTCTACTTATCTATTATTTTTTTTTTATATGAAATACTAAAGTTTGTCTTTTCGTTTTATTTTTTATTTATTTTTTTTTTACTTTCAGAGAAATTTAGAAGAGATAATTAACTTCATTTGTCTTCACACACTGACGACGCAGCTAGTTCGATACTCGTATTCGCAAGAAGGGTCTATAGTCTCAAAACATAACGACAAGCATTAGCTCAGCAACAAGCAAAAAGTCAACTTGCGCCTGGGTTAAGCCCCCAGTGACTTTACTCTCCCACTAAAGTTTCCTTATCACCTTCTATTCTTCCTCTATCCCCACTTCCTTCTCCCCATCTTTTCATTTTTACTTTGATTTGATTGATTGTGTCTAGTCTACGCTCTTGCTTCTTGCAGTGTTTGTCCTTGAGCTGCCTGCATTCTAAAACTTTCTGCAAACTCACAGATACTAGGAAGACAATACAGCTTTGAGTAAATTTGATCCCAATCGTGCATCATTATCATCTCAAAGTTTATTATCTCATGCATTTCTCTTATCTCACATTTTGTGGCTTGTATAGTCTTGGTCGGTTAGCTTTCCGCTCGCACTGGCCACTGTTACATCACTTCAGGCCTGCCGTTGCCATCACCTTCATTACGGTGCCCCACAAAATATTATTATAATGTGTCTCCTGCGTTTTCTCCAATTCCACTTCTTGTGAATATAGTTACTTGGTGTGTCTAGTGAGGCGGCAGGGGCATGCGCAGTTCGGGGTATGAACAGCTCCCAAGGTTGGCGCCTATACTTGTCCATCGTGAGCCTATAGTCACGCCAGTCTCGCCCCGCTCACCTTAGATTGCTCCGGATAATTTCTGGCTGTATGATTACTTGGCTCCAAAACGTTCAGAAATATTTAATGCCGTAATTGTGATCGTTACAAATAAAATCATCAGCATTATCAACAACAACAACAACAACAACAATAACAACAATAGGAACATCAACAACAACGATAACATAACTCATCTGACAAAAGAAAATAAAAAAAAATGCAAGAACAACAACAATAACAACTACTACTACTACTACTACTACTACCACTAGTGCTACTACGTACCATTATTGCTACTACCGCTACTACTACTACTACTACTACTACTACTACTACTACTACTACTATAATAATAATAACTAATGCTAATAATGATAATAATATTGATAATGATAACAATAATAATAATAATAATAATAATAATAATAATAATAATAATAATAATAATAATAATAATAATAATAATAATAATAATAATAATGATAATAATAACAACAGATAAGATAACAACAACAACAACAACAACAACTACTACTACTACTACTACTACTACTACTTCTACTACTACTACTCAAACTACTATTATTATCATTATCTCTATCATCAGTAAAGATATTTGAGCTGCGTGTAGTGCCTTCAGTAAATGTTCACTGCATGGTGCTGCCCAGCTGGCCTTAATGAATTAATTTGCACTCCACGTAATTAAAACCATCAGCATGACATGAGCGTCGCTTCTGTAACCAGGAAGTGTAAGGATGGCGCAGTGGAAAACCCTTCCAACTTCCATAGTAGCAGAGATAGCGAAAATCACACTCTGCCTTGCCACCACGGAGGACAAAGACGTGGACGAGACAAAGATCTGTATTCAGAAACGCTCTACTCCCACCACGATTTCAAAAGGTATGATTAGAAGGGTTCTCACTTTTCAAGAGTGTTTCTGCTATTTATCCCTTCACGTAGTACTATGACGCGTTTCTATATTTTTTCTGGTCACTATATGAGGATTTTATACAGCTTCAGATACTCAAGTTGGGATGAAAATTGTAAAGACTCTGGCCTTTCCTAATCTAAATAAAATTGTCTAATCATACCCAAAATTTATGATAAAATGCGTCCCAGTACTGAAAAGGTTAATCACGTAGAAGGCTTGTTAATGTCATTAGAACGAAAAAAAAGAAAAAAACTTAATCAGTCTGTATAACTTCTGCAAAAACCTTCTGAATGAAGTGGAGATGGAACTCAGACGTATCAAAAATATATTATGATTCACACTTTGCCCAGTTTTCAGAAACGTCTCCTCATATTATTTCAGCTTTAGTGGACGTTATTCGGGTTTTCAAAAGTGCTGTCATAATTCTAGTGATGATTTAAGAATAATTTATCATCATGAATGACAAAATCAAACATGAGAATCCGACTGATTATCTTTGCAAGCTTTGAGAACCCTTGTTACAGAACAAGGTGTATAAAAATTAGACAGAAGAATCAAGTGAATCTTTTATCCTTCTAGTCACAATACGTAAGGAATAGTTGTTCTTTAGAGGTTCCGAATAAATAATGCAGTCTTAGAAACAGTGAACAGTAGAGTCCCTGAAAACTTGACTTTGCAAAATAGCTAGTCAAATTACGGTTCACGAAAACTCAGTGTGCTAAACTTGGGATGATGGAGGGATGAGAGAATTTGGAACTGCATAAATTCATAATAGTACATGGAATTTATTTTGACCGTATAGTAGAGGTCATATTTCATCAACATAATGAGAAGCTTTGGACTTTAACATCTTCAGTCTCTTGCTTGATATTATGTAGCTTTTCACAAACATCCTCCTATGCATAAAAAAATCTGTTGCTGTTTGTTCATCCCTTGTGCTACTTTGTAAGAAAGTCGTGCTTTACTTTGCTAGCATCCAGTTCATGTCTGTTGCTGCACTGACACTGAAAATGCGTGTACAGTGAAGGTGACTGATGAGGCAAGTGTTTAAACCTCCCTGAGCAAACCGTGAGCCCGCGAGAGTGAGGGAAGGATGGGAGAGGGAGGTTCGCAATCCACACAGCCACAACACTTCTGCCACTCGCCTAGCCACCACACCACCATTTACGCTGTCACCGCTGCTTCCACCACCACACCACCATCAGTCTTCATTGCAGCACCATACATCACCACTGCAGCCTCGACACCTACTCACGGCGATGTTATGTTGAGCAGACGACTCTGTTACTGCTGACGATTATGATGAATAAGATGAGGATAATGATAATAGTAGCAACAATCTATCATCTTATACAAGGGAAGAAACAAACTTAGCTTTATGATAATGAAAATACCGAGTCGCGTGAAGATTATTTTTCCTTGTCCAGTATACAAGTGCACTGTAAAACATAATAAGCAAGACATTTTTACTGCTGTCAGTGGGATTATTTTCCGTGGTGATAAACAATATTGAATAATGCCGAGCAGAAGATAATAATGGCTATGTATTCAACAGGGAGCGATTTTGTATTGGTTATCCGAAAGTTAAGAATAGTAAACAAAAAGAAAAAAAAAAGAAAAGTAAGAAAAAAGATAAATGGTTTGGACATGGGGGGAGATACACACACACACACACACACACACACACACACACACACACACACACACACACACACACACACACACACTACTATATTTATATGTCTTTAATGGTGCAGAGTGAAAATATACTCGAGCACCTCACTGTTGCCCAGATTCCTTTGTTGCGTTCATTTATTTTGGCAGCCATCCCCGGACCACTCAAGCCTGCGTGCGGGGACCAATTACCCTTATTGTTGCTGATGATGTCACCGGGGTTACTGCTCCTGCTGGTTCTGGTGCCATGAGAATTGCGCCAGTAGCAGCAACAACAGTAGTAGCAGTAATAGTAATAGTAATGGTAGTAGTAGCGTTAGTACTGGTGAGGGTGGTGATAGTGGTGGTGACAAGGTACAAGAAAGCATTGATTCGCAACTTTTCTCGCCAGTCAAGACACGATAGACAAACTAGTAATGACAGTGGTGGTGGTGGTGATAAGGTACAAAAAAAAAAAAAAAGGCAGAGAAAAAAATCGCATTAGGTCGCAAACTTCCTCTCTATTCAAGAAACACACACACACACACACACACACACACACACACACACATGCCCCTTCTGGCCCCTTCTCGTTTCTTGCACGGGGTTACACCGGTATTTGGGTTAGGCACTACACACACACACACACACACACACACACACACACACACACACACACACACACACACACACTGTCACTCACGCACCGCAGAGGAAGGTTGCGTGAGAGTGGCGACACTTTTCCCCCCTCAGACGAACCACCAAGGCCACGCTGAGGCTGCAGGTGGTTTTCTATACACTCGTCTGGGTAGGTGCTGACATAACGGGGGTTTTCTCTCTCTCTCTCTCTCTCTCTCTCTCTCTCTCTCTCTCTCTCTCTTAACCGAACGAAATAGATAAGCAGTATTTAGCGTGCATAGATTTAATATTGTCTAAAACTCGAACTGTAGTAGTATATTGTTTCCATTTATAGCAGGAGGAGGAGGGGAAGGAGGAGGAGGAGGAAGAGGAGGAGGATGGAGAAAAGGAGGAAGAGGAGGAGGAGGAGGAGGGAGAGGAGGAGGAGGAAATGGGAAAAGAGAAGAAGAAAAAAAGGAATAGGAGAAGGAACAAGAGGAGGAGGAGGAAAAAATGATAATAATAAGAGGAAGAGGAGAAAGACAGCAAGAAAAGAAGAACAAGAGCAACAACAGCAAGAAGAAACAACAGCACCAACACAACATCAACACCAAGAAAACAAAACGAGAACAAAATAATAATTATAATAAAAAAAAATGTATAAACCTCGGCATTTTCTAAACATTTCTCGAAACAAACGAAAAAAAACAAAGATAAAGTAAAAATAATGATATCGTGCACCAGCAAACTCAGCCAGTGTTTTAATGAAGTTACTGGAAATGTGAGCAATAATTGGAAAAAAAAGATAACAGAAGGAAAATAGAAATAAAAAAAAACTGCCCGGTGACGAAGAACACACACACACACACACACACACACACAAAGATACGTACAAATCATAAACTTGCACAATAATCAAAATTTATCGCACATTTCACTCCCTTTTCTTTAATTCTTCTTCATACACGTTGATAATAATAACAATAATAATGATAATAATAATAATAATAATAATAATAATAATGATAGTGAAAATAAAAAAAAAAAATAATTATATCTTTTTTCTTCCCTCTTTTTTCATACTCGTTGAAAATAATGATGATAATAACAATGATAACAAAAAAATGATAATAACGTGAAAGGAAGTTACAAAGCGAGGGCGAGGACTGCAGCTGCGGGAGAGATAACAACAAACACCAACACACACGTACTCGCTGCCACACAGGCTATTGTAGCTTACCATTCTAAATTGGACTTCCGCTCGTGAATTTTTTGTTCTTGCTTAGTGAGGAAACATTCTATTTCTCGCCGAGTTTATGTGATGAGTTTCAGTGCTATTTCTTTTCTTTTTCTTAATGTATTTTGTGCTGTCTCTCTCTCTCTCTCTCTCTCTCTCTGTGTGTGTGTGTGTGTGTGTGTGTGTGTGTTGTTTCCACTTTCCTTCTTTCCTTCTCTATCTCTCAGTGTTTTCCCTTTCTATCTGTTGTGACAAGAGAAGCGAGATAAGAACCGACACACACACACACACACACACACACACACACACACACACACACACATAATGGATAAGATAAATAGCAAAATAAGGATTAACAGTAAATAAGATAACGAAAGCATAATGAACAAAGACAAAAACACAAATTAGTAAAAAAAAAAAAAAAAAAAAAAAAAAGAAAGAGAGGAAACATATGAACAGCTGAATGCGGTGGGAACTGCAACAACAACAACAAACACGCAAGCAAACAACAAGTGAGAGAAAACTGTGAAAACAATCCTCAAAACACCCAGATCAACTTTGCGCTCGCTCATTCACTCGTCACTGTTCACAAGTAACAAAAGAAGACTGGCGGTGCTTGACTGCTGAGGACTGAACACTAAGTAAAAGGGACGGAGGGATGGAGAGAGAGAGAGAGAGGAGAGACAGGGAGGAGAGGGAGAGGAGATGACGGCCGTGTAGCAGCTGTGTTGATTGTAAAAGATTAGCAGAGGGGAGCAAAAATAATTCAGTCGAGCAAAATAACCTTGATGAGAGGGGGCGTCACTCATCCTTGCTCGTGGGTCATTCATCTTGGGGAAGCGTGGGAGTGTTGGGAGTATGAAAGACGGAGACAGACAGGGAGAGAAAGAGAGAAAGTGAGAAGCAAGGAAAGTGAGTGG
>NC_059295.1:14628440-14645940 GCF_017591435.1 Portunus trituberculatus
GGTGACGTGGGGCCGAACAAGGAAAAGAAGAGATATAGGAAAAATAAAAGTAGAATACGATTTTCTTTTATACCAGAACCAAACAAGTAAACCAGTGCAAACCAGTATTCATAATCTTTCACCCCTTTCACTGGTAGACTCTGGATCTCCCTGCCTACTGTATGTAAAGTAACAAGTGTGAAGCAGCGTGAGACTTGCTAGCATTCTGGATGTTGGTGAAGAAGAAAAGGAAGGCAGGATATGATGAAAGGAATAAAAACCATACCAGAAGCGCTGATTATATAGGCGCTTAAAGAAGCAATAAGTGTGAGACTCGGTGGCGCTGAGAAAGGTGGTGGGTAGAAGCGCTGAAGTGTTGCTTGGACTGCGTAGTGTGTGCAGGTCTGGGAAGACAGACAGGATACTCGCCAGGTAGCAGCAGTGAGACGTGTGATGCACGCACATGATGGACAAAAAAGGGCCATCAAGACACCATAAAGAGAGGACTTTGGAATCTCGACCCAAGCACGAATGCTTCTTGTCAATCAAAACAAATTACAGTGGGGCTGCAGCGATCCTTGATCACTGAGGTAGAAAGTCCTGGATATGCTAAGGGTGTGTGTCTGGTGCAGAGTGTCCGGTGCCCACACAAGCAGCGGTGGTGGAGGCATCGCTTGGACTTGACAGGTGATGCAGAGTAGACATTTGCAATCACCAGGTGTGTGCTGAATTGACGCACCTCTGATAGGGCTCTGTGGGTGATCAACTGGAAGAAAGTGTGTCTTAAATCTTTCACTCTTTCTGCTTGTCTGTCTCTTCGTCTATTTGCCTATTGCATGCATGTACGTAAGTGTCTGTCTGTGTTTGTCTGAGAGAATGAATGATGAATGAGTGAGTGTTATGGTGTACGTTAGAAAGATCAATTTTGGCAAAGCTTGAGTTTAATAGATAATGACATTCATATGTAGTTATGGAAGGACTTCATACATTATCGAAATAAGTAACGAATTGTTATTTCGTTTAGGATGTAAGTGTTGTCATGTTGTATATGCTTGCGTGTGTGCGCGCGCGTATGTGTGTGTGTGTGTGTGTGTGTGTGTGTGTGTGTGTGTGTGTGTGTGTGTGTGTGTGTGTGTTAATAATATCAAACAATCCTTTACGTCGGTCATGGTCAACTGTAAGATTGGCAAAGGTTCTTGTTTATCCATAAGGAGTGTCAGGGGACAAGACGGGCAGCGTGGACTATGCCAAGAGGAAAACACTCATGGAAGATTGACGGCTAGAGGAACATAAAGAAGGAATGACAGGCGGACAACAAGATGGATTATATGAAAAGAGGTACTTACTACAAGACTAAGCTATGACGAAAAAGAATGATATGAAGAGAGAGAGAGAGAGAGAGAGAGAGAGAGAGAGAGAGAGAGAGAGAGAGAGAGAGAGAGAGAGAGAGAGAGAGAGAGAGAGAGAGAGAGAGAGAGAGAGAGAGAGAGAGAGAGAGAGAGAGCACTAAGGCCACACTCACGCTAAACGGACGTGTGTGTGTGTGTGTGTGTGTGTGTGTGTGTGTGTGTGTGTGTGTGTGTGTGTGTGTGTGTGTGTGTGTGTGTGTGTGTGTGTGTGTGTGTGTAAAGCGGTGCCTCCAAAAAAGAAAGAAATGAGGGAGGGAAGACGGAACGAAGCTTTGAGGGCGAGTAGTGGATAACACCTTATATGTAGACTCAGGCAGGTGCTCCCACACACCTCTGCTCCCACACACACACACACACACACACACACACACACACACACACATTCTGACTACAGCATTAAGTATACGTCCTGATGTTTAATTCTACATTTATATTCTTGCTTTCTCTTGCTAATCAATAAAGACAATTGCCAGTGTTTGTTTTGCATCAGGCCAAGAGTGAAGGCGGCAGATAAGAGCCTGAGGGTGGAGGCGTGGCGGTGAGGCAGTGCTGGTGTGGTGGAGGGGGCTGGGTAGGGTGAGGCTTGGCAACAGTACTCCTTGGTGTAAACAGGTTAGTGCTTCATACGCAGATTTTGTCTAAGGTTAGTCATCACCCGTGCTGTCCACCTACTGCTGCCTACCTGTCTGCCGCATGGAGAAAGAGAAACGAGAAGAGAAACCTACGAAGAAACCTACGCTTTTACTATGGCACACCTCGTATATGGCACACCTCGTATACTTTTGATAGTTTAGCTCATCACAAATACCTTTCAAAGCTCGCAAGGTCCCCCCAAAAAAATCTATTGTTGTGTGTCCTTCCTTTGTGTTCCTTAGTTGAAGGCATGCAATTGGAAGGAACAGTAGGGATGTGGAGAACGGAAATATAAGAGTGAAGGTCTGAACTAAGGCCTATAACCTGAAGGAAAGAGTTGGAATGTGAAGGGAATGGGACGTGGGAAGGAGGATCTGAATGTGAGGTGAAGTGGGTGCAGGCGGCGGGCGCGGCATCTTATCCTCCCAGTGTGCAGGCCCACACGTTCCCCCTGGTTCAAACCACCGCGGGGCACTTATACGTCACTCCCGAGATTCGCGGCGCCGTGGCGGGGAGCACAAGGCTGGTGGCGCTGAGCAGGAGAGCCACGTCAAGATCCTCAGAGATAAACATGCGTCTACTGCTGCCTACGCTTCCACATACTTCACCTACCCATGCACCTACCAAACTTGAACCTGCCTCACCTAGCCCCAGCCCACCACTCGCCACCTTTTCCCCACAGCCTCGCCACGGTTTATTCGTAGGTGTGTATTTATAAACCTGGAACAATAAAGGATCAAATTAGCGTTCCGTGCACTGTTCATTAGCCATTAAGACGTGCAATGTTATGACGTGCGTGATGCAAACTATATAGCCTGCTGCCAGAGAGAGAGAGAGAGAGAGAGAGAGAGAGAGAGAGAGAGAGAGAGAGAGAGAGACTACACATTTTTTTTCTTTCTTTTTCATCGTTCGTGCTTGGTGACGCAGGGTCGGCGCGGCGTGTATACCTGGGGCGGTGTGTACCTGAGCGAGGGCAGCGGCAGGTGTACGGGTGAACCATTACTGAAGGTCAAGGTGAGAAGAGCAAGACGTAACAGGCGGAACGACACGCCAACCTAGCAACCTTTCTCCACCTCCCTCATCGCCACCCCGACCACACTCACTCACCCTCACACTCACACTCACCCTCAAAGCCACTCGCTCATTCAGATCCCTTCCCCAGCTCACATACACCTAATAATTTTCTCCACCTTCCTCACCGCCACCCCGACCACACTCACTCACCCTCACCCTCACACTCACACTCACTCTCAAAGCCAGTCGCTCATTCAGATCCCTTGTCACTTCCCCAACTCATATACACCTCGTAGTTTTCTTCTCCTCCTTCACTCACTCCACGATATTTCTTACTCATACTCATAAATTCATTCACTCGCTATCACTCTTAGCCACTTAATCTTACGTTATGTCACCTCCCACGTACATACGCCTTCTTAGAATTATATAAGTCTTACCAACACCACAACACTCACCAAATTTGATTCCTACCAGTACGAACTCTCAAAGTCCCTCGTTCTTACATCTTTTCTCACTTCTTCCCAATTCACATACATCAACACGGCGATTTTTGACTTGCCTATCTTTCATCCGTGGCCGTACTTACAGCTGCTCACTTATTCATTCACTCACGCGTTTATTCTCTCACTCTTACTCCTCTCTCATCTTCCCCTTTCCTGCGCCCTCACCCCCACACACACACAAAGGTTAAAATTTACGACACGAATATGCAAACTATTTTTCCTCCTCCACACTTGCATCTCAAACAGCAAAGTAATACCACAACTACACTAATCGCTAACTAACTACTGTAATTCGATAACTGACTAACTAAGTAAATAAACAACAGATTAACTGACTCATACTAATTAACTAACTGACAAAACAAACCTCGCTAAAACATATTTCCTTCTTCGCGATGTTTTTCGAATGGAGAGGATGCTAAAAGATGTGAAAAATATTATACAGTACCTCTACTTATATGACTTCACTTCTCCAACCTAAGCAGCCATATGTGGTGTAACGTAAGTGCCTGGCGATCCTTACCTGCGGAAGAAAGGAGAAAATATTAGTGGGGTCTAGTATTGATTATATCTTTCATGCTAATAGAAAAAGGTAAATATATACGAAAAACTACAATAAATAACTAGTTCTACCTGTGATGATTTTCGTATGCTGCATTCTTTTAAAAAATCAGAGGTGCTCAAGATATGTCACGTTTCACACAAAAAAGAAAAAGTTAAACGATCAGTGGCATTCACTGTTTAATATCTTTGACATTAATACTTGTAAAAACACCAGAACAAAGGGAGAGTTGTAATAAACCAATCCCAACAGTCTTTGAAATCTCATCACACATATCTTTCGCTCTAATACTCGTAAAAAAACTCAAGAACTTAAGGAAAAATGCAATACACCAATCCCAACATTCTTTAGAGGCCTTCCCACTGACACGACACTAATAAAAGCTTATACTTGAGTCTAATCCATCCACTTACTGTCCTATTAGAAAAAAAACCATAATTTCATATCCTTTGTATGTCTAACTCTATTAAACTTGAATCCGCAGTAAACAAGTTCATCAGTACCGCTTCGCACGACTAAGAGGCGATTCCAGTACCCCGAACATACTTGAGAATTGAGATATCGGGAAGAAGTAATGAGTGTTGAGGCGAGTGCTGGGTGGGGAGTCCTGGGCAATGATGTACACTGTACAGTGATGTAGCTTAATTGCACACCCGTCCATGTGTGAAGACATAAACATCATGATAGACGAGTACGCGGCCACGAAAAGCACGACGGTCTGACAGCCTGCCTGACACGACCACCCAGAGAGAGAGAGCGAGAGAGAGAGAGAGAGAGAGAGAGAGAGAGAGAGAGAGAGAGAGAGAGAGAGAGAGAGAATAACATGCAAAGTACAGTAATATATTCTTCTTATTAGCACGGATACTTCACGCAGGTAATGAAAAAAATGTTTGTTCCACCACCACCCTCTCCTTCTCTCTATCCTCTTTCACTTGCTTAACCATCATTGTTACTATTGGCACCACCACCACCACCACCACCACCAGCAACAACAACAACAACAACAACAATCTATCAACCAACTAACACCATTTAGTTTTAGAAATGAGATAGAGTAGAGTTGGTTCTCGAAAAGTGTGGTGGATGAATGGAATGGAGTCAGTTTATCTAGTTGTCAGTGCTGAGTCATTAGGAAAGTTTTTAGAATAAGACTCGATGAATTTGTGAAAGACGATCATAAGTATACAGGGCCTGATGGAGTCTTGAAGCTTTCCTTATTTTCTTTTCCTATTAAAGATGATGAAGACGAGAATGAAAACAATACGAACAAAATTCTCTATAACAACAACAACAACTACTACTACTACTACTACTACTACTACTACTACTACTACTACCACTAATATTACAACTACTACTACTACTACTACTTCTACCACCACGATCATTACTATACTACTACTACTACCATCAACACCACCACCACCACACAACAACAACAACAACTGCAACTACTACTACTACTACTACTACTATTACTTTACCACCACCACCACCACCAGCACTTCTCGTTTCTATGATCAGCGGCAGCAACAAAGCGAGTCATCACCTTCCTCCTCACCTGTGTTGGCTGCAATTTTCCCCACCTGGCCTCCTGCCCGTTCACTCACCCCCTAATATGACTCCATGCTTCCCTCCGCTAATTAATATCCCGCTGTCTCATCTGCTATCAGGTGTTCTTCCCTCGTCCACTTAGTAACTTTAATATCGCTTATCAGATTGTTGGCTCGCGCAAATTGATGCTTAAACTTTTGATATTTCTTCGTTAGTTTTTATACGATTATTAAAGTTTTATTATTTTTCTATTTCTTTGGTGGTGTTGGGTGACTGTTTCTGTCTTTTGTGTGTTATTTTCTATTTGTCTCTTGTTACTGTTTATTGGAGAGAGAGAGAGAGAGAGAGAGAGAGAGAGAGAGAGAGAGAGAGAGAGAGAGAGAGAGAGAGAGAGAGAGAGAGAGAGAGCGCATAAATGAGTGTAGTTACTATGCTCTCATGAGTGTTTCTTTTCTTGAGGGAAGATTAATGCTGGGCAACTATTTTCTTTGTATCACACACACACACACACACACACACACACACACACACACACACACACACACACACACACACACACACACACACACATTTCCTACTACAACTATTACTACTACCACTACTACTAACACACACACACACACACACACACACACACACACACACACACACACACACACACACACACACACACTATTATTTCCTACTACTACTATTACTACTACCACTACTATGCACTATTGATACTGTTACTGTTTCTATTGCTAATGATAATAATAATGATGATGATGATGATGACGATAATAATAATAATAATAATAATAATAATAATAATAATAATAATAATAATAATAATAATAATAAGAAGAAGAAGAAGAAAAACAACGCAGAGTCCACAACAGGGCGGGTCACTTTAGTACAGAAGCACCACCACTACCACTACCACCACCACCACCACCACCACCACCACCACCACCACAACCTTGATCCACTGCAGAATTACTTTAGAAAGCCCTCGTTACCCTCCCTCTCTCCCTCCACACCTTTGACCTTCGACCTTTGCCCCCGTGTGACCTAATGGGAGAGGATTCAGCTGCAGTAATGGAGAGGTAAATCACGCGGCTGATGGATGATGCATGCGAGGGAAGGAAGAGAAGGAAGGAAAGGAAGAGAAGGAAAGGGAAGGGAAGGAAGCTTTTGATTGGTGCTCGACGAGGAAGTGGCTGGGGATAACGAGAACTTGAGGACACGATGATGTTTTTTTTTTCTTTATTAAATATTCTTGCTTGTGTGTGTGTGTGTGTGGAGAGAGAGAGAGAGAGAGAGAGAGAGAGAGAGAGAGAGAGAGAGAGAGAGAGAGAGAGAGAGAGAGAGAGAGAGAGAGAGAGAGAGAGAGAGACACCAGACAAATAAACAGAAAAAGACACTAAAACAGACACATACACAGACGCAATCAAAGAAAGATAGACAGGCACACTCAAATATATTGTTCACAGACACGCATACAGACAGACAGACAGACAGACAGACAGACGGATAGACGGTGAGAGCGAGTGAGAGTGACCTTTACATGATTTACTCTCCACTTGAGCCTGACGAGTCTCTAATATCATCATTCTAATTATTATTATTATTGTTGTTCACCACGTGCGATTTTTTCTCCCTATTTTGTGACACTGCCAAGGTGTTCGTGTTGTGTGTGTGTGTGTGTGTGTGTGTGTGTGTGTGTGTGTGTGTGTGTGTGAGGGCAAGGCGTGGTCAGATAAGTGAGTGTCTGGCGTATTATTCATGGTCAAGATTACCTTATTACTTTTTTTTCTGTTTGTTTAACTTTTTTTTCTTTGTTGTTGACGAGATATCTATTCAGTCATGCATATCTCTCTCTCTCTCTCTCTCTCTCTCTCTCTCTCTCTCTCTCTCTCTCTCTCTCCCCACACACACAGGTGAAAACAATACCTACATCACGGAGTATGAGCAGGTAATTAACGCACCTCCGGGAAGCAATCTATCTCGGGTATCGCAGCGAGGCGCCGGGCGGACGTGGCTGCGTGGATATCATATAAGGCTTCTTAAACGTTTCACTTGAGGTTCCTTCTTACCATCTTTGTTTTCGTTCTTCATCTCTTTTCCTTCCCCCGCCTATTGCTCTCCTATTAAGGCTAAGTACTCATGGTGTTGAAATTCATCAGTCATGCAAATTAACCGTGGTGCCTCGAGAGCAGGTATGAGAGAGATAAAGGGGCGGGTCAGTGTGATGCATGAAGCCATATGTTGTTCTCTTGAGTGTGACTGCATTGCTCTTGTTTCTAGTCGTTCACTCTGCCGTCCTGCCAACGTAATAGTGATGGTGGTTCTCAGGGCCTCATTTTGTCTACGTCTAATGTCTCTTGTTTGTTTACATACGGTAGAATATTCACGTCAGAATTTGTGAACGCTTTATTGTTTTATCAGCAGAATTTTCAAAGTCTGCAAAGATGATTAGTTGCGTTCTTATGAGTGTTCTTAAGCACTTTGTTCTCTTGCCTAAGTCTTATGTCTCCTGGTGATTACATATGGTAGAATAATCATGCCAGAATTTGTAAACGCTTTCTTGTTTCATCAATAGAATTTTCAAAGATCGCAAAGATGACTAATAATGTTCTTTTGAGTATTCTAAAGCACTTTCCACCGGACCTTCCGCTGGCATCATTCTCGTGGCTTTACCGGTGACGCCATCCCGTGTGCCGACAGCTCCCGTCTTGCATTGACAGCCTGTGTGTGGCACGAGGTACTTCTCCTGATTCCTTCCGTAGTTCCTGCAGTCTGCGTCCTTACGTGAAGGAATTAAGGGATGATTATACATCATACCTTACTGTATTTTCGGCGATGCAATAAGCATGTGCTCTCTTCAGAACTATTTTCAGAGACCACAGGCATAACTAGTCGTGTCCATATGACGCTTTCCCTGATGATGATACATATTCTTCGTGAAACTCATATTCTTCGTGAAACTATCTCCTAAATTCATGAAAACACTCTTGAAAACCTCAAATAACTTCCGCCTGAGCCTGTTAAAGGTAATAAATAGGAAGACGAAATGTTTATGGATTCCGGTCGACATTGGCAAGGTGAAGGACGGTGAGTTATGCGCCTCTCACCAATGAACACATGCAAGCCGGAGGTCTTCAGTTTCATTCCACCGCTGTCTTAAGCCTATACTTTAGCACGGCCGCTTCCGTTACCACTGCATGCCACAGCTTTCTCTATCTCACGCTTTGCCATACTGCCGCGTCACCACTCTGTCCGCCCTCATTCATCACCGCAAACACTGGCTTTCACTCTCAATTCCCGCGTGTATCATCAGTAATCTCACAAACCTAGAGGCACCAGTAACCACTTCATCGCCCAAGGCACAGAGAAATCCGCCGCACTCCTGTAGTAGGAAGGAAATGTTAGAGTTGACGTATTATAGCAGGCGGACAAAAACTTGAACAATTGTGAATAAATTATACGAGGGGAGGAATATTTGTAGGTAATTAAGTGTAAGTGAGCCCTGCCGCCGCCACTGCTGCTACCATTACCTGCACCGAGCCGCCTTGTTACTTTCACCGCCTCTCGTCCAGCCGTCCACTAACCAAGGTGAGACTTCGGGGAATTCCTTGCCTTGTGTATGTACTGGACACGGCGAAAACGGACACACGGACACATGGACACACACACGTGGACACACAGACACACACACACACACACACACACACACACACACACACACATTACCTATATAAAATACGGTATGACAACCAGAACTTGACAGAACAAGGCTGGACAGAGAGAGAGAGAGAGAGAGAGAGAGAGAGAGAGAGAGAGAGAGAGAGAGAGAGAGAGAGAGAGAGAGAGAGAGAGAGAGAGAGACTGCCTGACACGCCTCACTCACACAACAAACAATGCACTGTAAACCTTAACCAGACTGGAGAAAGAGCATAATAACAGCAGTAAAAAGACAACCATCGTAATTATCGTCTCTGTCGCGTATAATTCCCTGAACGGAGAAAGGAACACGAAGGAAGAACAAACGGTAGCAGCAGAATTGTTAGTGACGACACGCTGTTTTTTTTTGTGGTAAGCAGTATTTGATTTAAGGCAAGAAGAAAAAATAATACTCGTAATATGAGGTAGAAATAATATTGTCATTTAAGTTGTTTGAGATTGTATTATTATTACTATTATCATTATTATTATTATTATTGTTATTATTATTATCATCATCATCATTATCATTATCATTAGCAGTAGCAGCAACAACAGCAGAAATAGTAGTAGTAGTAGTAGTAGTAGTAGTAGTAGTAGCAGTAAAAGGAGGAGGAGGAGGAGGAGGAGGAGGAGGAGGAGGAGGAGGAGGAGGAGGAGGAGGAGGAGGAGGAGGAGGAGGAGGAGGAGGAGGAGGACGACGACGACGACGACGACGAGAAGCAAAAAGATAAAAAAAGAAAAACGAATTATTATTATTATTATTATTATTATTATTATTATTATTATTATCATTATTATTAGTCATCATTATTATTATTACTATTATTATTATTATTATTATTATTATTATTATTATTATTATTATTATTATTATTAGTAGTAGTAGTATTATTATTAGCAGCAGCAGCAGCATTATTATCAGCATTATTATTAGTAGTAGTAGTAGTAGTAGTAGTAGTAGTAGTAGTAGTAGTAGTAGTAGTAGTAGTAGTAGTAGTAGTAGTAGTGGAAATAATCTTACTACAATTGTTACCAGTATTATTCTGTGCTAATGCGCGTCCTTCACGGCTGTCATTCGCTCGCTGCTTTTACCCCGGTAAGTTTCACCTTTCCGATGCTGGAACTGAGCAGTGACAGTCCGACGCGAGGGACAGCCAGCCACCACCCCAACACATGATAATTGATTCTCACCTCACCACACAAATAGAAACATAAAATACAATAACAAATTACCATGTCAGGGAAATTAATCAAGTCAGTGAATGGAGTTAATGAATCTCGAGACATTAACTGGCCGAGCAAATCAGAAACACATTAATAATCATGTCACATTAATTCACAGAAGCACATTACAAGTCATCAAGCGTTACCTGTTAGTAGAGTTGTCACCCCTGACCCACCACCACCACCACCATCACCACCACCATCACCACCATCACCACCACCATCACCACCACCATCACCACCACCACCACCACCACCTGGCGTGACCTAGCATCTGACATTACCATCACTGCCTCGTCAGGTGAAGCAAGCAAGCAGGTCACTGTTGCTGTCTCACTGGCTTACTGTATCGCGCCTTTGTTGAATTCCATGAAGGTAATACGTGGCTCCAGGCGACGCTTCTAACCCTTCAACGCTTCACTACCACCACCACCGCTACCGCTGCTATCATCACCAATATCACCATCACTACTCCCTATCATCACTGCTGCTACTCGTACTACTACTACGATCACTGCCATTATCGTCATCATCCTCGTCCTATTCCTGTTTTTTTCTTTTCTTTCTTGTCTGTTTTCCTAATTGTAGTAGTAGTAGTAGTAGTAGTAGTAGTAGTAGTAGTAGTAATAGCGGTCGCGGTACTTATCTATTGTTGTTGATGTTATCTTATTCTATTTTACCACCACCATTATTATAATCCCCATCATCATTCACCACCACCATCACCACCAACAACAACACCAAGAAGAACAACAACGATATCACCACCACCACCATCACAACCGGGACACAGGAGGTTGAGACCAAGCTAATCCCCCACAAGACGCCCCTTATTGCAGTGGCAAGCTGGGTGGCCAATCATATCCGCCATGACTGTGTGAAGGAGGTGCCTTGTGTGACTTATCTGGTCTGTCTGCCTGCCTGGTTAAATGACTGACTGTATGACTGATGAGAGCCTTTAGAGTTTAGAATATATGACTGATTTACTTACTGACTGATTGACAAGGAATGAATTTGTAACTGAATACCTAAAACATTTATGACCGACCGATTTATTCACAGAATGATTGATTGACTGACTTATTAACTGACTACGTATATATAATCCATTAGGAACTCGGTAATCATCACTGACTGCTGACTACCTGATTACCTTTGGAGTGATTGACTAGTTAACTAAGTGGCTACAACAATTTGCAACTCACTTTCTAAAATAATTATTAACATCACCGCAGTACAAACGTGTCTTTAATAATATACACTCTTATTTACATTACCATAACTAGTTTCCTGCACCAAAGAATGTAGGTTTACTAATGATAAAAAATGACATTAGTACAAGTCTAACGAGATGCTAATAACTTCTTACTCTAAGGTTACAGTTTTAACTCTCAATACTGGGACGAATTTCTACCTTGTGTTTGGGTATGATTAGACGATTTTATTGACACTATTTTAATCCCCCACACAAGTTTCTGAGGCTGTATAAAATCACCATATAGAAAGCAGAATGGATATGAAAGCGTGTCGTGGTACTGAAGAGGTTAATGAGAAAATATTTTGAATGTAGCAGCAGACAGTACAAGGAAAAGAGATGCACAGAATAGTAGTGGTGGCGAGGTGGTGGTGATCATGTGCACCAACATTAGGGGAGAGGATTGGGGGGAGAGGAGCGCAGCGGGTGACGGGTTGCGGAGTGGGGGTGAGGAGCGGATCGGGGTGTCGGCTGAGATAAGAGGCAAAGGTTGTGTGGCGTTCACCTGTAATAACACCGGTCAGGATATGAAGCGGTGGTAGTAGTGGTGGTGGTGGTGGTGGTGGTGGTGGTTGGGGGGATGTGTTGCAAAAGGTGCTTTAGTTATGACAGGAAATTTAAGTGGTGTAATTACTACGTATGTGGTGGTGTTATTATCAAAGGCTGTGGTGCCGGAAGTCGTTGCTCGTCTAGCTGCAATGTGCCCTGTGTGTTAACTGTTTGATCTGCTGCAGTCACTGACGAGACAGCCAGACGTTACCCTACGGAACGAGCTCAGAGCTCATTATTTCCGATCTTCGGATAGGCCTGAGACCAGGCACACACCACACACCGGGACAACAAGGTCACAACTCCTCGATTTACATCCCGTACCTACTCACTGCTAGGTGAACAGGGGCTACACGTGAAAGGAGACACACCCAAATATCTCCACCCGGCTGGGGAATCGAACCCCGGTCCTCTGGCTTGTGAAGCCAGCGCTCTAACCACTGAGGTACCGGGCATGTGTGTGTGTGTGTGTGTGTGTGTGTGTGTGTGTGTGTGTGTGTGTGTGTGTGTGTGTGTGTGTGTGTGTGGCATCGTTAAAAGTAATAGTAAGGTCTGCGTTTATCATTTTTCCTCTAGATATTTTCTCTACACGTTACGAATGTCATATTTTACAACCTGATTTATGACCTCGCTTTAGCCTGATCATATCGTCCCCACCTTACCCCCCCCCTCTCTCTCTCTCTCTCTCTCTCTCTCTCTCTCTCTCTCTCTCTCTCTCTCTCTCTCTCTCTCTCTCTCCACCCTTCCTAACATCTCATGAAATTTACAACACACCACACGAGTACACAGTTCCAGGAAATCAAGATAGCTCAGTCAAATGGTGCAGCCTTGATGTCGCCTCCCAACACACAACGCCCTCCACTCTCAAGCCTATCCTTCATCTGCCAGGTCGCCATATATACCGGCACCACCAAGCTGTTAGGCACTATTATATTTCTGTTTGAAAACTTGTTAATGTGCAAGATAGGTGAGGTGTAGCAATAGTGACTGAATGTGTGACATTTTCAAGCTTATCAGTCTGCCAGGTCACCATACGTACACCTGCACCAACATAGTGCGATATTCTCAAGTCTTTCTTTCATCTACCTAGCCACCATATATCTACAACAAGCTGTTACAACATTCTCAAGGTTTATCCTTCATAGTTAGTCGTTACACACTTGCACCAAGCTTGGACAACATTCTCAAGCTTATCTTTCTACTTGGCCACCACACACCTGCATCAAGCTGTCACATCCTCAAACCTGTCCTCCATCTACCACACCTGCCCCACAATGACTGCTCCTGTAATGGCAATGAGCAACACACAGAAGGTTACTCGTCAGCACCACAACCTAGCTAGCAAGGAGGTCACGTGAGTCCCTTGGGAGACGGGCGGGCGGGCAATGCAGGCCACGGAAGAGGTGTGAGTGAGTGTTTGCAGGCGCACCCAGCACTCATCTAATAATTGCATTCACTTGAGGCTCGCACATGTGAGAAGGAGCGCGAGGTCTGGCGACAAATAAATTACGACTTGTGGGGAGATGGAGGTTATGGGGCAGGGCATGAAGGGGAGATATGCAACGTGTGAGTGTGTGTGTGTGTGTGTGTGTGTGTGTGTGTGTGTGTGTGTGTGTGTGTGTGTGTGTGTGTGAACCATATTCTGAAACTCTTCTCCGTCACACCTCACTGCTTTCAAAAGGCAGGGGTTAAAGTTTCATGAATTTTAAGTGTGTGTTTATGGCTCTAGTGACAGATGATCAAGACATCTATATAATTAACAGGAGCAGTCCTGAAATCCCGGCTTATCGTCTCTGTGGCTTTGAAAAATAGTCATAATAAGAGAACAGAGCGTTTTTGAATAGAGGACTGTGTGTGTGTGTGTGTGTGTGTGTGTGTGTGTGTGTGTGTGTGTGTGTGTGTGTGTGTGTGAAGGCACGGCGTGACTTTAGGGACAAGAAGGGTGGTGGTGCAAGACGTACAAGCGGTGAGGCAATGTATGGAGTGGGAGGATATTTTGTCAACAGTGAAGATCGAAAGGAAATTGCTAAAGGTTCCTCACAAGATCGAAGTGAGTGATGGGAGTGGTCCGCGTGCCTCAGAGATGACTGGTGGGATGTGCGCAACACTCAGGCAGGCGCACGGATGAAGGAAGGAGGAGAGGAAGGAAAGGAGATAGTGAAGCAGGGAGGTGAGGAAAGAAAACGAGGAGATGGAAGAAGTGGATAGTCTCTCTCTCTCTCTCTCTCTCTCTCTCTCTCTCTCTCTCTCTCTCAGTACCGGATCCTTCTCACCATACACACCATACATCATTCCTTACCACACAGCATCACCACACCATTACGACACCAGGACCCCCACCAGTACTCAACACCACCCCTATGCCCGCCACCACCACCACTACCACCGGACACACCGCCACCAGTCACCAACGATACCACTACGTCAATCCCCCCTTGACCCACACCCCCCACCCACCGACCTCTGCCTCTCCCTGCCACAGCACTGCTCTTGTTCCTCTCTTCTACTCCTCGGGCTGATTTCCGGGAGCGACCAGGGAGGAGGGTCACCCAAGGACGCTCGAGCCATGTCCAAAGAGGAGTGAGTACTTCTGGAGGTTAATTGTCAGTATGGGTTTAGCGACTCGTACAATGGTTGGGTGTGTTTGTAGTTCGTCACGGTGTTCCTCACGCATTCCTCTGTTCTTGTACGTGTTTCTCACTCAAGAGGTTTTCCGACTGATAATATCGCTGGATTGTTGACCGGTTTAGTATTTCCTTTGTAACTGTTCAGCTTCTATTTCTTGGGAGTGATGCAACTTCAGTTTTATTGATTTACTGACTCGAGTTTTTCTGTTTCTCATTTCATTCGACACTTAACTCTCTCTCCTTTCACTCTTATGTATTTCCCTTTAACTTCGTATGATGCTTTCTATGAATTCTACAGCTTCTTCGTGTTTCATTTATTTACTCAATCGTTCTCATTCGTTCAGTATTTTCCTCTTCCTCTTCATTACCTCTTCACACTTGTATTTTCTATTCATTTAGTACTTTCCCTCTCCTCCACGTTCCTACTTCCCTCCGTCACCGTTCTCATTCATTTCCGCTTTACACTTATATTTTCTAGGAATGTAACATCTCCAGGCTCATCCATTCACTCAATCGTTCTTTCTCCCCCTCATTCATTCTTTCCCTTTCCTCCACGTTCCTACTTCACTCTCTCACGCATTGACTGGTATCTCCTTACTCTATCACTCTTGCCCTTCCTCCTACTCCCCTTCCTCCTCTTCCCCAACTCCTCCTCTCACATGCTGACCCTCCCCTTTCACCCTTTCACCTACTCCAGGAAAATCATAAGCAAATATTAACCACGTATATTTTTCCTTGGTGAGTCACGTAGCGTGCTGGTGAGTTCATAGTTCCGTCCCGGGGCACCACCAACTATTAACCTCGTGACATATTTTAGTTTTTTTTTTTCTTTTTGCCTCACCTTGCCGCTCTGACCAAGACCTTAAAACAATCACCCCAGTCATTAGCGGCGTCCTAGCTAGTGCCCACCGCCTCCTACACCCCAGCCAACGAGCCGCACAGCCCCCTTCCTCCTCTTCCTTGTCTTCCTCATTCCATCCTACCGCCTCTAGTCTCCGTCCTTCCTCCTCTCTCTCTCTCTCTCTCTCTCTCTCTCTCTCTCTCTCTCTCTCTCTCTCTCCAGCTGTCATAACCTTCTCTCTTCGTGACGGGAAGGTAAACGTGATTATGACCCAGCCGGCAGTAGGCTCGGGCTTGGAGGGGAAGACATGAGAGCCATTCAGGAGTTACCAACTTCACCCTCCACTTCCTCCTCCTCTAAGACGCATCGCCAGCATCATCCTCCACCTTCCCTCCGCCTTGATACACCTTACTCAGCTTCCACCTCGTCCCTAATGCAATACCAGACTCGATCTCCTGCTTCCCTCCACTTCGATTCACCACTATCCTTGCCCTTTATTTGTTTGCCTTCCTTATACACCACCAACCTCCTCCTTCACCTTCCTTGACACATCATACTCAGCCTCTACCTGTTTTTCCCCTAATGTATCGCCAATTTCACTCATATCAAGTTTTTTTTTCTTTTACTCTCGCAATCTACTATAGGAAGAATCACTCACTAGTTTCTGAATAAGTGTTTCCGGTCTCTGCCTTATAAGATTTGATAGATTCATTGTCTTCCCTATGATGCAGACTCTAGACTCACTTTTCTGCCTTCATTGTATTGATACACGTGTATAGATAAAAGGAAGATCCGTCTTGATATCCGGGAGGAGAATTTTGCCGGCTGTAAGGATTTCTGTAAAGCTGAGACGAGTGACGGCGGGTCTCCAATCACCCACCACACGCCGCTCGCCGCCCCACGCCCTACCCAGCCACGCCTCATCCCGCCCTTCATAACTCCGCCCACTTACGGATGTGCAAATACTAGCATATCTTCTGAGCACTGCGGGGAGTGTTGCAATCTCCGTCACGACTCGCGGCGCGGCAAAATTCCTCATGCCATGATCTTTCGAGGCAAGAGTGAGGCTTCAGGTCCTTTCCTTTCCTCCGACAGAATTTATATTTCCTTTTCATCGCTTAGATAGTGATCTCGAAACGAATGAACGAACGAACGAACGAACGAACACACACACACACACACACACACACACACACACACACACACACACACACACACACACACACACACACACACACACACTCTAAAGGAAATGGAGTGTACGTGCCTTGAGGAACAAACACAGACAGATTATAAGAGCTGAGGTGGTAATATTGTTGTGCTTCTTCACTAAAACACTTCAGTGCACACACACACACACACACACACACACACACACACACACACACACACACACACACACACACCACGGGAACACAGCGCGCACCAGGCAACACAAGCGCGCGTAGTCATCGTGTTTATGTGGTTATTGTGTTCATAGGAGTTTTCTTCGCCTGAATGAATTGAGCCATAAACACAACAGCGGCAGGGGCATTGTTCATTATCCACACTGCACGGGAAAGGAAGAAGGCCTGTAGGAATGCTGCTCGCCGACTATTAACTAGACGGGAGGTTATACTTTATGCTCCATGACTTGCGA
>NC_059295.1:14648440-14713440 GCF_017591435.1 Portunus trituberculatus
GACTCAAGGCCTGATGTGGGAGATTCAGTGACAGTGATGCGCCTTTCCCAACCACCAAGAACTGATATAGACTTACGGAGAAGGGAAATGCAAGCGGAATGTCAACTAAAACAATTATATTTTACCTTACGCCTTTTCTGACCACCAAGAGCTGATTTGTACTTATATGGGAAGAAATACAGGGAAACGTCAGCTTGGACAATTATGAAGGTTATCCTGTCTTGTGAGTAAACACGTGGATAACTGCTTTCGGTGATCTGATAGCGAATATTATGGTGTTGCTTTGTGGTTGTGGTGGAGGTGGTCGTGACAACGGTAGAGGTAGTGGTAAAGGTGATGGTGATGGTTGTAATAGTGGTGGGATGGCAGGAGTGGTAGAGAGGGTGACAGTGGTGATGATGCTAGCGATTAAGTTAAAGGTAATGACAGTTGTGGTAATGGTTGTTCTAGTGGAAGTGATGGTGGTGGTTGTGGTGGTAGTGATGGTGGTGGTGGTCCCAAATTTACCCGGGTGAGCTAAGTTTCCAACAATTAAATAAATTATCCTAGCTAACTATATAAGTGCAGCCTACGGACGTGCATGTAATGAGGTAATTACGCAGCAGAGAAAACACGCTGGCAGTGGTGACAGCGAAACGTGCTTCTGGGTGCCCCGCGACTCTGGCCAGAATTCTTAAACGTTTTGTTCCCTCATCAGGAGTGTTCTCAAAGGCCACAAAGGCTCTCATGAATGTTTTCCCCTCTGGTGGAGTAGAATTCTTGTTCAACTGTCATTAGAAAGACAGAAACATCCTTGAAAACCAACGGTAAATTCTATCACTTTTAGGTTTAAGAATATTTTTTTTAAAGTATCAGTGGAAGCACAGAAACATCCTTGAAAACCTTCAATAAATTCCATTACTGTTAAATCTAACCAATTGTTTTTGTAAAATTAACACTGGAAACAATGAAACATCCTTGAAAACCCCCAATAAATTTAATTAGTCTTATATCTAAGCATATAGTTTTTTGTAAAACTATCATTGGAAACACTGAAACATCCTTGAAAGCCTCCATTAAATTCAAGCACAATATTTGTTAAAGTGTCTCAAGAATTGCTGTGAAAAAATTATAATACGTAACTTCCATTACAGTTTCGAATTTTAAAGGAAAAAAATTACAACGAAATATATAGAAAAAATAGTGCCCTTCACTTTGTACTCTTAAAACATTATTACCTATCATCAGGAGTGCTGGTTGGATTCTTAATGTTTCAGCTTACTATCTCGGCTACTCTCCAATTACACTGCTATCATAGCTTTATATTTAAGAAAAATAGGTGATAAAACATTCAGGAATGTATTTTGTATTCTTAAACACTATTTCTTTTTCAACTTTCATCAATAGTACAGACAGTATTTTGAAACCTATTTGGAGACTTATTACGAGTACAACTCCTCTCATCTGCTCTAACGGAAACTGTTGGACTTTCGAGGGCGTTTTCATGTACCAGTGACAGTTTATGAAGATTCTATGCTGTCAATCGCGAAGAGAGAACATGAGAACCTGACTGATAATTCATGTGTCCTATGAAAATTAAACTTTTCAAATTAAATACGAGCCTAATTTCAAAAGCTGCAATTATGAAAGAAAGATATATATATATATATATATATATATATATATATATATATATATATATATATATATATATATATATATATATATATATATATATATATATATATATATATATATATATATATATATATATATATATATATATATATATATATATATATATATATATATATATATATATATATATATATATATATATATATATATATATATATATATATATATATATATATATATATATATATATATATATATATATATATATATATATATATATATATATATATATATATATATATATATATATATATATATATATATATATATATATATATATATATATATATATATATATATATATATATATATATATATATATATATATATATATATATATATATATATATATATATATATATATATATATATATATATATATATATATATATATATATATATATATATATATATATATATATATATATATATATATATATATATATATATATATATATATATATATATATATATATATATATATATATATATATATATATATATATATATATATATATATATATATATATATATATATATATATATATATATATATATATATATATATATATATATATATATATATATATATATATATATATATATATATATATATATATATATATATATATATATATATATATATATATATATATATATATATATATATATATATATATATAGAGAGAGAGAGAGAGAGAGAGAGAGAGAGAGAGAGAAACGGACCCTCAATATTAATCGGCGTGAAAATGAAATATCACGTCTCTCTCTCTCTCTCTCTCTCTCTCTCTCTCTCTCTCTCTCTCTGTGTCTCTCTGTGTGTGTGTGTGTGTGTGTGTGTGTGTGTGTGTGTGTGTGTGTGTGTGTGTGTGTGTGTGTGTGTGTGTGTGTGTGTGTGTGTGTGTGTGTGTATGAGCGTGTGTGAGTTCTGTGATTTTTTTCATTATTAAATTTAGATAACTACTAGAGTGAGTGGCAGTACTAGTAGTAGTATTAATAAATATCGCCACCAGCACTACCACTACTACTACTACTACTACTACTACTACTACTACTACTACTACTACCACCACCACCAGCACTACTACTACTACCACCACCACTGCTACTACTACTACTACCACCACCTACTACTACTACTACTACTACTACTACTACTACTACTACTACTACTACTACTGTTACTACTACTGTGCCTTCCTAAGTTTACCAATTTTATCTATCTACTTTGAATCACCATTTTAATATATGTTCCAATATGAAATACAACAAGACGTGAGATAAACGGAAGTGAGACAGAGTAACTAAGCAATTCCTGAAAATAAGTGAGATGTTATTAGTCTGCCGAAGAGAAGGATGAAAAGAGAGGAGGAGGAGAAGAAGTAGAAGAAGAAGAAATAGAAGAAAAGAAGAAGACGAAGAAGAAGAAGAAAAGGAGGAGGAGGAGGAGGACGAGGAAGAGGAGGAAGAAGAAGAGGAAGAGGAGAAAGAAGAAGAAGAAGAGGGGGAAGAAGAAGAAGACACTACTATGAAAAAGAAAACAATATCAAGAACTTCAAAACAACGGAGACAAAGAATCACAACAATGAAACAAAAAACATGGAACCAAAACATAACCCAGACAGCTTCACTCAGACACCACCACCACCACCACCACCACCACCACCACCACTGCCTCCATTCCCCAGCCAACCTTCCCTTTCATTCCCCTTTGCACTTAACCTTAACACTGGGTCATCGTTCACTCCCTCTGCCTCCTCACTCAGCCTTAACGCCTCTACCATCCACTCCACTCCTTTCCTCCCACTCCCCTACCGCCCCTCCTCCTCCTCCTCTCATGCAGCTGTCACCATTGCGGGCCAGGTCAGTAGGTCAGGGAAGAACGTGCAAGCATCCCCGCCAAGGTCGCCTCTGTGATGCATCAACTCCACAACGGTGAAGGCAGGTTGTTCCCCCGTCTCCATAGCAATCACCCGCCGCTTTATCTTCACAATGACAGCCGATCAGCACACACTCTTTACGGCGTGTCTCTTTTTCTCTCTCTCTTTCTTTCTCTTTCGTCAAGTGAAGCAATACCACGGAGAATAATAACTGTGATTAGACATGTACACCTTACAATGTTTTCTTTTTTTTCTTTTTTTTTCTTATGTAAATGATGCAGATATCTCACTAAACTATATGTAGAATCATGGAAATACCTTGAAACCCACGAAAAAAAGGAACAATTCTTGGTAAAAGTAATGTGTCTTATAGCTCAGTGTTCATTCGTGTTGAATTACTAGTATTATATTTCGATTTGGAGGACTGAGTGAGTGAAACGAGTCTAAGGAAGTGCCAGCCATCAGAGGTCATGTGACACTGTACTAAGTGAGGCCTGGGCGGTAAGGTGAAGACAATGGCTCAATGTATCATGGGAGGAGTGTCGTGCTAGATATGCCATGTGTTTCCATTCACCGCACTCAAGAGAAATCAAGAGTGAAATTCTACAGGTTGCAACAGGTCTCTCCCTTTCCCATCTTGCTCTCTGTTCTGGGTCCTCTGTTGCTCTCATCATCAACATTTCTTCTTTCGGAGCATGCCTGAAGTTATAACGAGAGGCAGCAACTACGTCTATCATTCGCTAGACACACTAAGATCACCAATAGTACTGGAGCTTTTGTCCTTATTATCATGAATCTCGTACTTCAGACTTCATAGCATAGCGTAGAAAAAACACATCTCTGAACACTGACACGGCAACTGCAATTTGTCCTTTCTTTGCGATCCTTTGTGTTCTCTTTGCGTCAAGTTTGTGTGTGTGGTCGTGGTAAGAAGTTGAGTAACCGTCTGTATCCATTCTTCTGTGTTTTGTTTTCCTTCAATGCAAGTCCTTTTCCTTATTCTCCCTATGGCACTATCTGATGGATTCTCAGTAGATCAGAGAACTTGAAACTGCAGAAAAAACAGTAAACACACAGGGAGTATGGTGTGCTACTTGTCTTTTAACTACGATTGTGTGTAGAAGATAGCGTGGCGTGGAGGAGGCAAGTATATGTATCTTAACAGCCACCGGGGACTTGTGCGGTGGTAGTGATGATGTCTCGTGCACAGCGGTGAGTCTACAGGCGTAGGGTTCAGAGCAGAGCAATCAGGATACACAGTCAACACACACCCTACTTAGTTGACAGAGGAGTAGCTACCAAAATGATATATCAACAAAACGCATAATAGATAATACAAGTAACGCATAAACACGAAATAAAACACATAATACTAAATACCCAAATACAACATAACGCATATTCATCTTCAGCCAGAGCAAACAAAATAGCAAGACAATTCTAAGAGAGAGTAGTTGATATACATGGCGTTCAGGTGCCCAGCCATTCATCTTCCCCTGGAGCGTAACGTGTGGCCCGCATGACAAGGTACCCGGACGTAGTGTTGCATGAAGGACTCTTGTTTTTGTCCACTGTAGACTCAGGCCTGTGTTCAAAAATGGTTTGTACCCTCATTGGATCGATCTTCAAAGGTCCCCGAGATGATTGGTCTAGTTTTCCATGGATATTTCTTCTATTAACTTACCAGACCCAACGTAACCTAACTCAACCTACGCTGAATCCTTGTTAGACTCTCACTAGTATTGAAGACATCCTTTGAAAACCACTAAAGTACTTCCACTAAAACCTTAAGCCTCTCAAAAATATTCGAGATAAGGCACCGAAACGTTTGAGAATGTGTGCTTCGGAAGAACTGACGGAAATGAACGCAGCGGTAAAGTAAACCTCACTCTAGAAGCCCTTATTCAGAAACTTGATGCTTCCTCACCATGACAATTTTAAAAGGCTAAATTGATCAAGTCAAGACTGTTTCGCCTATTCGTAATGCAAAAATCTTGTTAATCTGTCACCGGAAAAGTAGAAACATTCTTAAAAACCCGTGTGCCTTCAAATAAAGTCTTTTGAAAGTAGCAGAAGAATATGGCCTCCCTTGATGACAGTTTCGCACGGTGTCTTCCCTTACCTAACACCTGCAGTACTTGAACATACAACTTCCCACGGCAGACTCCATCAAAGCAATCCAGACGAGAGGTGAGGAGTCTACACCATGCAGTCAGTATCTTTCACTATCGACAGAGAAATGACACCTAATCTTTCTTTCAGGTTACTGCAGATAGGACCGTATTTTTTTAAAGGTTTCGCCATCACATACACTATCAATACATTCAATAGGAATTAGTGAAAGATAATGTGGTTTTCAATAACGTTTCAATGATGTTAATAATATTCAAACGTTCTTCATCAAAGAGGAAGAAAACACTGTTACGAATCAGGCTAGCCAATTCCACGGCTTTTGAAAATAATATACCCTAGAATGTTACAGAATACGACCAGTAGTCAGAAAACACAGCCTCACTTATCGTCACCACAGAGCACGAGACTGCCTCCTGCTCTTTGAAGCGTGTGAAAGTGCAACAAGGAAAGGGAATGCGGGCTGGTAAGTGGGAGGCTGGGAGGTGTAACGAGAGGAAGACTAACTGAGGTTAAGTGGTTGAGGGTTACGTAAATGAGATGGTGAAAGGAGAAACTTAATGAAGGGGAAAGGAAACCCAAAGGTAGGAAAAGGAAAGTTATAGAGGCAAGAAAGGAAATGGTGCGTGAAGGAAATTAGTTCATTAGTTTCTCTCTCTCTCTCTCTCTCTCTCTCTCTCTCTCTCTCTCTCTCTCTCTCTCTCTCTCTCAAAGGACTTGGGATATCTTCTCTGTTCTGTATTTCTTATCCCTACGAAGCGAAAATGTACAATATATGGAGCCTTGTCTCTGCCAATGCCACCTTCAAGCGAGATAACAAGCAACATCTAAGTTAAAATAAGGATATTAAAGTTACCATCAAAGCAAAACAATGATATTAAAGACACTATCAAAACAAAACAAAGACATTGAAGTACCATCAAACCAAAACACAGAAGTACTGGGACGCATTTTCACTTTGAGTTTTGTGTATGATTAGACAATTTTATTTACATTAGGAATGGTCTACGGAGGTTAGAAGATTATCAGAGTCTTCACTATTCTAATCCCCCACATAAGATTCTGAAGCTGCATAAAATCAGCAAATAGTAACTAGAATAGAAATATAAATGCGTCATGGTAGTGAAGGGGTTAATGGTAGCTATCAAATTTAAATCCTATTTCATCTTAGCGACACAGCATCCCGGCATCACCGATCACACGTTAACCATTTCATTAGACACGAAACAACTAACACCACTAGAGGTAATGCATGGAATCCTTACCAACACCTACAACGAGGAAGGAGATTAGAAAAGAATAGATTTTACAATTCCTACTCAGTTTAATGATTTTGGAGCTGGCTCACGGACAAGTCAAGATGTCTCACAATGTTTAATAATAGTTAAGGAAAAATATATCAAATGGTACTGTAATAATGGAATAAAAAGTGTTCTATTCACCTTTCCATTGGTAATTCTTTTTAGAGGAAATGCGCCCAACTAGCACAAGATTATTGAGGTGACTCTAAATTCCAGGTCTGTACAGCGATCTACTTCCGATTTATGAGATTCGATCAGAAAAGAATATTTTAATTTCAGTTTCGTCAAAAAAAAGAAGGAAAAGAAAATGAAGCAAATGCCCTCAAAAGCAATAAAGATGAAAAAAATTGCAGGAGAAACCTTCAATCTCATGATATGTGTAAGAAAACTGAAAATATGCGAAGGATCATAAATTTCAGATTAACGACAACGAGAAAGTTTACGCAGATACGTTTTCCTGCCAGCGAGCCAGCGGGTAACGTATTGCTTTATCAAACACAAATTATTATCTTTAAAGCTTTCTCCGCATCAGCCAACTCACTTTATTACCTGGTCATCCAAAGGCTATAAGGACGCAGGGCAGAAGGACACAACAAAGGTCTGTAGGTCCATTAGGAACAAGTCCTTTCGACAGTCAAAATTTCCCCAGTGCTACCAAGTTCGGTAAATCTCTTCTACACCTCCACCCCATCTTCCCACACTAATTAATGTTTACCTCTATCTAATTGCACTTAATTGGTTTCTGAATTTCGTTGGCTGACACCCACGTCGCCTTACTCTCGTTTATAAACCAAGGGTATATTTTTCTAGGCCCACTTATGGTGATACTGATGTATAATTGGTATTCTAATCCCTTTTCGTAATTGCATCTCACCGATTCCCATAAGTGAACTTGCATAAACCCAGGGCATATTTTTCTAGGTCCACTTAATGGTGATATTGATATGAAATTGTGTTCTAATCCTTTTTCGTAATCACATCTCACCGATTGCCTTATGTGTATGTATATCAGAATATTTTTTTTTCTTTTCAATAACCCTGGAATCGATTTCCTCACCCTCAACAGCCAGTGGTTCCCAAAGCCATGGTCGTGACCCAAATGCGACCAGCACGGTGATTCTGAGGGTCGCTGGATAGTCTAAGGAATTATAAATAGACTATAAATAAGTGGAACGTATTAAAATGACTAGTTTTTAACACTACATAAGAATATAACACCATATAATAAGGGAAGTTACAAAAGGTCATGCATCAGGTCAAAACGTGGCACTCTGCTGCACACAAGTTTTAATAAAGACTATAGCGCGTATTCAGAAATCGCTTCGCTCTCACACCACGATTATTTTGAAAGGCAGCAAAGATGATAAACAGAGTTCTCAAGAGTGTTTCTCTAGCTAATAATGAAGGAGTTCTATTAACAGGTCACCAAAATCAATAAAAAAAAAAAAAACACTTATCCTTAAAATTACGTGTCACTTCAACTAAAGCCTTTTGAAAGTTATAATGACGGTGTAACGAAGAAGTGTTTCAGGATATGACACTTTGGTACACACAATTAGGATCTTCACGACACCGAATCATATCAGTATTGTATTGAGACTACCGATCATTCAGGGACCACTGCTCTACACTTCCTCGAACAGTTGAGACTCATGATGTACTACGGCTTTGATTAAAAGATGTGACAGCATGATGTTAGTGTGATCTCGCTCCTGCTGATAAGAAAACTAATATTAGCTCACTTATTTAACTGATGTGCTGTGTGTGTGTGTGTGTGTGTGTGTGTGTGTGTGTGTGTGTGTGTGTGTGTGTGTGTGTGTGTGTGTGTGTGTGTGTGTGTGTTTGCTTTTCTACTTATCCTTCTTGTTATCTGTCTGCCTGTTTTTCAACCCATCTGCCTGTCTATCTTCATGCCTCTCTCTTGCTGTTTGTATTCCCTATTTTTTCTATATTTTTTCTCTCTGTTCTTCATACATTCTTGTTTTCTTTGTGTCTATTTATCCACTTGTCTGCAGTTAGTCTATTGCAGTCTATTTATTCTAATTTGTCTGGTCTTTGCATGTCTGTACACATCTATACATGAAGTATCTGTATATTCTGCCTTCTCGCTTGTTTGCGTATTTGAGGAGGAAAGAGAGAGAGAGAGAGAGAGAGAGAGAGAGAGAGAGAGAGAGAGAGAGAGAGAGAGAGAGAGAGAGAATGCCTACACACACAACACACACACAATCGCTCACCATACCTAGCCAGTCACAGCCACACACACGCATACACACTACCCGCCTCACCTTTGTCCCGCCCCTCGCCATTACACCTTGCTTTGAACCTGCCCTGGCCCATCCTGCCCTGCTCCACCCTTGCCCCGCCGCTGGCTGGCCCGTCCCGCCCTCCCTGCCAAGGCTCCCTCCCGGTCAAGGGCAGGCAGGCAGAAGGGAGACACAGAGTAAAACCTTCACTCTCCACAAGGGAAAGTATTAATGTGCATGTATATTTGTAGGAAGAAGAGAGAGAGAGAGAGAGAGAGAGAGAGAGAGAAATAAAAAGTAGAAATGTGCAAATCATCACCAAAGAAAAATGTTGCTTCCCCGTGTACAGTATAATACTAGCTTGGTGGAGGCACCGCTGCTAAATAGTTCAAGCGGAAATCATACATACACATGCCATGACGCGACGCGCGCACACACACACACACACACACACACACACACACACACACACACACACATAAAAAGAAAGAAAAAAAAGTCAAGGACGAAAACATGTGATTAATATCATCAATCACTTTTTTTCTTTTTGTGTTAAGGAAGATAAGATATAACTAGTAATCGTGCAATATATCATACTCATGCTGTGACTCTCAGACCGCCGCGCCGTGTGGAGGGAAGCAAGCAGGAAGGAAGCAACACGAGAATGGCAACTGTGTGTTCGTAAAGCGGGACAGTTCAACATGAAATAAAAAGTGACAAAAGCAAAGGTTAAGAGTCTGACAGTGGCGATTATTTCTGCATTTCCCTTTATCAATTTGCACCAGTGTTGTAGAATTAGTAAAGAAATCATATCATATCACTACTCTACCTGTCCCACCAACACCGCCACCACCACGACCATCACGTTAGCGATCGTGGATAGCTGGATAGATAGATAGATAGATGAACAGAAAGATGAACATATAAATAGATAGATACATACATAGAGAGCCAGCCAGATAGATAAACAGATAAATTGACAGATAAGTAAATAGATTGATAGATAAATACTTGTATAGACAAACAAAGATAGAAAATGTTAGACAAAACACATTGCCATATAAACCAACTGAACACCTGCGAGACGGAACTGTTCTACGTCAAGAGAGGATACAATTACCTCGAGGAAACTAGAATTATTGCATTACACTTGAGGCTAATATCAACAGACGTGGGAGGGTTTGGGTTGTGAAGCGCCACGTCCCCCATGCACTGTGTACCCTCGTCTCTCACCTTGCATTGTAATTACATAGATATTTATCCCTTACGCCTCGCTCCCACGTTACTCACCTTGTCGCGCCCTGCACATCAAGTCCTCTCTACTCGCATTAAGGAAGTGACTCATATTGAACTTCCGTCAGAGAGAGAATTGAAACGCTTACGTCTTGAATTTCCTAGATACGATGCATTGTTGTGGCACTGCCTGACCTTCCTGAACATAAACTTTAGCTTCCTGACGCTTGACTACGTGGCACTGGTCTTTGTCAGTTTCCTCGCTTCCTCGTCCCCAAAGCCTGCAGCCCATGACAAGCTTTCTTCCTCTCTGGGCAGACAAGATTGATGGAGTAACATGCGGGGTGGTGATGGAGCAGAACTGATGGTGATGGGCGCGAAGGAGTTTGTGGGGACGCACTCTTGGCTGTCAGTGTCTCCCTCATGTTCTGATCACGGACCAGCCAGATCAGGTTATCTTTCCCTCCTCCTTCCGTTCCTATAAAACAAAATGAGAATGTTCAAAGTTTATTTCTCGTTCCCTTCGCCGGCACTACCAGACGTGGTACAACTTAGTCCAGGGTGTTTGGTGGTCATGATCGCCTCCACGGTGATAAGACAATGCTCACGTGAAATGGTGGTGCTGGTGAGGATGGTGATGGTGATGATGAAACAACAACAAAACCTACTGCTGTTGCTGATACTACTACTGCTACTACTACAAGGGTACTACTATTGCTTCTGCTACTACTACTACTACTACTATCAAAACAACAATTTTCTATACTGCTGCTGGTGCTGTTGTAATTGCAGCTGCAGTTATAATTATTGTTGATGTTTGTGCAGAGAGAGAGAGAGAGAGAGAGAGAGAGAGAGAGAGAGAGAGAGAGAGAGAGAGAGAGAGAGAGAGAGAAACTTACACTTCCCTCCCCTCCTTCTCGTCCCCGCTAAGCTAAGGTCACTTCCCATGCGGCGAGGACCAGCTCAACCCTCGACCTTGGCTCCGCGTGGCTGTTTTTACGTCAGTGTGGCGCTTAGAGTTACGTGAACAAAAACGCTTAGGAGACGAGGCGGCGAGCACGACGAGGAGCGCCAGGCAAGCAAGGGAGAGAAGTGAGTGAAGGGGGAAGGAGAGTAAGGAAGGAGTATTATAGAGGAAGAGAAGCAAGAGGAGAAAGAGAAAAAAGGGGGGAGAGAAAGAAACATGAAAAAGAAACACAGATACAAAGAAAAAAAAGGAAAGATAGAAAGAAAAAGGAAACAATAAAGAAAAAAGGAGAACAACAACAATAACAAAGAACGGGAGGGAGGGAGGGAGTAGAGCAAGAGAAGACCAAGCCAAGAAGAAAGGAAAAGAGGGAGAGAGAATAAACAAAAGAAAAGACGACACAAATGAAAGCAAAAATAAATGAAAGAAAGAATGACAAGAAGAAGAAGGAGGAGGAGGAGGAGGAGGAGGAGGAGGAGGAGGAGGAGGAGGAGGGAGGAGGAGGAGAGGAGGAGGAGGAGGAGGAGGAGGAGGAGGAGAAGAAGAAGAAGAAGAAGAAGAAGAAGAAGAAGAAGAAGAGACGAAGAAGAGGGAGAAGAAACAAAGTAAAGTAGAACAAGAACAACAACAACAACAACAGTAACAACAAACGACAAGATAAAGTAGAACAAGAAGGATAATACGAACAATATGAAATAAAATAAAAACAACAACAACAACAACAACAACGATAACAACAACAACGTACAAATCCGACCACGTATGTGTGTGTGTGTGTGTGTGTGTGTGTGTGTGTGTGTGTGTGTGTGTGTGTGTGTGTGTGGCTACATGAAACGGTAACAATAACTAGCAAGAAATCCAAATAAGGGATACGTAAATGAAAAGAAAAGAAAACAAGGAGTGAAGATAAGGAACCGGATGAACTAAGTGGTGAGCAGCGGATATCAGAAGTGTTTTTGGAGGGACGAGGAGGGCGAGGCAAGGAGGGAGAAGGGTGGCAGCGGAGAGGTGTATGTATAGTGTAGCACGGTGATGAAGGCTGGGAGAAGAAGAGGAAGAGGATGAAAGGGAGGAAGTACACAGAAAATAAATTAGAACAAGTTAGATAGAGGTGTATAGTGTAGCACGGTGATGAAAGCTGAGAGAAGAAGAGGAAGAGGAGGAAAAGGGAGGAGGTACACAGAAAATAAACAATAACAAGTTAGATAGGGAAAGAAAAGAAGAAAATCGATAAAAGTGGACAAGTATATACCGAAGTAGGAAAATCATCATCAAGGGTCCGTTGCAAAATATCTTGACTCTACATCCGTTCCGATCCGACACAGGACAGATGAGGGAGGGGCAGGTTGTGGAAGGGCGTGTGGGATGGGCAGGATTATTTAAACACTAAATATTAATAGGAGTTAACGAGTCTTTCTGGTTTTTTGCATCTTCTCCTCCTACGATCTTTGTTTGTTGTTTTTTCGCATGTAGAAAGTCCATCCTTCGTACAGTTTTTTTCTTTTTTTCTTTCTTTTCTTGCCTCTATCCTCTTCGTCTTATTTCTATTTCTTCGTGTTTTTCTCCCTTCTTTGCTTTCTCCTTCTTCTTCTACTTCACATTTTCATGGATCTTGTGATATTCTTGTTCTTCTTTCTCCTCCTTCTCCTTCAAATATTCAAAATTATCTTTTTCTTTTTGTTCCTCCTCCTCCTCCTCCTCCTCCTCCTCCTCCTCCTACCTCTCCCTCTCCTCCTCCTCTCCATCATTCTCATGGCCGTCTTCCTCCACGCTGTTTCTTACTATCTTTAATTACTACTACTACTACTACTACTACTACTACTACTACTACTATTTTTACGTGTGTGTGTGTGTGAAGGCAGTATAGTGAGATTAGTGCGAGGCGGGGTGGAGGAAGGAGGAAAGATTGGTGTTTGTTTGTTTGACCTGCTGCAGTCTCTTGGTGTGGTGCAGGCAGGTATACGGAGGAAGAAAAGGAAGAGGAGGAGGGGAGGAGAAAAAGGAAGAGGAGGAGGAGGAGGAGTAAGAGGAGGAAGAGGAGGAGGAGGAAAAGGAAGAGGAGGAAGGGAGAAGGAGGAGGAAGGAGGAGGTGGAAAGGGAGGAGGAAGGGGAGGAGAAGGAAGGGGAGGAAGAGGAGGAGGAGGAGGAAGAGGTTTATGCAGATGATGAATAGGTTATGGCAGGATGAGGGAAGGAAGAAGAGCTGGGAAGTGTCAGAAGAGGGGAAGATGTGTCTAGGACGTCTTCTTCTTGTTCTTCTTGTTTTTGTTCTTGTTCTTCTTCTTCTCCTCCTCCTCCTCCTCCTCCTCCTCCTCCTTATTCCTCTTCCCACACCCTCCCACACATCGCAGCCCACGCCATGGTGCACGTTTGCTTGGAGTGCCTCTAGTGCTGCCTGACCACTGCTGCTGCTGATGATGATTACCGGATTTTTGTAGTAGTAGTAGCAGTAGTAATAGTAGTTGTAGTAGTAGTTGTAGTTGTAGTAGTAGTAGTAGTAGTAGTAGTAGAAATAATAGTAGAAATCATGGTATGCATATTCAAACTTTTCACAACAATGAATGAATATGAAAGACAGTGAATTCTAAAAAAAAAGTATCACAATTTTTTTTCCCTTTCATTTCCTCAGGCGTATTGATAATCCCTACCAAAGAAGTCTAGGCCAGTATTCAGAGACGCTTTGCCCTCTCACCACGACTATCTTCAAATACCACAGAGGTGATTAGCCGGCTTTTCATGAGTGTTCCTCCTCTTAAACCTCTTAAACCATAACGACACCCTTAAAAACCTGTGTATCTTCAACTGGAGCATTTTGAACATAATGGAGGTATACGACGTAGCGATGTTTCATAATATAGTCTTAAACTGTAAAAGAGCAGTGTTCCAGAGTTATCTAGAGGCGAAACATAGAGTGACAGTACTATTTAACCATTGTTCTGTAGTAAACCAAAATAAACAGACTCATAGACAGTGGCTGTAGAAGACAAACAGACACAACAGGATACAGATAGGTAACAAAAGAGTCGATAGTGAGAGCAGAAAAGGAAAACACTTAGGTAGGTGTCAGTATTGGGGAACAGACACAGCAGAATACAGAGAGCTAAGGGTCGATAGTGAGAGCAGAGAAGGAAGACATGTAGGTAGGTATGAATATTATGGATGCGACACAAAGAGCTAAGGGTCGATACCAAGAGGAAAGAACGAAGACGCGTAGGTAAGTGTCAGTATTGTGGAAGCGACACAGCAGGATACAGAGAGCTAAGGGTCGATAGTGAGAGCAGAGAAGGAATACACGTAGATAAGTATCAATATTGGGGGAACGACACAACAGGATACAGAGAACGGGTGGATAGTGACAGCAGAAAAGGAAGACACATAGGTATAGGTATCAATATTGTGGGAGTGACACAAAAGGATACAGAGAGCAGAAAAGAAGATACGTAGGTAGGTGTAAGCATTAGGCGGAGTGACACAAGATACTGGGAGGCACTAGAGGGTCATTAAGATAAAGATGGGGCCGTGATGAGATGCACAGCCTTTGACTCCACCCTATACATGGACTTGTTCACTCATGGTAGAGCAATGAGGCCCGCCCGGAGCATCCAAGGCGTATACCATATAGAAGATAAAAGACGTTTGTAATAGAGGTAATGTAATAGAGCGAGGATACCTGATGAGGACTGTTCCAGGTTTTTCTGTAAGGTTGAAAGAGTGTTATGATGCAGTGAGTAGGTGAGTCGAGAGCTTAGTTTCTGAAAGTATTATTAACCATCTTTCTACGCTCATCTTCAGCTAACAGTGAGGAGAGTGTAATTAATTGTTTGAATGGAAATTAGAACAAAAATAATGTGAGAATTTATTTTTTGCTTAAAACAGAAGTAAACATTTTAGAGCCTAGAGTACAAAAATAGATCTCTTACAAGTTATAGACGGTTATAGAAAAAGTTGACTACTAATGAAAGGGTTAACAGCAAAAGGAGAGCCCTGTTTCAAGTGCCTCTAGTTATCTATTTATTTTTTACGGTTTGATTTAATTACGTTTACTTTCCCCTTTTTTTTTTTTTACCTTTTCATAATCATTACATTGATTTATCTACATATTATCTATCTATTCAATACTTATTCTTTATTATTACCATTAACATTATTTTTTTTACACACAGAAATGTCTCAGGTTCAATGGCAGTAAGTCACTGGGAAGGACACGTTTAGATTGTACGTGAAAGAAATGAACTTCCCAGTCAATTAACACCTTTACTAATTTCTATCTTACTTTTACAGAGGAAGCAAAGGTCAGAGGTCATTTGCTCTGTAGCATTTCGTACGGAAGCATAAAAGTCACTTCAGGATGGCTGCGTATGAAGTGACGCCATCTGGTGAACGAGAGCGTCTGATAACTATGATAACACTTCAGTCGACTCTACCGCAACTATCTCATATGAATGGGTAGCGTAATGGAACTAAAAGATAATCACTACTACTACTACTACTACTACTACTACTACCATCACCACCACCACCACCGCTACTGTTACTACTATTGCTATCATCAACACCACTACTGCAAACGCCACCCCAACGCAATCATCAGCTTTTTATCACCACCACTGTCATAAACTCACACCGCAAACATCACCACTTTGACCTTCCATCGCCCACCATGCAAACAGGTTCTGAAGAGGCTGGAAGTGAAGGGCAGGGGGAGGGGGAGGACCAGAAGCAATAAAGAAAGAGAAGCCAACAAACGGCCCGCCACCGAATAACAAGATTGACTTCAGGTGGTGAGCACGCTCCCGCCAGCCACAGCCGCAGCCTTATCTTGTCATGAGAGGCACCATCATTGTATTTTAACTAACCAAACCTAAATTAATCTACCCTTATCTAACCTAACCTTAAATCTAACTATGCTACACATACTCATGGATTAGAAGAAAATAAAGTAGATTAATAATAGAAAGATGAAAAAATAGGTAAAGACAATATACAGTAATGGTATAGTAATTAAAAGGCAGGATAGGATGGTAGGGGATGAGGAGAATAGGTAAACATGTCTACCTAAACGCACACATTTAAGGCACTTCTTTTTCCTTTTCTTCTTTTCTTTTTAGACGATCATCCATCCAAGTGCTGGCTGGACCCAACATTGCTAAACTTCGCGGTAAATTCAGCGTGCGCGCACACACACACACACACACACACACACACACACACACACACAAGGGAAGAAGTGTATGCAAATAATATACATACATTAAGAGAGAAATATGCTAATCTGGCATTAAAACACGGACCTTGTAACCATACAAATAGATTCTCTCTCTCTCTCTCTCTCTCTCTCTCTCTCTCTCTCTCTCTCTCTCTCTCTCTCTCTCTCTCTCTCTCTCTCTCTCTCTCTCTCTCTCTCTCTCTCTCTCTCTCTCTCTCTCTCTCTCTCTCTCTCTCTCAATTCTCAGCGCACGTCTAAGGTAGGCCGGTATGAGGAGGCGAACAAGCAGTCAGTCAGGCAGCCGGGTACACACCTCCCCTCGCCAAAGCCAACACGATCTGGCTGACCTTGGCGGAGAAACAGCAAACCAGAGACACGGCGACTCACGAGAACAGGAAGGTGCGGAACGGAGCAGGGTGAGGGGGTAAGCTCTGAGGGCAAAGGGACGGTAGTGGCTCTGGTGCTAAGGGAACAGGCTTGGGGGTGGAGTGAGCATCATAATACCTGTTGCTAGTGGCGGTGGTGGCGCTGGTAGTGGTGGTGGTGGTGGGGTGGTAATCTTATAGGAAATGGTTGAAGGAGGTGAGTATAAAGATGAGGAGGAGAGGAGAGTGTGTGGGTATTCTGTTTCACCAAGTGTCAGTCATTTTATCACCTGAAGATAAGTCAACATGATAATTCTTCCCCTGATGGATGTTCTCAGTCATTGATTGGACCACATATTATTGTCTTACCTGAAAACGTGCTGCTATTTTCCCTTATCTCTACCGAAACCATTATCTAATTCCAGGAGGGCAGATTATTTTCGTCTGAATAATCTGAAGCTTTATAACTAGCATTTTGGCAGAGTTACATGAACGGGTTTCAAGACCTCTATCCTTCAATTTTCGATGATACTCTTGACAATTCTTTTGAGACTGGTTCCTAAGTGGGTTTTTTCTTTTTTTTGTTTCCCTTGGCCAGTGACCCTCCTTACATAAAGAAAAGAAAATTTACCAAACGTTAAAAAAAGATTGGAACACCTGGATTAGACAGTGAGTCCATTGACATTGACAGTGTTACTCAGATGGCAGAAATAACCACAACAAACACATCAAAGCAGAGCACAGCGATATCCAGATGAAAAACACGTACTAGAACTGTCTACTTCACTAACTACGTACTACCTCCGTCCTCCAGCAAGCCAGTGTCCTTCAGCCCTATTATGCTTCCCTCACCCTCGCCCCTCCTTGCCTCCCTTACAACGGGACACCATGCCGTCATCTCACCAAAGCAGCAACACATCAACCTTCTTATCAGATCAGGAGAGTGACAGGTTGCTATAATGCGTGGCAGCTGTACCACGTTAGCAGGAGGAGGAGGAGAAGGAGGAGGGTGATAGTTGTACATAGAGCGTTGAAGGACAATGAAGCCACAACAAGCAGTAAAAACATGGACTATATGAGGCAAAGGAAGAAAGACTGGAACGGAGAGAAAGTAAGCATAAAATGTTACACTACGAAATAAAGGGAATAAATAGAACATGTTTAGACTGTGAGGTGGATGTTATTGATGTCTATTGTCATCATTAGGTATTACTGTTGTTGTTATTATTATTATTATTATTATTATTATTATTATTATTATTATTATTATTATTTTCATCACCCTTACCACCACGATCACCATCACCGTGAAGAAGATCATGAAGAAAAAGAAGAAGAAGAAGAAGAAGAAGAAGAAGATGATAACGATAATAATGATGATGTTGATTAAAGAGAGAAGACGAAGAAGATTATTAAAAAGAGAAAAAAAGAAGAACAACAACAACAACAACAACAACAACAACTACACCTAAACCACTTCCACCACCACCAACTACACCACCACCACCACCATCAACTGCACTACCATCACCACCAACCACCACTTTTTTCCCCACCCCCTTGACACTACACTCCCTCGCCACCCGTACACACACAAGTACACTTTCAACGGCGCGCTGTATGCAATCACGGGGCAAACAAAATCCAGCAGACGTCACATAAACAACGATAATGTTTTCCCACACTCTCACTGCTCGTCCAGGGCGGCGGAACTAATGTCCTAACAGCACGAGACACATCAAGGAGGGAGGAGAGAGAGGAGAGGGAGAGAGGAGGAGGGACTGACAACCACCCCCACCACCAAATCACGTGACACTCGGCTCAGAAGAAAGGCGGAAAAGAGAGAAAAGAGAAAAGAGACTGATTCATCATAACTCCAGGGCCATAAAGCACACACACACACACACACACACACACACACACACAGAGGGTAAATATTTGGATAAGGGTGGAGATAAGTGATAACGAAGAATAATACGAATAAGAGACGAAGAGAAGCAAGGAAAAGATAAATGAGTGGGAGGAAGGGGTGGAACAGGAAGGAAAAAGAAAGATAAATGTAGAGGAAGAGGAGGAGGAGGAGGAGGAGGAGGAAGTGTAGAAAGAGAGAAGGTGGTAAAGTACGATTAAGTAAAAGAAGGAAGATGATAAGAAAGGATGGACGAAAAAAGAAGAAAAAGAAGAAAAGAAAGTAGAACAAGAGGAAGAGGAGGAGGAGGATGAAAACGAAGGAAAATAGAAGAATGAGAGGAGGAGGAGGAGGAGGAGGAGGAGGAGGAGGAGGAAGTCTACAAAGAAAGAAAAAAGGAAAAGTACGATTAGGAACAAGGAGTAAAATAAAAAAAAGGAAGAACGATAAAAGAAGGAAAAGAAAAGAAAGTAGAACAACATGAGGAGGAAGAGGAGGAGGAGGAGGAGGAGGAGGAGAGTACGTTCTGTCATGTCCCCTTTTAACAAGACTCCCACCTCATTACACTCGCTGGGTCTAAAAGTTGTCGCCACCCACCAGCTGAGCCAGAGACTCTTCACTACCCATTGTTGCTCCTCTCCCCCTCCTCCTCCCTTCTTCCCCCTGTACTCTCATAACTCCCCATGCACACACACTCTCTCTCCTTCTCCCCCCCCCATCCGCACATCTCTCAAGTTTCCCCTTCTCACGCTGTCTCCCTCTATCTCTCATTCATCCACTTCATTTTTACTCTCTCTTTTCGGTGTCTCTCTCTCTTCTCTGCCTCTAACTCATCCCGTTCCTTTCTTTTCTTACTCTTTGCTATGTTACTCTCTTCTGCCTCTCACTTATCCCTAGTTATGTATTCCATTTTCTCTTTGCAGTCTTCCTTAGTTTTTCGTCTTAACCTTTGAACTTCGAACTCTATGATAGTTTTTACCTCACTTGAAAAAACCCTGCACTACGAAAAAGAATGAATTAAACTACAAGAACTAAAATGCTTGACTCACTCTACCAATGCCTTAGACCTTTTTTTTTTTTTTTTTTTTTACGGTCAATGAGTTTTTTTTTTTTTTCCACTTCATTTGCGTAACCTTAGACAGTTTACAGAACCATCGTGAGACAGCAGACACCGGATGACTCGTGTTAACTTCCTTTTGTTGTCAATTATAAGCTTTTGAAATTAATACATAAACTAGCAGCACAACGTTTTCATTCTCTTTGCACCAGACTTTCAACGAATCTTATATACGTGACACAGTAGGTAAGTAAGTGTTTTGAAGACTGGACAATAAGGTGGAAATAGGCAAGTATGTTTTGTATCGAAACTGCCACATACAGATCTGAAAGCGTCTTGAAACTTCTTTATCCTCTTATGTTCCTGCGTTCTTATTTTCTTACGTAATTATGATCTTACTAAGCACCCTAAGAATCACGTTAGAGCAATGAGATAAAGTGTATGTGAGGTTCAGAGAGAGAGAGAGAGAGAGAGAATTAGAAAGAAAGCAAGTGAAGGGAGAGATGGACTGTTGGAGAAATCAAATACGAGTAAAGAGGAAGGAAATGTATGAGTAGATAAAAAGGCAATAGCTGGAGAACTCGAGGGAGAGATACTGCAGTGAGGAATGGTGGTAGTACAGGACACAGAGATGAAGTAAGTGACTAAATAGACGCATGGATGGCTGTGCTGGAGACGCTATTAAGTTACTGTCACTTAGCACCGACGAGAAGAGAAGGAAGGAGCAGAGACTTGTTGTTGTTGTTGTTGTTGTTGTTGTTGTTGTCTTGGCTTACCCGTGTCGCTACTTCCGGACCTCCCCTTTCTATGTCAAGACAGGAACAAGGCCGCCCACCCGAGTGCTGTGTGTGTGTGTGTGTGTGTGTGTGTGTGTGTGTGTGTGTGTGTGTGTGTGTGTGTGTGTGTGTGTGTGTGTGTGTGTGTGTGTGTGTGTGTGTGTGTGTGTGTGTGTGTGTTCATACCTATCTGTCTGTCTGTCTGTCCGTCTGTCCTGCTTGCTCTCTCTCTCTCTCTCTCTCTCTCTCTCTCTCTTTCTCTTTCACACAAACACGAGAGAGAGAGAGAGAGAGAGAGAGAGAGAGAGAGAGAGAGAGAGAGAGAGAGAGAGAGAGAGAGAGAGAGAGAGAGAGAGAGAGAGAGAGAGAGAGAGAGAGATGGGGAGGATGGGGGGGGAAAAGCTAAGAGAGGAGCGAGGCCACAGACAACAACAGTTTGAGCACCGCCGCACTCTCTGCGTCGTGACAGTCAACCTGCTCATTACAGGCCGGCCTGGAATAGAGCGAGTCTGTTTGCGGTGGCGGGACGTGTGGCGGAGCAGGAGCCGCGTAGACGTACCCTCTCTGTACAGCTAACTGAGTCATATGTATGCTAAGTGACTGCAACGCAAACACCAATGAGTAACCGCGTCTGAGGCCAATATTGCAGGCGTTGGGGTCGAGGTAAAGCAGCGAGTGAGTTGTTAAAAGGCCGCTGGTGACACAAGCACGCCCAAACACCTAATATTTACACCCCACACATAATCTTTAGTGATGGGACTTACTGGGTCATCTAGCTCCCTGTCAATATTTCCCGCGTCAACACATCCTTACTCCCACAGCACTCTTGTCCCTGGGAACCCAATACCTGCTTCGATACACGCCCTTGTCACGCTCCAATAGACTCAATAAAAATAAGTCAATTGCTGCTGATAACCCGGCTAGAGGTGAGAGAGTGGGGGCATTGCGAGGGTTGTTTACAGGAGCAGCAGAGGCCGAACGGGTGTCACCACTTCCCGGATCAACAGGCTGAAATTCGATCCATTGTCAACTCACGTTTTCCCCCAGTCCCGACCTGCCCCGTCCCATCCAGCCTCCCGTGTTGGATCAGCAGGTTAATCAGGTAATGGGGCAAAGCTGGGAAAGACAACAAGTTGGGGAGAAAGACAGAATGAGGTGTTCAGGAGATTGATATAACATCTCCGAAGCAAAATTGGTGGTAATAATGAGTGGACATACCCCCTCCACTCCCGTCTCTCTCTCTCTCTCTCTCTCTCTCTCTCTCTCTCTCTCTCTCTCTCTCGTCTGTACCTTGATCAAACACCTTACAACTAAAATGAAAAAGCAAATTTAACCCAAGCTCAGAGATTCGCAACTGTAATACGAGCAAGACGCAGAGATAGAAATGCTGAAATGTTTACAATAATGGATACAAAAAATAAGAAAAAGGAGAAAAAAAAAGTGGATGGTTTGCAGCATGGAGGGAGGGAGAAGAGCTGGGCAAGTTGATTATTATTCTTGGCATGGATGCGGGAGTTTGTTTGAAGGTCTTCCTGGTATTAAAGTATGCAGAGACGCCCAAGTAATGAAACAAGGCTGGGAAGGAGAGGTAGGAACGCGCGGGAAAAAAATACGAAGTGGTCATGAGTGCATCACAACACCTTTAAGACTGAATTGGTGGAGTTTTCGTTATAATGAGTGGGTCTCTCTCTCTCTCTCTCTCTCTCTCTCTCTCTCTCTCTCTCTCTCTCTCTCTCTCTCTCTCGTTCAGACACCATAACGAATCAGGTAGAATAAAATGCAATTAATAAAAGCTCAGATATTTGTAACTGTAACCTGAGCGAGAGGAAAAGATAGTATTAGGAAAATGTTTGCAGTTATAAAAGCGAGGAAAAATTGAGTTCAGTTTAGTTGCAACACGAGCGAGCAAGAAGTGAACGAGTATTAGCTTTAGGAACATGATTATTATTCTTGGCAGGAGCGAGGGGGTTTCTATGAAGGTCTTCCTGGTATTAAAGTATCCAAAGACGCCAAAACAAAACTTACAAGGCTAAAAACATTGTGTATCCGGAACAATTAGACACAATCACATGGCTTGTAAAATGTTCAAGCTTTCTCTAACAGTTTACATTAATTTTGAATTTTACATTGAATTTTGTCGGAAAGTTGTCCTTCATGAAATTAAAAGCAGATGGTAGCAATGACGATGATGATGATAGCAGTGATGATGATGATGATGATGATGATGATGACGACGGTAGTAATAATAATAATAATAATAATAATAATAATAATAATAATAATAATAATAATAATAATAATAATAATAATAATAATAATAATAATAACAATAATATGTAGAAGAAAAAGAAGTCAAACAAGAAAAAAAAAAGACTAACAACAACAACAACAACAACAACAACAAGAGAAACAAAAACAACAAAGACGACAGAAAAAAAGAACAAGATTAACAAGGAAAAGGCAGAAAAAAATGAAAAAGAAATGATGAAAAAATGAAGAAAAGAAAATAAATCTAGGACTTTCTTTTGACCTATCCATTGTTCTTAGAAAAGCCACACATTGGTTAGTATTCAGAAACGCTTTGCTTTCTCACCACCACTAGTTCTAAGGACACAGATGATTAGCGGCTATTAAGAGTGTTTCTCCACTTAATAATGTAAATATCTTCTCATTCTGCCTCTAAAACCATAAAAAACACCTCAGAAACTCTTGTAAATTTAGATAAAGCCTTTTGAAATAGTGGAGGTGAAGCACAGAAGAACTGGAGAATATGAGCCGTTTACTTCTTTTCACAAATCGATCAGCGTGGCCGTGCTTATGTAAGGTGAGCGCTTCCCTTCCGCGAAACAACACTAATCACCAGAACAGCAACTCACAACCTGACATCCTTCATGTATCACCTCACTATTCAGATTCAGTAAAAAAAAAAAAAAAAATGATTGGTCAGAGATGAATTAGCGCCTCTGCTGTCCCTCCAGGCACGTTTCACTTGTCACAGCACCGTGAGTGCCTTCCCTACTGACGGTCGTGCTGACGTTGTTCCAAACGTGCACGCATTTCAAGGTTAGTTTTTGAGAAAGTCTACGAGAAGGGTCTGGTACTGGTGTAATTTAGGATCAAATCGTGAAGCAAAATAATGGCTGGTTATCAATTCAGTTTCACCAATTTTTCCTTCCTTTTGTGCAGGTGACCGTGATGATAATGATTGGTTCCTCCCCACCACAGACCCCCGTACCGTTTGACAGCTGTAGACAGATGGCACCGAGGATTGCGAGTGTGGCCTGACGGGGCGCTCGGCCTGCTTGGTGTAATATACCGCTACTTGAGAAAATGACAACATTGCACACAACAGCTCTCTCTCTCTCTCTCTCTCTCTCTCTCTCTCTCTCTCTCTCTCTCTCTCTCTCTCTCTCCTTCTGTGTGTGTGTGTGTGTGTGTGTGTGTGTGTGTGTGTGTTGGCTGATTCATATTCTTTAACTAGTAAATTCATAATATCATAATTACGCAAGACTCGTGCTTGCCAATGGATCTTCTATTGGTAGAATTCACACTCTCCCGCTCCACTCCTGGAATATGGTGGTGGATTGTTGCCGAGACAGATCGCATCCCAGCAAAGAGTTATTCATCTGCATTCATTAAGCAGGGTGTAAACGAAAGCCCTATATAGAATCCTATAGTATTCCTCAATGCACGTTGCGGGATGGTTTATCACTGCATGCGGTAGGAATTTTTGGCGCTGATGAGTCTGACCACAAGAACACTGTGATGCATTAGATTTGATGGATTTATATCTTATAACTTGAGAAAAAAAGCAGTGAAGCAAGACAAAATTGTTTCATGGCAGTGTTGATGTAACCTGTATCGAGGCGCCCTCCTGATGCACCCACCACCGTTCCCAGGTACCCCTCCCCATGATAGACAACAGACAAGTTTAGTGAGGGTGACAACATTGGCCTAAGGGTCTTGCTGTCACCACTCAATAGGGCAAAGTGTTTGCCCCTTGTAGTCGCTACTACCAGCTGGCATGATGTGAGACAGCCTCTTAGTCACGTCACTGAGAGCAAGTTGTGCACTGACTGACGACTCCAATCATTTTATATAGATCTGAATAATTTATAATAAGAAATGAATGAATAAAAGTCTAAATAACTTAAAACCATGAAGTAGAACACAACAGCGGCAATGACGGAGCGGCTCACCGCAGCCTGACTAGCAGAACGCGGGATTACCAGGAGGAAACAAATATACAACGTTTTTGCAGGTGACGGTCAGGTTTGTTTACCACGCCTGTCGCAGCCAAGCGAACTGGTCACGGCTATTCATAGGGGCGTTGGAGTAAGCACTTCCGAAGTGACACGCCGCAAAGTAGAGTCTCCACGAGGGCAAAGGGGCCGCTGTAGGGGGAGGGGCGGTGTTGCCATCATCTGTTAAGCAGTGGGCGGTGTTGCGGTGTGTGACAGAGAGGGGCGCAGCGGGTGAGTCACAGGCCCGCTGCTCCGGTCACATGAACGGGGAGGCGCCTCAGCTAAAAGTCAAGTACACACTTACTTAAACCGAAGAAGATACTGCTAACTTACATTACTGCTTGTCTCTTGCGGTTTTCATTGTGGCGGGCAACACTACGGTACTATGCGTATCTGGTATCCAGTGTGGTGAGTCGAGCTTCACACCATGTCAACGCCACTTACATTACACTATAGCTTTGTGTGCATCAACAACAGCACCAGTAATGATTATGATTTTGATAGTAGTAATGATAATTATAATAATAATAATGATGATAATAATATTGATTTACTATTATTATTATCATTATTATTATTATTATTATTATTGTTATTATTATTATCATTATTATTATTATTAGTTATCATTATTATCATTATAATTATTATCATTATTATTATCATAACAACAATAATGATTACATTAATAGTAATGACAACAATAATGCTAATGATAATAAAAATGATAATAATGATTTATTATTATTATTATTATTATTATTATTATTATTATTATTATTATTGTTATTATTATTACCATCATCATCATCACCATCAATATTATTACTTTTATGATCAATATGAATAATCCGAATCCAAGTAGCGCCACAGAGGGTGACAGGGCAGTGTGTGCAAGGAGTACTTGCACACAGGTGACCGTGGTAAACAAGGTCAGCAGTACTGGGCGGTGTTGAAGGTCAAGATGGGCGCCAGGCAGCAATGGGCGGCGCCACGCGAGACTGAGAGACAACAAGAGTTGCTCAAAGAAAAACTGAGGCAGCGGAGAGGCACGGAGGAAGATCTCAATACTCGCAGAGTGAAGCATCTTGACGCCCTCATGACGCAAACACTGCTCGCTGTTAAGACTAATGACTAGTCCGTGTTGTGTTTGGTCCCTTACCTTGCCACTGCCTCCCTGCGCGGCGCCACCACCCCCAGAACACCACATACCTGATGGAAGAGCAAAAAAGACGTCAAAAAGTGACACTCCCTCACCTTGACCCGCGAGTGTGTAAGTGTCTGTCTTCTTGTTGATGTGACACCACACAATGTTTGTTTGTCTGAACATTCTTAGAAAATATATTTAAGTCCCTGGAGTGTGTGTGTGTGTGTGTGTGTGTGTGTGTGTGTGTGTGTGTGTGTGTGTGTGTGTGTGTGTGTGTGTGTGTACATGAATTTTTAAATAATTCACAGAATACAATAGCAATAATAGCAGTTGCTTGTATTCAAAGTAAGCGAGGAATGCACTATTCGGCTCTCTGCAAGTTAAGCCCCCGCGGGACTCACGCGGCCACATAGCCACACACCACACACCCACCCTAGCTGCCTCCTCGAGCTTCCCGCCGATGAATGGCTACACGATTTTCTTTGTTGACGTCAGGCACTATAAGCTTCTGAGATGACGTGTGTGTGTGTGTGTGTGTGTGTGTGTGTGTGTGTGTGTGTGTGTGTGTGTGTGTGTGTGTGTGTGTGTGTGTGTGTGTGTGTGTTTGCTTCTTTCGCCGTGACCTTGACTCGGTTTTCGTTAATTGAAGTAGACTCGACACCCGGTGTTCGGGGACCAGCGTGTCTCAACTGTGAATGACGTCAGTCCTCGTGTGTGTGGTGAGGAGCGTGTGCCTGCCTTGCCTACAACCTTCCTATCCCTCGACCCACTCCACCCCACATTCCTCCACATCCAGCAGCGCTACTCCTTCATCTCCTCTGTTCCGTCTCGTTCCCTTTCATCTTCAATCTTCAGTACCCATAAACATCACATCATTCCCCTCGCCTCGAATCCCTAGTCATAACAAATCATCTCACTTTATCTTCTTCCTTTGCAACTCGTAATCTCGCTCTCATTCCTGAACCTCATTTCAGGTCACGTCTTTGGATTATCATCTCCTCCCTTCAGATTCTTCCTTGTCTCCATTTCCGCAGTCTCACTTCACACTTCTCTATCTTCTTTATCTGTCTATTTCTTACCACACATCTTTCTAGTTTTCCATCTATTTCCTACCCCATATTTCTTAATCCTTTTTCTATCTCTTTATCTCTCACCTTACACCTTATCTTTTCTACATGTTGTCTCTTACCTCACATATCTGCCTTTCTTATCCATCTCACATATCCTTTCCTACCTATCCTCTGTCTTACCTAACCACCCTCTCTTCTTCACAGTGGTAACACCTCCACATTATAACAAAACTCCACTTCTGTTCTCTCTTCGCCATCCTTCATTTATAATTCTCAACACCAGAACTTTATCACAATTTCAGTCTAACGTCTCCTCTTGCAGAATGATTCTTAAAAACTCTAAACTCTGACCTTCACTTTCAACCAATCTCTCTCTCTCTCTCTCTCTCTCTCTCTCTCTCTCTCTCTCTCTCTCTCTCTCTCTCTCTCTCTCTCTTTTGAAACTTCGTGTATCAGGATCAATTTGTGCACATGAAATAAATTACTACATCTGTTTAGGAATGAGAACTTGAGAAATCAGTCTGGTTTTTTACTCTTTCTATAAATGTTTAGTCATATTGTGTGGTATTGTGAAAGTACTTGAGTTTCTATTGACTCTACACACAAGCCCGCACACGCACACACACACAAACATACACAAATGCACACACACACAAACATACACAAATGCACACACACACACACAAAAAAAAAAAAAAGTGTGCGTTTCAGTAGCAATAATCAATTAGTTTTTTTCTTAAATGCATGACTAATCTCACCACACACACACACACACACACACACACACACACACACACACACACACACACACACACACACACACACACGTCATCTCAGAAGCTTATAGTTTTGGTGTTACAATTGCAGCCTTCTTTCAGTTGCTCGACCAACACTGGCAGGAATATCACTGGTCAAGAAAAGAGACAGACAGACAGACAGACGGACAGAGAGACATTGTACCCCTCACGGCTTAAAGAGGATCAAAAGTGCATCTTAACTCACAATTGTAACTTCCTAAGGGCGTAAAATTGCGCTACACGAGTGGTCATAATAGCGATAAGAAGGATAAGAGGAATGGCAAGAGTAACATCAATAAGAACCAATGATATGAAGAACAATACCAACGAAAACATTAATAGGAGAACCACCACCACCACCACTACAACTACCACTAACCACAAGCAGATAAAAAACAACAATAACTACAAAGACACCAATAAGACCAGCAGCTACACCACCACCACCACCACCACCAATAACAACAACAATAACGGCAACAACAATAAGAATAATGATAATAATAATACTAAAAGGTTTGAAGTGACGTGACAACTGAACACTATTATGTCAGCTGCACATGAGCGTTACTTAAGGCCGCGTTAACCCAACACTAACTCAATTGTGGATAATGGTCTGTCCTAGCCGGTAATTATCACTTAACTTTGTGTGTGTGTGTGTGTGTGTGTGTGTGTGTGGAGAGAGAGAGAGAGAGAGAGAGAGAGAGAGAGAGAGAGAGAGAGAGAGAGAGAGAGAGAGAGAGAGAGAGAGAGAGAGATTAAAAGACTAGCAATGCTTCAAGATACTACAGAGCGATCCTTCTTTCAACACACACACATAAGACAAACGAAACCAAACATTCCACCCTCACTCAAAAAGTAACAATATAAGATTGAACACTATATTACAACTTGAAATTTCGTTTTTAACCCCTTGAGTACCATGACGCGTTTATATAATCATTCTGCCTACTATCTACTGATTTTATACAGCTTCAGAAACTTATGTGGGGGAATAGAAACAGTGAAGACTCTGGCCATTAATCTTCTGACCTCTATAGACCTTTCCTGATGTCAATAAAATGGTCTAACCGCACACAATTCTCAAGGTAAAAATGCGTCTCGGTACTGAAGGGGTTAAGGATGGCAGTCAGTCAGTATTTCTCGTCATTCTTTCTTCACGGCCTCCACTAAAGATCCTCCTCTCCTGTGAATAAGGAGAAGCCATCCAGTCATCCATCCATCACTCCTCTGACACTCCGGCAAAGAGATAAAATTACTTACGCACAGAACCAGAGAGAGAGAGAGAGAGAGAGAGAGAGAGAGAGAGAGAGAGAGAGAGAGAGAGAGAGACTTCCACATGTTAAATTTTCTCAACACTTCAATCTCAGCTTCAATTATAATGCTCCTATTGATAACATGTTCCACCTCAGCCCACATCCCGGAGTTCTCATCACGCACCGCACCTGTTATTATTATTAGTTCGATCACCTTGACTCGGGTGCCGCCATCAGCAGTGTCTTGTTGCTCCAGACCCACACCACGTAATTGAAAGTATTGCTTCACTCCAATTATTGCCAGACGCTCTGCAGAAAATGGAGTGGAAAAAAAAAAAGTTGTGATATGAACGTTGCCGCTACATAGATTACTCCCGGGAACAAAATTTATGAAATGTTTTACTTCTTGGGAATACACTTTCGTTTGGTCGTGATAGTTTCCGGTAGCAATTATTCTTGTCCATTCACTTTCACCTGTTTTACTTCTTTTCTTGTCTTTTTTCACACGTATTTTCTCAGCCACGGTGGTCAAAGTCGGTGGTATGTCGCTCCGGGCTATCTGTAATGGTCTCCCACGCTAGTCCCCGCCACAGAGACGAATTAAATACCATTGCCACTCCCCCCTATGACGGATGTGGGGTTTCTTGGTGTGTGTGTGTGTGTGTGTGTGTGTGTGTGTGTGTGTGTGTGTGTGTGTGTGTGTGTGTGTGTGTGTGTGTGTGTGTGTGTGTGTGTGTGTGTGTTATCGAGTACAGATTTGGAAATTACATATATTTTGTCTATGTAAATATGTAAATAGACTTTCTCAAATCATGTTAATATGGTTATCTAGTGTAATATGTGACTCCTAGCTGAGGTGAATAAAATACCTATCTATCTAACCATCTATCAATCTTTTTTATTTATTTATCTGTACGTCATTCACCAAGGTCTTCAGGTTCAGGTCGACCCATCACCAGCTATTTCTCCTAGTCAGCCTGCGCTTGGTAAAGGAGGACACCGACTGCTGGCTCATCACTGAAAATCCCTGAGCTATGTGAGTGCAACGCGAACCTCAGCTTGGGAAAGGAAATTCGATGTTACCACTGAATTAGAGAGAGAGAGAGAGAGAGAGAGACTATTAACGAAAACTTCACCGGTGCGTATGACACTTCCTTCCCTGCCTCTTTACCAATGTACGGGACTCAAAAAAGGTGACTCGCTTGAAATAACCGACACCCCCACCAGGGTACTGTTCCTGCCTGCATGGTTGGTGGTGACCTTGCATGCACGTGGCTGACATTAGACACAGTGGTGGCGGCCAACCCATTTTCTCGCAAGACTTACGCCAAGATGAATTTTCCCGGAGTTAAACTTGGCACTACGCTGAAGTATTTACACAAATGTTCACTGTCACGTACCTTGCCTCCTAATATCGAAGTAAGGGAGGTTCCATAGACAATACTCCATAACCTCCTATTAGAGCTAACGATGCATTCTGAAACGCTTCTGGCCACACCTACACTACATTCAAAAGACTAGTTGAAGTTACATGGATATTTAAGGATATTTTCATAGTTCCAGTGATAGATTAACAATATTTACTCATTATTAGTGAAAGAAACACTTTTGAGAATCTGGCAAGTCATCTCTGTGTGGCCTTTGAAACTAGTAATGGTGAGAGAGTAAAGCGTTTCTCAATACCGAACTTGGAGGGAGTGGTCACACTATTGGTACACAAAACAATGGCTGTCAAGTACCTACTTATATACGTGCATTCACAAAGCAGCCAAGTTAACCACACGCATTCATATATGCAACACACACACACACACACACATACACACACACGGCCCGGTAGCTCAGTGGTTAGAGCGCTGGCTTTACAAGCCAGAGGACCGGGGTTCGATTCCCCGGCCGGGTGGAGATATTTGGGTGTGTCTCCTTTCACGTGTAGCCCCTGTTCACCTAGCAGTGAGTAGGTACGGGATGTAAATCGAGGAGTTGTGACCTTGTTGTCCCGGTGTGTGGTGTGTACCTGGTCTCAGGCATATCCGAAGATCGGAAATAATGAGCTCTGAGCTCGTTCCGTAGGGTAACGTCTGGCTGTCTCGTCAGAGACTGCAGCAGATCAAACAGTGAATTACACACACACACACACACACACACACACACACCGCGTAGTGTAGTGGTTAGCACGCTCGACTCACAATCGAGAAGGCCGGGTTCGAGTCCCGGCGCGGCGAGGCAAATGGGCAAGCCTCTTAATGTGTGGCCCTTGTTCACCTAGCAGTAAATAGGTACGGGATGTAACTCGAGGGGTTGTGGCCTCGCTTGTGTGGAGTGTGTTGTGGTCTCAGTCCTACCCGAAGATCGGTCTATGAGCTCCATAATGGGGAAGACTGGCTGGGTGACCAGCAGACGACCGTGGTGAATTATACACACACACACACACACACACACACACACACACACACACACAAACAACACCGAATTGTTGGAGCCTCGACACAGTACAGTGACAGTGTCAAATGGAAGAAAATGCAACGACATGTCCCTTTTTTTTTTTCTCTCATTTTTTTCAGTTTCTGCAGATATCCTTCACTCAGTGCAGTGCTGACGCACGTGCTGCGAGAGAGAGAGAGAGAGAGAGAGAGAGAGAGAGAGAGAGAGAGAGAGAGAGAGAGATAATACATGGCTTGGACCCCACCGCCAGGCCTCACCGCACCGCCGTTCCAGTTTTCCCGGTCGCTCCTCCGCACCTGCTACCTTCGGGTGGAAATATTTGCGGCGGAAAACTCTCATCTGTGAATTACGGTCTTTAAATGTCTGTATTTTTACCTTCCCGGTACTTGCCTGTAGTATTCTGTACGTTTTCGTTTTGTGTTTTTCAACCACAGAAATGCAAATGTGTACATGTTTCGTTTGTGTTTTTGCGTCGTGAATTACTATCTGCCACTTCCTCAATTTTCGTTAAGGTGTATGTTTTTTTTTCGTAACAATACACGTGATATAGTGAAGGTTATTGCACCTGGGAGATAGAAAGTCGTAAATTAGTGTGATTTCAGGTTAGCTGTTGCTATTACTGCAATACATGAAAGAAAAGTATCGGGTAACGCAGCTCTCACCTCCTACACCTGACTTTCCTTGTGAAGGCTGTCACGAGGCAAGTTTGTGAGGAGGGAAGTGTGACATCGCTGAACACGTTGAAACATTATTTTACAAATACTTCAATATATTTTATATGTTACTTTTAGGAAGACTAGGAGTATTGTTCATGGCCAGAATAATGCTGGTTTGTCCAATGTGTTGTCTTTCCACAAACACCCGATGGAGGAAGAAGATTACTGGGTGTCCAGTGTTATACTAATGAGCGAAGAGCAAAGTTCGAGGGTCAGGTGTCAGGCTGAAGCGCTGACGAGGCTCGGGTGTGCGGCCGTCAACAGTCGGCGGCCGCTGTGAAGCTGGTTAGGTTTACCATTGCTGGGGGTCTGGTTTGTTTGCTTCGCTGGTCAGGTGTTTCGAGTTTACGTCATAATGTACAAAGTGTTCATTGACTGATATACACTATTTTGAAAAGAAACAACTTCGATATCAACATTTCGTGGCTCCCTTAAGACAATTTACCAGCGTCAGGCCTGACTCACATCTACAGTATGACGTCAGCTTCCTCTCTTGGCCCAGCACGAGTAATGCTTCCTCAGGCCGCCCACCGCGGTGGCACCTCCCACCACAAACTTCCATTCTTTGTTCACAACGTGAATGCATTTACTGGGAAGCTTGCCATCGCTAGCTTACCGAGCAGCTCGAGGCACGCAGCACACGACTCATTCACCAGGAGGGGTGCTTGCTGCCTGCACACACCCTTGCTGCTTGCTCAGTCTCATGCGTAGCTGCGTCACCACACAAAAGCAGTGTCACTCGCTGCTCACTGACTGTTGTGGCTCAGGTGGCACCTCTAGGTCTTAATAAAGGCCTTCTTGTGGTCTGCGTCATGTTGTGACTTGACCCCCGGTACACTAGCTTTGAGGTCATGGGAGGAGATGCCTGGCGCAGCTGTCAATGCCGCTGCTGCAAAAACTGACACTCCGACAGAGTGTCGATTACACAAGGTCGACCACGAATATAGTCGTCTATGCATTATATCAATGTCACTCTGTTTCAAAAGAATTTCTATAAATATTTAGATCTATTGAAGGCCTGAATTTAGAGATATCACAGTAGTTACTGTGACCGGCAATGCTGCTTCTTGATGGGAATGATGGTGCGCGTGTATGTCTACACACACACACACACACACACACACACACACACACACACACACACGGCCCGGTAGCTCAGTGGTTAGAGCGCTGGCTTCACAAGCCAGAGGACCAGGGTTCGATTCCCCGGCCTTTCACGTGTAGCCCCTGTTCACCTAGCAGTGAGTAGGTACGGGATGTAAATCGAGGCACACACCCGGTGTGTGGTGTGTGCCTGGTCTCAGGCCTATCCGAAGATCGGAAATAATGAGCTCTGAGCTCGTTCCGTAGGGTAACGTCTGGCTGTCTCGTCAGAGACTGCAGCAGATCAAACAGTGAAACACACACACACACACACACACGAGAAACACTGATACAGTAAATTCAGCATAATTTTTTTTTTATTTACCAAGTACATATCGTTGCTCATACAAACATATGCGCATTCATATAGTAAGCAGCAAGTGTGGGGAGGGAAGGGAAGGGAAGAGAAGTGGGGCAGGAGACAACAGCGCATGGCTCGGATCAGTGTCCCACACGTGATCCAACACCACGACACTCCCACCACCCAGACGTTACAAGACACTTCTTGACACACTCACCCTTACCCTTCTCTCCTCGACGTCCTCCACTAAGCCATCTCCTTTTGTGCCTCATAACAGGCTACACTACACCTGCGCTACGTCCCTTCACTTCTCAGCAATAACTGAACACTCTTCCTCTATTAGATTCCTCCTCAATCACTAACAACTTTAACACAACAGGACAGTCAACGAGGAGCCTCTTACTCTATCACCCTCCTTGTCTCTACGCCTAAGCCAGCCCTGCTGCAGCCCATGGTATCCTGAGTGTTGTGCGTGACATCGGGCTGTTCTGTGGCCTGGCAGGGCTACTGTCACGCCTCGGGAACCAGATCCGCCAACCAAGGCTTTTTGCGATATTAAAGTCACTGTTGCTAACCACTATGGTCTTCATCCTCCACATGCAACAGCGGTGTCAAACTTTCTACACAAACCTTGTGACATACGTAAGTGTTATGAATGTGGACAGCTCCCTTTGCTGTATTCTACAAAATGTTTCACCAGATTTAATGACATATCCTCCTGCACGTATTGGACACTTCAGTAACAAGAGTAATGTAAAAATAAAGTTTAAATGTTTGATTAAAAGACAGGAAAAAAACAAAAAACGGATTCACAAATAGTGGTCAAAGCATAGGCTTGACAGTCAAGTTAGCACTGAAACAATAGGGAGATACGATTAATTAGATGAATCTATGGAATAGAAATGTTATGTTACGTATGTTTATACACAAATGCCACGTGTGAACCTACTGGCTTCCGGAAGTTTCGTTTTCACTTAAACTCCGTTAAATCACAATTAAAAAAGCAACAATATAGATGTCATTCACTTGTATTTACTCTTTTAGGGAGATAATGGTATAAATGTACAGACAAGACCTGCCAAGCTGTGTCAAGAAACTACAGGAAGTTGAACAATTCCTAAAGATTATTAGATCTTTACTGTAACAGAGATCGATGATGATGATGATGGTATGGTGTGCAATTCACCACGGTCGTCTACTGGTCACCCATCCAGTCTTCCCCATTATGAAGCGAGCTCAGAGCTCATAGACCGATCTTCGGGTAGGACTGAGACCACAACACACTCCATACACCGGGAAAGCGAGGCCACAACCCCTCGAGTTACATCCCGTACCTATTTACTGCTAGGTAAACAGGGGCTACACATAAGAGGCTTGCCTATTTGCCTCGCCGCTTTCCGGGACTCGAACCCGGACCCTCTCGATTGTGAGTTAAGCGTGCTAACCACTACACTATGCGGTGTGTGTGTGTGTGTGTGTGTGCCCTCGCATTTATGAAAGATAACATGTCAGTCCACCAGTTTACATAAATATATAATCTATGAAGGGAGAGAACAAGCCGCTGGCACACCCGATTCTCAAGGTCCTGCATGAGAAAACATACCATTTATTGAATACCCGACCAGGGATATGAAGGACACACACACACACACACACACACACACACACACACACACACACACACACACACACACACACGAACCGTAATACAATACAATCCAAACTAGCTTTCCCAAACAAGTATATTTCGACACTGGCAAGAAGACACAACCTAAAACGGTTTAATGGACACAGGAGATCGTCAGTCAAACCCCAACAGCCGCGATCCGCCTCCCACTCACTCCTAACGGCCGCCCCATCACCCCATCACCCCATCACCCCATCAACCTCCTGGGCGCGGGGAGATAGTGGGGAGGGAGAGGTGGGGTGAGAGGACGTGTTTACATGTTATCTACCCCCTTCTCTCTCTCTCTCTCTCTCTCTCTCTCTCTCTCTCTCTCTCTCTCTCTCTCTCTCTCTCTCTCTCTCTCTCTCTCTCTCTAGGACGAGGCCACTGGGTATGAAGGCCACTCAGTTACATGCAGCAGTAAGCAGTGTTGCATGATGGGAGTTTTGAAGGATATACAGGTATTGAACGTGCTTGCTAGGTGAACGTATGTAGTGTCATGGGTATGGTGGTGGTGGTGGTGGTGGTGGTGGTGAAGAGGATGTGTTGGAGGAGGATGAGGATAGGATAAGGATGAGAAAGTGGAAGTTATTACTATTATTTCTACTACTATTACTACTGCTACTACTGTTACTACTACTACTACTACTACTACTTCTACTGCCTACCACTACTACTACTACTACTATACTACTACATCCACCACCACCACCATCCCTACTACTACTACTATTACTGCTGCTGCTGCTACTACTACTACTACTACTACTACTACTACTACTACTACTACTACTACACCAACCATTACTACTTGACGCAACTCAAATTTCCACATTTCATTTCCTCGAGGACTCACTCTTAGCACCTCTCACATTTATCAAATTTCTTTACACTCCTTGACCCGTGAACACTACAGACTTATAACCTGCACTAGCAAAATCTCTCTCTCTCTCTCTCTCTCTCTCTCTCTCTCTCTCTCTCTCTCTCTCTCTCTCTCTCTCTCCGAATATCTACTTTTTTCTATTCTTTGTTCACCGTTTTCTTTCCTTTCAAGTAATTCGTTGAGTCTCTTCCGTTTTCTTCATACCTGTCACGATCTTTTATTTCTTTTCTCGTCACGCTTTCTCATGGATTTTTTTTCATCTTATTTATTCTTCATACATTCAATTCCCGGTGCTCTTGAAATAACGGTTTCTCTCTTTCTCTTTCTCTCTCTTTCTGTCTCTGTCTCTCTTTCTGTGTCGGAAAAAAATAATAGTAAGAAAAAATAACAAAAAGTAAAGTAACTGGAATAGAAATATATACTTAATAAAAAAATATCTATTGCTTTTTCTTTCTATTCCAGATCTAATCAGACTAACCAATCTAACCTAACCTAACCTAACCAAACCTAACCTAACCTAACCTAAAACAACACAACCTAACCTAACCTAACCTTGCCTAATTTAATCTAACCAAACCTAACCTAACCTAACCTGAAATAACACAACCACTAACTTTTTTTTTTCCTAAGTAAGATCACTACTGTTAATATTTTTTCATGATATTTTTTTCTTAGCAATTTTCTTTTCGTTACTTTTCCTCTGTGACTTTCTTTTCCGAGTACCCCTCCCAGCATCCTCCTTTCCTATTCACCCAAGGCAAATACCGGAGCCCTTCCCCTACGCAAACCTTAAAGGAGGTACTGTTGGGTGAAGGAGCGATGAGGGGCAGAGGGCAAGGTTCACGCGAGGCAGGCAGGGAAGGAAGGCAGCCTAGTGACCTTCTGAGTGGCCGAGTCGTGCTGAGAGGGACTAAGGAAGAAGTGGCGTCCTTTGGGAGTGTCTGGCAGGAGAGGAAGGCCAAAGAGTGCAGCTGGGTCAGGATATTTGGCGGTCTGTCTCGTTAGTTTGGGGAGAAGTGGGTCTTCTTTATCCGTGTGGTTGCTTTAGTCCATTAGAAAGGTTTCAAGTCTCTGTCGCGCCTCCCTCTCGTGTTTATGAAGAGTCGCCGAGGTCCCTCCTTGCATCCTGACCAACCTCACTCATGATGGAGCCGCCGCCTTTGAAGCTTCGGGCGTCACTTCATGAGGTTTATTCTTTACGCCTCACGATGTTTGTATTTGATCTCACAACAAGGCGGTCTTTGCCATTAAAAGGATTATCTTTGTGGTTATCTTCGTTGCTATCGTTATCATAATAATAATTATCATAGTCGTTTTCATTTTTTTCTTTTCTTCTCCTTTTCTTTTTCTTCTTCCTCTGCTTCTTCTTCTTCTTCTTCTTCTTCTTCTTCTTTTGTTGTTATTGTTGTTGTTCTTTTTTTTACTATTATCATCAAGGTCGTAACAGTGGTGGCGTGGTGCTTTTTTATTATTGTCATTTATGTTACCCTTGCTAATTAACTTGCTGTTGTGGTCTTATTAATGTTTTCCATCGTTACACTGTTGCCATCCATATCGCCACCACCATTACTCAAGCTAGATGAACGTAACCTAGCCACTACACATCCCTCTCTCCTCGCCAAGTACTACACACGGCTCTGGAAAACTCGTCATAGCCTGCCTCGTGTTTTATAGTGATCAAGGACACACTGCAGCTTGCTTCGCCGCTCCTCACCAGACGAGTAGCACCTCTACGCCTGACAGGGAGTGTTTACATCCTGCCACACATCACAGTCAGCCGCGCTTAAACCTCATCGTCATTTATCAAGATTCCAGCTGACGGAAGTGCCACAGGAAGTGGAGAAATAAACACGCTGGCAGGTGTTCACTTCCATGTGGTGTTCCTGGCGGGGAGTAAAGGTCATGGGGCAACACAAAGTCTGCTTCGCCCTGCTTCGCCCTGCTTCACCCTGCTTCTGTGGCACTCCGGCTCACTTAGTCTCAAGGTGAAGAGTTGTTAGGACGTTAAGTGTAATTCTCTCTTTTAAACACGTGATGTCTTGCTGCCTCGCGCCAACCTGGGCTTGCCGTGCCGTGTTCCGCTACCGGAGGAATGTTGGGCTGCTCATCATTAGTGAGTTTCTATAGGCGGATGTGGACGCTACTATGCAAATTATTCACGAGAAAAATGAGAGATAAATAACCTGACTCTATCCACTTGTACTGCACATATAAAGACCTAGCACGGAAGTCAGCCTAACATTCTCTCTCTCTCTCTCTCTCTCTCTCTCTCTCTCTCTCTCTCTCTCTCTCTCCAAATGGTTACGCGTCCCTAGAGTTTGCACGACTAGTTAAGGTTGTTTTTGCAATTAATTCCCGTGAGTGCTTTGAACTATTTCCTCGTGTGAAACAAGTGCACGTCCAGCTGTGTAACGGAACAATCTTGGCCTTACGCTCATGAATGTAACAATTTCCATTTACATTGCCACTTCCTGTCTTGATAACCACTCGAGTCTTCTACCAGCGGCCCAATCCACTGAGCTGCCGTGGTACTGAAAGTCATTCTCAACCTGATCATGTAGCGCTGAGGAGCAGAGAGAACTTCTGAGCGAGGGTCAATATTGATGACTTTTGTTTACCGTTGACATTTCCAGAGATGGATGGATGGATGGATTTTTAATTTATGGCGCCGCAGACATTTCCACAGAGGACGTCTTCGCGGGACATTAATACGTATCTTTTACATGAGGCTTTAAACCTAAATAAGAAATAATAATCACAATTTATAGGTCATTATTTGTCTTTATGCTATGTCAATTTTACAATTTGTGAACTATATATAACAAGACGCAGTGCTACAGGTAACGACACCTTATGTTAGACGAGTACGCTACAAATATACTAGCTATGGAAACATTAATGAGCGATTTTTATGGGGATTGTTATGTTACCTGTAAACTTGTAGAAAAACCCATAACGCTGTGCTGGATACAGGCTCTAAAGTGAATCGCTTGCTTAATCCCTTCTCTTCTGGCCACCACAAATACTACAAATCCTCACGGTTCGCCACACCTCAACAGCAAGTAGTGCGTGGAAACAGTGATTGCCTCCTGCTTCCTTCTTGAAGGGAGGAACGTCTTCGGCCACGTCTTAGAGATTTGACTATGATCATCTCTTGCCTTTGAGAAAACACATGTGATCTTAAATAAAAGCCAAAGAATTTCAAAGTAAGGGCTCAGAAGTAGACAGATGGATATATCTGGTTACTGCAATCCGCTCACTGTGAATATGAGGAAAACCACATGCCTTGTAAACTTTTTATAACTTAGCTAACCTCATATATGTAGTAAGAGTAGCTTTATGTACATGCATGTGGTAAGAGTAGCCTTCTGTATGTGCACTGAATCGTGTTTACTCTTGTAACTTGAAAGACGCAAAGTTTTATAAATAAGCTTTTATATTGTTTCATAAAAAAAAATCTCAACATTTTGATAGCTATCACCTCGTACTGAGATCATTGTAACAATCCAAGGCTGGCTTGTCAAGCGTTGCGACATTTTCCTACAAATGAACAGCATGCAATGGAAGTGATTGAATCTCTCAGTGGCGTTTTCATAACTTTAAGGTTAATCTAACGAGTATTACGTATCATCAGCAGGAAAACAGTGAGAACAAGACTAATGATCTCAGTGGCATTTCAAAATAATCCTTACGAGAGCCTGAAGCGCTTTAAGATACTGGTGCAAAAATTATTGATGCTTCATTAAATTCGTACATGTCACGGAGAACAGTCAAGGTCACACATACACATAAAATAAACAATAAGAAATGAATAAGTAAATAACGACAATAGTAAAGAAAAAAAAAGGTTTGTTTAAATGTCGCTCCCTACAAAGGAACGTAGGAAAGCCGAGTATAAGTCCATCATTGAGATTTTGAGACGTCTTCTTATTCCTCTTGTGAAACGGTCCAAGGCGAGAGAAAACACAGAAACAGGAGGAAATACGTGACTGCTGCAATTCTACAGGGACGAGTGTGAAGATGCCCCTTTACAGCCAGAAGGTACGGCAGCTGGTGTTCCTAAGGGAATCCTCACGTTCCTCAGTGCCTCCTCACCCGCCACCACCACCACCACCGTCACCGATACCACAAGACCACCACCACCACCGCCTCATTTGCATATTCACGCCATAAAGTAAGTACGGTGTGCTGAATATTATGTGTGCTTTATACTTGGGTTTTATTTGCATAGACATGTATTCCCATAATAACAGTGGCCGTATTTAGAGTCACGCATATATCAGAGAGAGAGAGAGAGAGAGAGAGAGAGAGAGAGAGAGAGAACCTGTGTGTGCATATGTGTGTGTGTGTGTGTGTGTGTGTGTGTGTGTGTGTGTGTGTGTGTGTGTGTGTGTGTGTGTGTGTGTGTGTGTGTGTGTGTGTGACGCATATACGAGAAAGCATAACAACAGACCACACACTGCCTGGCTCACTATAACGGGCTGGCTGTAATGGCATCTCACCGTCAGGACCACAATCCCACAACTCCACACAAAGACTATAACACCGGCCACAGTGAATATGCCAATGCTGTAACTCCTGCACTCCACCACACACCAGGACATCACTCCACCCCTGCACTCCTACAAGAAACATTTGGTAAGTGGCAAGTGGTACTGATACCCGAGTCGCAGCATCTTCCCGCATCCTCACCACATATCACCGCCCGCCGGCATATATTTGACACAACATTCTAACCCTGTCCTTGCATTCATGACACCACCCCTCGCCTCCACCGTGCTCCTGCCTCGCCCTCACCCTCTCAGCACTCCGGGGTGTGGGAAGAGCATGGCGGCAGGACCAGCTGGCAGACGTGAATGCTGTGCTATACTCTGTCACGTACGACGGCAGTGGCTCCTTGTTCCTTATACTCGCTTCTCTCTGGACCTCATGCAAGAAATGTAGGAAAAATATTCGTCTCGCCAACGTTCATTACTCAATAGCAGAAAAAGGTAGAAGCTGGAGAGAAAAAAAGAGGAAAACGGAAATTCTACATCATTCAATTATTTTCCTAATTTCCTGTCCCGCACATAATTACAAGCTTTCTGACTAATAGCATGCATTTATCCTTAACACTTTCATACTTTCACCTGATATAAAATGCACCGGAAAGCTGCAATAACGTAGATGATGAAGGAGGAATAAACGTATTTCGACAATAGGTGAGCGGCGGCGATAGTGACAGTGTGGTGTGGACTGGTCAGGACACCACAGCGACCTCTATAAACCAGCTCTCCCACACACACACACACACACACACACACACACACACACACACACACACACACACACACACACACTGGAGGACCCCTGCTCATCGCTGCTACTGAACCTCAATACTCTTATGAAGAATATTTAAGGTATCTAAATTTCCGTGGAATGATTAGAGGCGCTGAACATAAATATCCGCATCATACCTACAGAGTATTTACAGGCCGTGCAGTAATGATTTGACGTTCAGTTTACACCTGCTGACGATGTGAGCTTAAGATGAAATTCGCGTGAAGAAAATTAGTCTGTGAAACTAACACGGAAACGTATTCTTTTTTTGTCTGTTTAAATTTTCATGATTTTAAGAGGTTTTATACGACGTTCCAGTAAATATTATCATCGGGACCATCCGGCTGATGTGTATTCAGCCATCAACATGGAGCTCAACTTACTGGTTATAAAAATTTATAGCCCTGCTCAGCACCAGGCGGGGCAGGAGTGTTGCCAAGACTACCATCACTACCACTACCACCACCACTATCACCATCTTGCCCTGAGCTCCTTCAGAAGAATATATTTGTAGCTTTCACTTATAATCACGGATGTACGAAAGGCTTGTTTTGAAAAGTCGTTGATTGAGGAAGAGACAATCTTTTATGAACTGATGAAGCAAAAAGTTTATGAGACGCACTTGGTTCACGCTCTCAACACGCGCTTGATGACAGTGTGTGAAGTTTCTTTATCTAATCGTACTCGTAACTTTCTACAATAAGACAGTAAAATTGTAACTCAAAGCTACATTTATGTATCTTATTCCCAGTGGTTACACTTAATTAGTCGTGAGAGAAGCCGAATTACTGGAAGTGGAAGTATTTTTATTGCGAGAGCCTCTTCATTATGTTGTGTGTCTGCTTGCCACCGGGGCACTAATAATTCTTGAATTTGCTTGGACTGACATTTGTTATAAGTAACAGACATGATGGAAGACCGTTATATGCACACTCAGAAAACAACCATGCTCTATAAAAAGTCGAATAATAAGAAGACATTAGAAATAAGATCGTCAGTAACAAAAATATTAGGAAAAAATTCCCCAACGCGAATATAACAATCTATTTTCCATGCTGTGTCTGCCACTTGACACTCCCGAAGAAGTACACGAGGTAAGTATTGGAGACTGAACACTTACCGGATAATCGCCTGGTTTCTAACCATAATGTTTACGTCAACTTAGTAACATCTCTCCAATAAACACCTGATCTTGTGACGATGTAAATGTTTTGTGAAGACTTCCTTTATAATGAAAAGCGCACGAACATCAGAAATATACTTTTACTACAATGCAATCCATTTTGAGCTGCCTTTCCATCCACAGGCGGTAGTCACTCTGAACGGTGTGCTGGAATGACGCCCTGCCGTATCGTTGTAACACGATTGGAACTAAGAAAAATTTCCCCTATTCAGCAATAAAAAAACTGTAAAACAATGATAAATAAGGTAGAGCAAGTAACAATTAACTCTGTAATGAATGCGCAATTGTCGGTAAACAGTGACCCCTGACAAGTACAGGCGCCACACACACACACATGGACAGGCCGGCATAGCACATGTGAATGGGCGACACAACATATGGACGGGTGGATCTGTTTTGAATAACTGGTGTTTCCTCAATATGAACAGACAACGTCCTTATATACAAATGTGTGGCGTCATCAATAACCAGCGTCAACAGAAATACTAAGTAACGCTCTCCGACAGATGAAAACTAGAAATAAGGACACGCGACAACCCTGGAAACAAAGCGTTGGAGAACAGGCCGATGCTGCGCTGGATGGAGATTCACGTCCCGGACTCCTTGAACAAGACCCTTAAGACCATCAGAATCACAAGCGCTCGGAAGCCACCAAAGACAAAGGGAGGCTGAACTGATGGTCATGGAAGCGGGAAGCCATTGATCTGGTAATAATCACTCATGTCTAAGGAAAAATTGGATTAATAGTATGTATTATCCTTTACCTATTGAGTATATGGAGTGCCTTCACTATCCTTTTGTGTTAAGATGTTCACATATTATGCCAAATTTTGAAAGATACCCGTAAAAAGGCATGGGAGAATTCAAAGAGTGAGAGAGAGAGAGAGAGAGAGAGAGAGAGAGAGAGAGAGAGAGAGAGAGAGAGAGAGAGAGAGAATCGACATCCCTAATCAGATACCAAAGCATCTTCATTATTTTACGTTTTCTCGCCACAATCCAATTGAATAAACAAAAATCCTACGGATCCACATCTTAGAAAAAAGGCTATAATCCTTCTTTTGGGAGGAAGAGGCGACGAACTCCTGGCAATAAGAATCCCGTGACCTTTCCCCATCAGCACTACGCCACGAATGATGACTGGTATTGTTCCGCTGCTTCCTGCCCTTGCTAGTTCTCGGCGGCAGTGTGAACGAGGCTCGAAGTCTGCCTGCCCTTGAATGGCGGCACACACGATTCTCTCATAAATCTTCTTTAAGCGATTTGTACAGGCATGTACCGGCCATTAACAGAACAATATAAACTTTCTCCGTTCAGGGTACAGAGAGACACGCGTGTGACAGCGTGAAGGGAAAACACTACAGATGATTGTTTGACCTCGTGCAAGTGCGTGACATGATGGTTGGATTCATTGGTCATCTCACAGCGTACTACTCTACACCGTCATGTACTGGAGAAGGATGTACAGTTACTGTGATAACTCAAGAACATGTGCCTATCATTGGGAGGCCTCTGCTCTCAGGCAGTACCAGCCGCAGCAGCAGCGTCTATTGTCAAGGAAAACAGCGCCCAAGAGGAAGGTTGTCTTAAGTGTGAGAAAACGATGTCATTATGTTAGATGTAAAGTTTTTTCCGGCTTACGGTATGTGTTTCAGTACAAAACATCGCATACAACGCAAATATGAAGCAACGCTAAGCAGCCATATTGTAATTTTTTCAAGTCTTTAAATTTTTATAGTTTCTTTTCTGCAGTGACACAAAAATCGTATAAATATAAATATGTGCTTGGTAATATATAAACCTGGTCTTAATGCTCAGCAGTTAATTAACTTCTAATTTTGACTTTGAATAATGATCACTTCATGTTATTAACTAGGTTATAAACTGTTTTTTCAGAAATTCTACCTGCTAGGATATATTCCAGTCTGTCTGCGAGCAATCTTACAAAAATTATAAAGTTGTTCAAGAGTATACAAGATTATCTTTAAATGACTTACACCCAGAGTATGCTGCTCGCATGCTGACTGATACACGAGAAAGGTCAGCCGCTGCATAATGAGCCAACTATTTATATAAACATTCTAGCAGAGTGAGTCTGAGGTACTGGACGTGCAGGAGTGTGTTCTCCATATTCCCTCGGTAAAACACCATTGGCTGAATACTGTGATCAACTCGTCACACGTTATAGCCTTGTATTTCAAAGGTGTTAAGCACAAAACACTTCCCCACCATTCTTAGTTCACTCTTTGAATCATCTCTATGAAGAGAGATGAAGAATTATGTACACTGTCACTTGTTTAATTATGAAAAAAAGTCATCCTTTAGTAATATGTTTTAAATTAGGATAGATAAGAAAAAAAAAACATTCTCTAGCTCCAGACCTGAAGTATTTTCTTGCTACCTACACTTGAGGGCGTTCATTTGACTCCAGACAGCAAGGTCACAAAAAAAGGATGGGACATACTCAGATGCCGCCTCTTTACCTTACGCCGTCCTACCAAAACATAAATATCAACATTAGCATTAATACATAAACGCTACCGTCATTCGCTCTTCTCCAAACATTGAACTCGGCCATTTTCAGATGAACTAGATTGATAAGGGCTACTATGTTCAAGCCAGGGTACTGTGCTGATGAGTTTCTTCTGGGTCACCACGTCGTTACCCCCTTCTTTCCTGAAAGCTCCAGTGAAATAGTGTTTTCCGTGAATGGCCTCAGTGGTTAGTGTTTCTTAACTGACAGTAAATATGTGTTGCCGAGTACTGCGTCTTATCTCCCTTGGTCAAGATGTTTATACAAATACATTCTGCTCTCAGACAACTTGGCTACCACAGTGCGTGTGTCTAATCTCACTGTGACATGTTGGTGTACTATATACATAATTATCGCATCGACCTCTCACTGACTCCACTCCTTCGCTTCAGAGGAGGTACTGTAAAGCCTCTCATGCTCACAAATAAAGTAACCTTCTGCTCTCTCTCTCCCTTCCGCTGAGTTGAGCTGATCTATCATAATCCAAAATCAACCGAATTGAATTCTACTTAACCTACATTATTTTTTCCTAGAATCAACTAGGACAGCGCTCTTGTGGGTTCATCAATTACTAATAAATTGTTCAACACTATCGACAAATCTCTCTCTCTCTCTCTCTCTCTCTCTCTCTCTCTCTCTCTCTCTCTCTCTCTCTAATTATTATCATTATTATTGTAGTAGTAGTTGTAATTGTTGTTGTTCTTGTTTTCATTGATATTCCCCCTTCCTTACTTAATCGATAATTTATTTTTATCATTATCATTATCTTATTTCGGTAATCATTTTTAAGAGAGGGTGAGGGTTTAAGAGCAGAATTAAGAGGAAGGATAAAAGATTGGAACTGACACTGGGACAGACCATTATGCAGTCAGGACAAGGCGGTGCAATCTACAAAACGTACACACGGTGATACAAGATCCTCTATTACGTATTGGTGTTCACGTGAGTCAGCCAAACGCAAACACAAGCACAAGGCCAGTCACTGCACACACACACACACACACACACACACACACACACACACACACACCATGCAGTTTGAGATACAACCGTCATCATATTCTTAAACATTTCAGCGTCCTATCTCGACTACTAATCAATCGGCTTCAATGTAAGCTGTAGTTTTTTTTTTTTAAGTGTTTTCACATTTCTCTTGATAAGTAGGAAATCATTCATGAGAACCTGTATGAGCATCGCTGTAACACTGGAACAATAGTCATTAGATGAGATGAATATGTTTAAGAATAAGGTATTAATAGATTTACATTTACTGGGGATCTTTTTTAGGAATGCATCAACAACTTTACTACCGATTTGCAACAAGTTATCGCCACCCTCCCTCCTCCCCTTCCACGCCAAGTAGTCCTCCCTCCCAAAAACCCCATGCACAAGGAGGGCGCGGCGGCAAGGTGGAGGCGTTGCTGGCATTCTCCGAGAGGTGTTCGGCCTGCATTTGAACGCTGGCAAGACTATATTTTCAGCTTTTCCTGCACCTGGGACCGTCTCGTACTACTTGATGGTTTGGGCGGCAAAATGTGTGTGTGTGTTCCTGCGCCGCGGCAAGCTATATCTAGGCATATCTACAAGTGACATTGTTATATATACACACAGGACAATCAAAGCACATAGATATTTACTGTTACAGCCATAAAGGCATTCACATTCGTAAGCTACATAAATATGCATAACGTAACCTACAATAATAACACTAGTGACTTCTTCCGGTTTCGAACAATGAAGCTTCACCATGCAATTTCTACAGTCTATTTCTAATGATGTCACAAAGCTTCCCCTGCGTCTTCACAAGTTGAATTCTGCTCTACGAGGACACACTTTGCAATGCTGGGATGAAGAGTGACGAATTCAAACTAATCCCAAGATCCCCAGCAGGTGACTGATGCATGGAGAAGCAATTCAAAGGTCACCAGTAACTCACCTGAAGCCACAGAGGAAACCACTACCAGCCCCAGCATCAGGAGGCGCCCCCAGGCAGACACGGCGGCCATGGCTGAGCTGCCTGCTCGGTACGTCTGTCTATCACTCAATCTTGCTCTCTCGCCAGGCGCCCCGCGCCTCGCATGGCACGCCGTCGCCACTTGTTCTTGTTCCGGCAAACAGGGATACTTTTGCACTTTGTCGCACTGAACAGTAAATGTATACACAGTTCCTCTTGGGGTTTACTGAATGCAAACCAACTTCATGAATCGGTAGCCGTCAACTTTGTTACAAGACAGCGTAACAAAATGTCCGGCAATTACAATGGCAGTGAGAAGATGAGAGGATTCCCCTTGCCACGCTACACCTTGCTGCACCACGACTGCCGCCGCTAACTGCTGAGCGAGCCCCACCGCGCCACACGTCCGTACAAGTCGACAGTTGGTTGTCGACTGCCAGGAGGGCGGGAGGGTCTGTGCGCCACCCCTGACCTTAGCTGCCAGATCCTCACTTTCATTCCATTTCCTGCGAGTGTGTTCGATGAGGACGCGCGTGGAGTTGCAGTCTCCTTCTACCACCACTGCTGCTGACAACTGAGTGCCCTCCACAGTCTATTATATCAGCTCCACCACACCAAAACTTTAATCGCATATAAGGATGTACTGCACACTCTATCTTGTGTAGATGTGTGTGCACCGCTGTATGCAAGACCTGACGGGGAGCAGAGAACTAGATTCTGGAGGAAGGAAAGCAAGGAAGGCAAGCACGTCCCATCCTTCCACTCCTCCACTCCTACTCCAATGAGAAGCGAAACGCCTCCGGGAACCTCACCTACACGATTGGAAGATTTATCGCTTGCACACACACACACACACACACACACACACACACACACACTCTCTCTCTCTCTCTCTCTCTCTCTCTCTCTCTCTCTCTCTCTCTCTCTCTCTCTCTCAGCTGTGACTCAGGAAAACAATCGCGTTCTGTCCTGCAAGGATCTCATTAATAAATCTGAATGTCACCAGCCCATAAAAACTGGAAACTCAGTCTTTGAAACCATTGTGTTCACTTGCATTCCACATCAAAACTTGCTGCACACACACACACACACACACACACACACACACACACACGACCTAGTAGCTCAGTGGTTAGAGCGCTGGCTTCACAAGCCAGAGGACCAGGGTTCGATTCCCCGGCCAGGTGGAGATATTTGGGTGTGTCTCCTTTCACGTGTAGCCCCTGTTCACCTAGCAGTGAGTAGGTACGGGATGTAAATCGAGAAGTTGTGACCTTGTTGTCCCGGTGTGTGGTGTGTGTCTGGTCTCAGGCCTATCCGAAGATCGGAAATAATGAGCTCTGAGCTCGTTCCGTAGGATAACGTCTTGCTGTCTCGTCAGAGACTGCAGCAGATCAAACAGTGAATCACACCGCGTAATGTAGAAGTTAGCACACTCGGTTCATAACCGAGAAGGCCCGGGTTCGAGTCTCGAGCTCGACGAGGCAAATAGGCAAGCCTCTTTTAATGTATACCCCCATTTGACCTAGCAGCAAGTAGGTACGGGGGATTGTGGCCTCGCTTTCCTGGTGTGTGTGGTGTGTGGTGTGATTTCAGTCATACCCGAAGATCGGCCTATGAGCTCTGAGCTCTCTCCGTAATGGAGAAGGCTGGCTGGGTGAACCGTGAATACACACACACACACACACACACACACACACAATCTTGAATGAGACCGTCATTCTTCTTATACATCCGATTGAAATATGAATTAACAAAAAATGTATTTTCCAACCTACATTGCAATAGACTGATTTATTCCCCAAAGTTTTACATCAACAAATCAACACTTTAGGCTGTACCTATGAAATAAATGGGCAGGACTACATTGATTATGATGACACTCTTGTTCCTTGAACCAATACTACAGTAGTAACAAGAGAACTTCTTGTAACTCGTTAGCAATTAAACGGATTAATTTACGTAGGATGTGTGCTACACTATTCTGTGGATCATGTTTATTCCTTTTGTTGTGTTTAGAAGGAGCAACAAGAGTCTTAGAAAAACACCAAAAAACTATATAGGTTTACTACGGTGTATATATAGGCAAAGGAGACAGAGATGCTGACAGTGAGCACAATTAGTCGAATCCAGCTCAATGCCTAAGATAATACAAGGGAATCACAGGCATACACAGTCTTTGTCCTTACGTCTGGCTACCGACCCGTTGTCGTCTCAGTGAGAGGCTCGAACAAGCATGAAGCCGAATGAAAGCAACGCCGAGCAATCTAATGAAGCAGCTAACAAGTCAACAATATATCACCGCACCTTTGTCCCAGTAACTCATTTTCCTCCATGTTATAGTCAGAGCGTGAATAGTTTTAGTGATACTGTCTCACTGCCTGACTTACTGTTTGATGTTTTATTCATTTATTTATTTCGCTGCTGAATCATCGGCATACAAACATCATTGGAGTTTTGTTGCAAGAGAAGTAATTTTTTTTGTTTACGTTATGAGATGAAGATTTCCTGCTCCTATAATGAATGTTTGTAACATTGGTGATTCAGCCAACTCGCTTTCAAGGTGTTTCTGGTCCACACTCCACACTGATTCACTGCTTAGCAAACCACTTATGCCCCAAAGATTTTATATTCAAGCTTTCGTTCATTACATAATGATTATTGTGAATGAAATTATGTGTATATTTCATAAAAGATAATAGGCAGAAATAATCATGCATTGATTCCTTTTTTGGGAGTATCGTCTTTAATATACTACACAAAGATTCTTCGGGCTTCCCTTCGTACATGCAGGACGAAAAGTGATGGAAAACATTCTTATCGATTTCCATGTTTATGCTTCTGTCTCGGTTTTCTCTTGTCGATGAGCTTTTTTTTTTCCGAGCTCATGTTCTACATGTTTAAATGTCTCATGTTTCTCGTCGTGTTAGTTGTGGATATACTGGTATGCATTACTTGAATGCTTCTTTTATCACGCGTTGTCAAGTTGGAGCTCATTGCTTCAGTGTCATCTGTAACACTTAGTCTCTAAAATGTGATCTCTTTGCTTGTAAATGAGTTTGATTTTGCCATTCTGTCTCAGCAGATTTTCTTCGTAGCAGGTATCTTGTTCCTCTCTGCAACTGTTATGTTGCTTCCCAGTTTATTACCATCCTGTCTTTATGTGATTACATGCATCAATACATATGGATTGGCAAGCTAAGCCTGAATCTTGAGGCCCGGAGCAGCCATCTTGAAAATGTTCTTTGTTAACAAGAGGCTGTACAGTAAAGGTGGTCACGCTGCCTGTATGTGTCAGGGATCATTGCAGGCCGTGCCTCTGACTGCCAATATTTGTTTGTGAGATCAGCCATTAAGTTTAAGTACTGGTTACATGTCTGCACTCAGCCATGACTCACATCTATACAAGACAACATCAATCACTCTTTTCTTTACAGTGTATGGGAAATAATTATTAAACAACATCACAAGTAAGAAATTTATGAAAGTGAGCTGCGCGCCTGATCGCGAAAGGCACGAGACTGTCTGCCACATCACGTGATCGAGGTAAGCCTAGCTTGACAATGATACGCAACCGGTCAATTAGCAGCAACAAGAAGTCTGTCAGCATCTGAACCACAGATAACCACAAAATTATTATTAATCTCATTAACTTCCATGCAATACACTTCTTGCAAAACTACCGTAGCAGTGACACCTTCCTATTGTGTTTGTCCTATTCATTGATAATAATACTGTGTTGTGCATATAATTGACAATGGCAAAGAAAAAAGAGAAAAGAAAAGAAGAAAAAATATAACCGCAAATATCATCTACAATCTTAATTAGTCATAAACCTTAGAAATAAACTGTAAACATTTTGTAAGAAAGACTAATTATGACAATGAATATTAATCTCTTAACCCCTTCAATACTCGAACACATTTTTACCTTGAGATTTGTGTACGATTAGACCATTTTCTTGGTCGGAAGAATAATGGTCACAGTCTTCACTATTTTAACCCCTCACATGAGTTTCTGAAGCTGTATAAAATCACCAAATAGTAACCAGAATGAATATGGAAACGCGTCACGGTACTGAAGGGGTTAAAAGCTGCTAGTAATACAATATACTCGCCGACTATGTAATGTTCCTTAACATCAATGTCAGCGATCTTAAACTAACTTCTTCAAAACAATGTTGAATTTTTTTTTTCTGAATACGAGATCGTACGCCTGATTGCATAGGGACGACACACATACAGTCATGGATCGCATTAGGATGTCCTTCACATGTTCTTGTGTGTCTGGGCACAGCATATAGAGAGCGGGCGATGGAACAGGCGGACACGAGTTCGATTGCCCATAGAGGAGCGGTTTTGTGTTTGTGGTGTTATACAAACAGAACGTCGTGTGGTAGAGATCTGTTACATTTCCATCAATATTAGACACACCTATAATCTAGATTGCCTTTATGATCTACTCAAATCAATGGTAAATACGATGCGGAACGATCTTGTAGAACAATGCACAAAAATGTTGACTCTGTACTTCTAAGTGTTATAGTCTCTCATCAGACTTTTAATCAACCGTTTGGATTTCACATTTGTTTATGCTTTTGTTAATCCTTTATTTTATTTTAATTCTATTTATTTTCTAGAGTAATGGATTGCAGTTTGGTTCACGTATTTTAATCTTACTAGGTCGTGTTTTTCATTACTTCGTTTATATTGTTTTTAAATCTTTATTAATAGACAACAGTTTGTTTGATTTTTTATTGACTTTTAATTAGTTTGAGTTTTACCTTAGCTTGTTTTATGATTCTGTGTAACTGTGATGATTGTGCCCAATAAATTATTATCTATCTATCTGTGTGTGTGTGTGTGTGTGTGTGTGTGTGTGTGTGTGTGTGTGTGTGTGTGTGTGTGTGTGTGTGTGTGTGTGTGTGTGTGTGTGTGTGTGTGTGTGTGTGTGTGTGTGGTATTCTCTCGCTTGCTCTCACGATAAATAACGCAATCATTAAACACCATAATTACACGCAATAACACTTGAAAAGCAATACACAGACGGATGTGCCAGCCAGCCTAGTGACTCCGTGGTGTCTTGAGCACGCTGGGGTCTTGCGTTACTGATGGTCTACTTAGAGGTAATATATTCCATCTCATTATACGCAAAGCAGACCACTTAAGGAGGACCTGAGCACAAGGACCACAACCCTACCTTCTGTTCAATATTTTAGCCCTTATGGTCAGTACTTGCCAAACTTCTAATGTTCTCAAGTTATTGTTTATAGCTGAGAGTTAAGTGACCCACCACTCTGGCCGTGGCGGCAGAAACCTCCTCCTCCGCGGACCTCTAGTTTGAAGTGGCAGTCTAAGGAAGGAGAAGGAGGAGGAGGAGGAGGTGATGGGGGAAGGCACGAGTAAAAAAAAAAAACATTGGGGAAGGAAGTCAAGAATGGATACAGGGCGTCTAGGGTTAAAGACCGTGAGATGAGAATGAGAGAGGAAGAGAGTGGCTGCCAGAGGAAGCAAGCACAACGCGTCTCTCATTGATTTGTGAAGAGAGAGAGAGAGAGAGAGAGAGAGAGAGAGAGAGAGAGAGAGAGAGAGAGAGAGAGAGAGAGAGAGAGAGAGAGAGAGAGAGAGAGAGAGAGAGAGAGTTCGGCTAGAAATTAAGGCCTCACTGATTGACTGAGTTCTGGCAAGGTCCTGTGGCGTTATGTGAACAAAACAAAATTGCACACTGGGAAAATTATGAGGAAATTTTTCAGAAGGGATACATTATGAGGAAAAGATAAGAAAGAGGAAGAAATTAAATGAGGTAATAAACAAAATACGAGGCAACAGAAGGAATAATATTAGGATGCAGGCACCAGAAAAGACAAGGAGGAGAAGAGAAGGAAGACGAGGAAGGAGGGAAGATTTCTACACCACATAAGTCAGATTATATAACCTTCCTCTAAAAGCTAAAAAAAAAAAAAAAAAAAAGCCTCACTGCCTTATCTTGAACACTTTAATGGACACTTGTGCAGATTGTTGGGGTGTTTAAGAGTGTTCTCGTAATTCCAGTGATAATTCAAGGAGGATCAGGATTAAAAATCACGAATAGAGGGAGGGGGGGGGAGAAACGTCCTTCAAAACTTAACTGTAATAAACTCTGTGGTATTTCAATATATTTTTGTAATCCTTATAAGACCCTTTAATGTTTCGATACTGAGGCTTGAAATTCACCGCTTCAAGGAGGAGGAGAAGAAGAAGAAGAAGAAGAAGAAGAAGAAGAAGAAGAAGAAGACGAAGACGAAGACGAAGACGAAGAAGAAGAAGAAGAAGAAGAAGAAGAAGAAGAAGAAGAAGAAGAAGAAGAAGAAGAAGACGAAGACGAAGAAGAACAAGAACAAGAACAAGAACAAGAACAAGAACAACAACAACAACAACAACAACAACAACAACAACAACAACAACAAGACGAAGACGAAGTAGAACAAGAAGAAGAAGAAGACGAAGACGAAGACGAAGACGAAGAAGAAGAAGAAGAAGAAGAAGAAGAAGAAGAAGAGAGAAGAAGAACAAGAACAAGAACAAGAGCAAGAACAAGAACAAGAACAAGAACAAGACAAAGACGAAGTAGAAGACGAAGAAGACGAAGTAGAACAAGAAGAAGAAGAAGAAGAGAAGAAGAAGAAGAAGAAGAAGAAGAAGAAGAAGAAGAAGAAGAAGAAGAAGAAGAAGAAGAAGAAGAAGAGGAAGAAGAAGAAGAAGAAGAAAGAAGGAGATGAAGAAGAAGATGAAGAAGAAGAAGATGAAGAAGAATGAGATGAAGAAGAAGAAGAAGAAGAAGAAGAAGAAGAAGAAGAAGAAGAAGAAGAAGAAGAAGAAGAAGAAGAAGAAGAAGAAGAAGAAGAAGAAGAAGAAGAAGAAGAAGAAGGAAAAGAAGGAGGAAGAGGATGATGATGATGAGGAGGAGGAGGAGGGAGAGAAAGAAGAAGAAGGAAGAGAAAAAAAAGAAAAAGAAGACCACCACAACCACCACCACACCACGAGCAGCAGCACCAACAACTGCAAAAAACAACAACAACAACAACAACAACAACAACAACAACAACAACAACAACAAAAACACAAGAAAAAAAAGAGGCAGTTAGAGAGAGAGAGAGAGAGAGAGAGAGAGAGAGAGAGAGAGAGAGAGAGAGAGAGAGAGAGAGAGAGCTCACCACACCAGATAACACCCTTTAAAACATTCCCGTGACTTTGTGACCCTTGGGAGTGACGTGGCCGAGGAACGGGAGTGAAGTGAGAGGGCGATGGAGAGAGAGAGTGTAGAGTGAGAGTGAGAAGGAGAGGGAGAGTGAGAGTGTAGAGCTGGAGAGAAGGCCGCAGCGGGACGGATTGCGGGAGTGAGCGTGGGAGGGAGCGTAATGAGGCCATAGAAAAAGTCAACAAGAAGATGAAAACCATTTAAGGGAAGGAGGAGCTTGTACTGCGCCAAGAGAGAGAGAGAGAGAGAGAGAGAGAGAGAGAGAGAGAGAGAGAGAGAGAGAGAGAGAGAGAGGGAGGTGGGAAAAAGAAAACAAGTAGGCAAGTAGACACAAGCTGACGAAAGAGAAAAAAAAAAAAAAATTGACGAGGATGAAAGACAAAATAGTAGCAGCAGCAAAAGCAGTAGTAGTAGTAGTAGTAGTAGTAGTAGTAGTAGTAGTAGTAGTAGCAGTAGTATAAGTAAATTAGTAGTGCTATTATTATTATTATTATTATTATTATTATTATTATTATCAGTAATAGTAATAGTAGTAGTAATAGTAGTAGTAGTAGTAGTAGTAGTAGTAGTAGTAGTAGTAGTAGTAGTAGTAGTAGTAGTAGTAGTAGTAGTAGTAGTAGTAGTAGTAGTAGTAGTAGTAGTGGTAGTAGTAATAGCAGTAACAGTAGTGATAGTAGTAGTAGTAATTAATAGTTTATGGACATTTTTTACATAATAGAAGCGAAACTCATGATTTGAAAAAAAAATAGTCAGAGAGAGAGAAAGAGAAAGAGAATACGTGGCAGGAAACTTGATAACACCTTACGCCTTCCTTTTACCGTCACATCAGCAACACGCAAATTATCCCTCCCTCGCCACTTACTGACCCTGATACCCTGTCTCCCCCTTCATAGAGGCGATGCTCCTCCTCTGCACGTACGCCACACCTACATACGCCAGGTGTGCGCAAAAAGCCTCACCTGTTCTAGATATGAACGTGTTTGCTCTCTGTTTTCATGTGTGTGTGTGTGTGTGTGTGTGTGTGTGTGTGTGTGTGTGTGTGTGTGTGTGTGTGTGTGTGTGTGTTTTGTGATATTTGATCCTGTATAATTCTCGTACATTTTAACCTAATGATAATATGTGGCAAGAGTGAACTTATTAAATGAGTTATCTGTAAGTGTGAACATGTTAACTGCTTAAATTCATCACGGATTTGACGTTAATACAATACGCTCTTATAAATACACACACACACACACTCTCTCTCTCTCTCTCTCTCTCTCTCTCTCTCTCTCTCTGTGACGATAAGACAGTCAGTTTTCATTATGTTAGCATATCCTTTGTTTTTCCCATACTCCCTTTCTGTCTGACGTCACGTCCTTCCCCTGAGTCCTCGCTCGGCCGCGCCTGAGGCGACACGTACGCCTCTGCCTCTCGTTTCGCTCGGTTTACACTTGTTGTGTATTGTGCTACCGTAAATACACTTTCATAATGGACTCAGGTGTCTCCATGCTACCCTTGTTTTACGACAACTACCACATCATAACGCTCGATAGAAGGAGGGATGTACACAGATGGCAATGCGAGGAGAGCAAAGCATATGGCGGTGGCATCTGACAAACCAGCTACATGAAACTAAGCTGATATGGCAGGATGGATGTTTGTGTAAAGAATGGAGGCTGACAGGGTATGCAGGCCTCAAGAAATATAGAAGCAGTTGGAATCATGAAAGTTTAATTAATTCGCTCTTTAGCTTTCTAGCCCCTAAACTTAGCGTCATTACTCGGTTAGGGATGAGGGGTACACAAGGTGGATCTTACGAAATATAGAGGCAGTCGGACTCCATCTAGCTTCTTTGGCCAAAATTTAGCGCCATTAATGCTATCTAAAGAGGGAAAAAGCAGGAAATAACTCTGGTTTCATTTGCTATGTCATTTGTACTTCCTTCACTCTTTACTCTCTATCTTGCCTGAGTCAGTTGTTACTACTAGATTATTTTTGACTATCTATTCAACAGATACATTACTTATTTCGGGAGGTGCATGTATACATAACTGTAGATGACACACAGCGCAGATACAGCAGATATCAGAAGTTGATGAACATCCTGTACTACTTTCTTCTTTTTTATTTATATCTACTTCCTAATGAGAAAACATTGTGACGATTTATGGAAGGTGGTGAGAGAAACACGGACTGGTAAAAAAAAAGAAAAAGTGAAGCAACTCGTGTACTATGCCGTCTTTATATCTATGTGTTGCTTCCTATATCCTGAAAAAAAAAACTACAAATATAAAGAGATCAGGTGCATAACAAAGCTTAGTAGATCACTATGATGTGCATGTTAGTTTGAGTTTTGTTTGTGTGAAGGACCATGGCTATAATGTGAGACAAGTGTCCATCCTCTATGTTCCTCCCCTTCCTGCCATGAATGAACACGAGTGACACCTGTCAGGCTGCACTGCAAAGGGTTCCCGCGGCGCCACACGGCACGTGCCTCACGCAGAGCCCACCAGTGCCTGTCGATGCCACGCCAGCCACACCCACTCACCGGAAATTAAACATGGCTGCCAGATGAGGCTTAAATGACTCTACTGGACCTAATTAGGCTAAGTGAGGATGTTTCGGGGTGGGCCGCCGCGCAGTCAACACGAAAGCTGACCCGCCCTGCCGAGGCCGTGCCGGGCGGACGGACATAACGACCATGGCACGAGAGAGGGCGAGGGGGGAAACTCACTGGCGTAAATGTTATGAGTGGTGCTGTTGCATTCACGATATTAGCTCAAGGCTGCACTGCATCCATTCCGGACAAGGTAAATGGCTCACTAATTAAACAAAGCGCACCATAACAAGAGCGTTGGTTCCCTCGTGACTGACTGCCCTGCCTCCTCGCTGTCCTGTCGCTTTGCTCCCTCCCTGCGTGATGGAAAGATAACGAGCGTGTACGCATTAGGGGATGCTCATGGGCCAGGCGGCACCTACGCATATACGGCTTGTACGCGCCAGGCTGCAGGTAAGCGGCAGGGCGGCGGGGCGGCGGAATAGAAATGTTCATCATGTCACAAAGCAGGACACCCTTATGGTTGTTTGTGATGAGCCAGCCAGGTGTGTGATCGAGGCACCACGCTATTCGTTTGCACGCATACGGGAAACCTGTAGTCATTGGTCAGCATTCTTCATTGCCTTACAAATGTCTTTCAAAATAAACCACTTGATGCTTTATAAAACGCAAACACTAAAAAGGAAAACAAAAATGTAAACTATTTATCTTAACCGAAGGGATTTCAAAGCTTAACCTTTTATATAGTCCATTTTTACAATTAAACTTATTAAACATCTACACGATTGGAGAAAGAAAACCAACAATTGACCTACACAAAAGTTTTACGCGCATTCATATTTCCTCCATAATCACCCACTTACTGCATTCTGTTATTCTTTATACATTTTAAACGTGGCTGGCAAATGAGCCTTAACATACTCTACTTGACCTAGTTAGGGTAAGTGAGGGAGGGCAGTCCGAGGTTCCATCACCACAACAGTCCACAAAAATTTAAACAAAGCTCAGTACTGTTACCTCGCTATATTCAACACCCGGATACCCCTCGGCGATATCACACCACCTGTTGACACAGTAAAATTGAACTTCTCCATCTATTCATACACAACGGATCTTCAAATTAAATGTTTCGTCAATAAGTGAAACACGTTCAGTAATATAGAGCAGAACATGACCGCTGACTCGCCGCCTCTCCCCTGGACACAGAAGAATTAAGGATTAGTGAAGACCTTGATGGTGACCGACAGACTGAGGAACTTCCCAGCTGAAAACAGTGTCCTTGATTTGCTGCAGTGATCGTGATGGTGGTGGCGGTGGTGGTAATGAGTGGTAGTAGTAGTAGTAGTAGTAGTAGTAGTAGTAGTAGTAGTAGTAGTAGTAGTAGTTTATGGAATCACTACTTGGGGAAGGAAAAGCCATAGGGATATACTAGAGTTTTCTCGTGAGTGGTCGAAGACAAGCATCAGTAAATGAGAGGAGAGGAGAGAAAAGAAGAAAAGAGGAAAGGAAAAATTAAAGAAGAAATGGGATAAGAGAGGTGAGAAAAGAAAGGAAAGGAAAGAGAAACGGATGGAATTAAGATGAATGAAAACACTGACAAAAGAAAGAGAAGAGAGAGGGGAGAAGGGAAGTAAGGTAAGATGAAGAGAGGCAAGGAAAAGAAGATAAGACAAAATAAAAGGAAGGCAAAAGGGAGGAGAAAAAAAAAACGGTAAAATGAGGCAAAGAAAGGAAAGGAGAAGAATATACAAAGAAATATATAAGAGGAAGTCCAAACAGCAACGACTTCTGAACTCCTTATTAGACTGTTTGAGTAACTATTCTACTCAAACTATAAGCAGGAGAAATAGAATTGTACAGAAACGATACATATTAACAAAGGAGAGGAGAGGAGAGAATAACACAGAATTGAGACAGAATAGCAAAGTAGAGGAGGGGAAAGAATAACACAGAAAAGAGACGGACTAACGCAGGACAGAAGACGAAAGGATACCACAGGATAAAGAGAAAATAACACAAAAGAGAAGAGCAAAGGACAGAATAGAGAAAGAATAACACAGGAAAAAAGGAAAGAATGGTACAGAAAAGAGACAAAAAAAAAAAAGCAGAGGAGAGGAAAGACTAGGACAGAAAAGAGAAAGAATACCACATGAGAGGAGACGAAAGGAGAAAAGAGAGAGAAAGAGAGAAAGAGAGAGAGAGAGAAAAAAAAAAAGAGAATAGCACAGGAGAAGAGGACAAGAAACTACAGGATGCTATATTTCCCTTCTTACATAAAAAAAAAAGCACAGAATAACACAGACGAAAGGACAGAAAAGAAGACGAATAGCACAGAGCAGGAAAAGAAAGTAGAAAAGACAGGATAGCACAAGAGAGGAGAGGAAAGGACAGAATAGAGGAGGAATAGCACAGGACAGGAGAGGATAGTACAGGAGAGGAGAGGAGAATGAAAGAGAGGAGAGGCGAGGAGAGGGCGAGCATGAGTGAGTCCGGGTCCAGAAGTAAAGGTCGCTACTGAGAGGGTTGGTTATCAGATGTGACGGGAAGGAAATGAGCTTGCGGCGCCGCTTAAAAAGTCCATGTTTACCTTCCTCACACAACGCGGAAATACTTCGTGGAATATCACCCATTCTTCCTTCCCCCACCTCTCTCTCTCTCCACTCTCACCACTCACCTCTCTCTCTCTCTCTCTCTCTCTCTCTCTCTCTCTCTCTCTCTCTCTCTCTTACGTAACTTTGATGTTTTTTTTTATTCTTATTTTTCAGACTAACAGTTTTATGATGTGTTTTTTAGATTAATCAATTAAGTCAGTGTTTGTGTGTGTGTGTGTGTGTGTGTGTGTGTGTGTGTGTGTGTGTGTGTGTGTGTGTGTGTGTGTGTGTGTGTGTGTGTGTGTGTGTCTGCCTGCATACGAGGAGGAGAAGGAGTAACACAAGTAGCTGTAACAGGAAGAAAGTTATGAAGGAAAATGAAAATAAGAGATGTAAAAAAGAAGAGGAGGAAAGATAAAGGAGAGATAGCGAAGAAATCAACAAAACCGTAACCGAAGATGAGAGAAAGAAAAAGAAACATTAAGGAACACTGAGCAGTATTCAGAAATTCAAAAAGAATACAAGTGGACATAAGAGGAAAATATAAAGAAGGAAAAAAACGAACAGCGAGATAACTTATCAATGTCTATCTGATTCTGTAAATCCTGAAGTGTTTTGCTGACGAAATCTCAAGTGTGCGGTGGAGAAAACCAGGAAAAGAGGAGGCAAGAGTGTGGTGGTGGTGGTGGGAAACCTTGAGGGAAAAGGCGCAATTATGATGGAAAAAAAAAGACATATAAACAAATCTGAATATATTTTTACCTTAATCGAAAAGCTGAATCAAACCTGACAAAAGAGAGAGAGAATAATAGTCTGCTGCAGGTCATTCAGTGCAAGACAAACATCATTAAGACATGTTCTACACAATTCCTCACCACCCGATCATAAAGCAGGGCTGAGGTGAGCTTAGAAAGACTCATTAAGGCCTGCGTGGTTACACTTACTGGGCAGATTACATATGTGTAACAAACATATATGTTGTCCTCACAGGATAGACAAAACAAAGCACTATAAAGCTGAACATGACCATTAGAAAAGTCACAATAATAGTATCAGAAATACTATTCATAGCCATAATAGCAGCAGCAGCAGCAACAACAACAACAGCAGCAGCATCAACAACAACAACAGCAGCAGCAGCAGTAGGAGTAGGAGTACCAGTAGCAGTAGTAGTAGTAGTAGTAGTAGTAGTAGTAGTAGTAGTAGTAGTAGTAGTAGTAGTAGTAGTAGTAGTAGCAGCAGTAGTAGCAGTAGTAGTAGTAGTAGTAGTAGTAGTAGTAGCAGTAGTAGTAGTAGTAGTAGTAGTAGTAGTAGTAGCAGTAGCAGTAGCAGTAGCAGTAGCAGTAGCAGCAGTAGCAGCAGCAGCAGTAGCAGTGGCAGTACGAGTAGCAGCAGCAGCATTAGTAGTAGTAGCAGCAACAGAAGCAATGCATAATTCTCTCTCAGTCAGGCACAGTAGCTGGTTTTACAAAATGAGGCTGGCATGCGGCGGGTCTCGCAGTGACCCAGGTGATGCGTGGCGCGTCTGCCTTGTGATGGGAGATGCAGCTAACTGGAGCACCCTTCAGGCGGTGCAAGGCCTGCTGGTCACGTGCACACAACCCTAAAACGTCTCCTTGATTCGCTGTACTCCTAAAAAACTATATTCAAAAACATCTAGAGAACCTCAGAGGATTGCAAGACAATTGTAAGAGATAATTCAGATTTTTCCAGTTATACGCCCAATATATCATCAACGTTCACTCTCTCCAACCAGAATTGCCTGTTTGTGGAACTTATTAAGAAACATTTGAGATTAGTAGCATCAAAAATATTTCCGATACTGAATGGTTCTTGAAAGGTTCAGGTACTTCAAGGAATTGAGTAACAACGTTAATGAGAACTCTTCGTACAAAAGAGGGCAGCACATACTTATTGCGTGTATATACTGTGCATGTGAACAGATAGTCGTGTCTGGTGAGGGTGGCAGTGCGTTGATGACTAAGATGAGTGACAAGTGTTAGTATCTCAACCTATTCACGCAATATATATATATATATATAGTACTTTTACCTATAGATGCGTCATAGTGCATGAGGCCGAGGAAAAGAAAATAGTCTACGTCGAGAGTCAAATATTTATGAAATGGGTGTGAAGTGTTGGGAAGCATAGGGCAAGGCGCTTCAAGCATCAAGCAATACTCTGCATTCCCACTTAAACCTTCACGCACAAGTGGCACAGTGTTTGTTGACATTACGCAACACATCAACACGCCGGTAAGTCCGTGGCGGCAGAGCAAGATACACACACAAAGAAAAATAAATAAAGAAACAAAATAAATAAATGGATGAAATAAATAAATATGAAATACATAAATAGAAGAAATACAAATGCACAGACAGACAAATATAATAATGAACACACGAGACAGATGGATAGATAAATAAATAGATGGAAAGCTATTTAAAGGTACGCAATCAACTGTGCCATATAATCAGTTGAGTTGGATTTACCTGACGGAAGGACGGATACCAGTACGTAGACGGCAGATGCATTTCAACAAACAGCTACAACACAATAAGATAAAAAATATATATATATAAAAAAATTGAAGAATTACAGGCAGCTCAGATCTCCGTCAGAGAAAACTACATTGACACCAAAAATAGGGCTAATCGTGTATAAGATTAGGAACATTAAAAGTCCCAATGTAATGATGATAAACTCACATCTAGTACTACGTAGGCCTTATCTGGACTATCTCGTCATGCTTCTAAAAGTCTGTACTAAAAGGAATTGTCTAAACCTCTATAAGTATGCTAACATTTGAGAGTAAGTATCTGTCTACTCATCTATCTGTTTGTCTGTTTGTTGGAATTGCGAGTTGACAGGGAGGTGTGTGTGTGTGTGTGTGTGTGTGTGTGTGTGTGTGTGTGTGTGTGTGTGTGTGTGTGTGTGTGTGTGTGTGTGTGTGTGTGTGTGTGTGTGTGTGTCTGCCTGCATACGAAATTTTTAGGGTATTTTTACATTATGAACAGGAAAGAGCACTCTGGAGAACCCTTATCAACCTGAATTTATTTACCTAAATTGTTCCTGTTCGTTTGTCTGATCAATCACACGGCTTTTAGTGTGTTTTCAATAATATAAAGAAAAAAAAAACACTCATGATGTCCCTTATCTATCTAAATACTTGTTTTTATATGTTTGTCTGTGAAATTATACGCGTTACTGTTAAACAGGAAGAAACACTCTTGAGGACCCTTATCTATTTAAATACATGTTTTCTATGCTTGGCTTTGAAACTATATGGGTTTTTGAGTGTATTTTTATTATTATACAGAAAAAAAACACTCTTGAGAATCTTTTATCTATCTAATTATTTTTTTCTAAATGCTATAAAATCATACGTTTTTCTTTAGATTGTTTTCACGAATATACAGGAAAAAGCAATTTAAAAATATTTGTCTCTGAATGCTTGTTATGAAATTACCCATTTTTAGTTTTTTTTTATATAATACAGGAAAAAGCATTCTATCTAAATATTTGTTTTTATATGCTTGTCTATTAATCATACTGGTTTTTGAGGGTGTTTTCAGTATTATACAAGAAAAGCACTCTACAGAACCCCGTTAATCATCTCCATAGCCTTGCAAATAGCTGTAGTGAGAGAGTGAAACGTTTCAGAACACTGGCCAAGATGTAACAGTAGCAATGATTCTCTCTCAATAACCCAACGCTTTTCTCAGACGCAAAAAAATTAAGAAAAGGAAAGGGAAACTATAAAACTACGGGAACATTGTCATTAGGACGTAAAATTCCACTCAACCAAGAGAAAAGATACAATGCGATTTATATTGGAGGTGAGATTCCGATATATATGTGTGTGTGTGTGTGTGTGTGTGTGTGTGTGTGTGTGTGTGTGTGTGTGTGTGAACTGAGCGCAAGAACTCTAATACATATTTATACATATATTGAAGAAAAGTATTAACCCAAGAGAGAGAGAGAGAGAGAGAGAGAGAGAGAGAGAGAGAGAGAGAGAGAGAGAGAGAGAGAGAGAGAGAGAAGTACTACTGAGGGTAATCAGATAGTTCAGGGCTTTGCGAATCCTATGGGGTTCACAAAAAGATTTCCAGGGGCACTTAATGGTTGATCTAATATCTTTTACAGTACTATTGTATGAACTGACAGTCTGTTTGATGTCATATTACTGGGGTTCGGGTAGATGGGGTTCTTAAAGAGAAAAAAAGTTGAGAACCCTTGGTCTAATATATACTAAGCCAGCAAAATATTCCTTAAAAAAAAAGAGTAGATATCTTACATTAGTTAGAGAAGCGTGGATTAAGATATCTGATAGAGATATTGAAGTGACATTAGGGGTATAACAAGGCTGATGTAAGCGAAAGTCAGAAATGTAAACCGAAATAGGTCTAGAAATTGTCTGAAAATAGATGAGGTGATGCTCAAATATAATGGTAGATAACTAAAACAGACTCAGCAACTAGGTCATTAATGCTAATCTAATATGGAACAGTACAGCATTAAACATACTGATACATTAGAATAAGAGATAAATGCAGATAAGTATGTTGCATAGAGAAACTGCCATGTGTATTTTGCGGTTCCTTGCAGCTGAAGTCTACGGCACATGCACATTAGTCTCGACTCCCGTCCCATCTGTCTTCATCCACCTGTTGTCATATGTTTCAATGCAGTTCATGTAAATAACAAAGAGAGAGAGAGAGAGAGAGAGAGAGAGAGAGAGAGAGAGAGAGAGAGAGAGAGAGAGAGAGAGAGAGAGAGAGAGAGAGAGAGAGAGAGAGAGAGAGAGAGAGAGAGAGAGAGAGAATCCCCATCAACACACACACACACACACACACACACACACACACACACACACACACACACACACACACACACACACACACAGGATAAACAGAACAAAAGACGCACCAAATAGAAAACACACACACAAAAAAATGAATAAAAAATAAAGACAATGAGGAAAAGAGAAGAAAAAACCGTCAAGAGACAACAAGCGTTTATAAAGACAGAAAACCACAAACACGAACTGAAAAGAATGTGTGTGTGTGTGTGTGTGTGTGTGTGTGTGTGTGTGTGTGTGTGTGTGTGTGTGTGTGTGTGTGTGTGTGTGTTCAAATAAAGGAAGAAACAGAGGAATATGAGGTGCAGCTGCGTTTTTCTTTTTCTTTTTCCCTTTTTTTTTTTCTTTTTTTTCATGAAGTCAGACGCAAAGTTC
>NC_059295.1:14715940-14765940 GCF_017591435.1 Portunus trituberculatus
TCTCTTATTACCGCTTGACTTTCTCACAAGGACTATTTTCCAAGGTTACAGAGATTATTATAATTGAGTTATCAGTTATCTTTTTTTTTTTTACTGAAATTGTGAAATACTTGTTTGAGTATCCCTAGAATCTTTAAAGTGATATAAAAAAAACTCAATCACTTCACATAACTTCCTCTACAGCCTGTTGAATGGTAGTCGCGATAAACGGCCAGTTCCACAGTCTCCCTCTTATGTGCGCTAGCTAATCAATAAAAGGAAATCGCTTTATCGCTATTTTCATGTTAACTGCCCTACTGATCTTGCTTAACTGCATGCCTCTCCTCCACCTACGACCTCGTTGCACAAGGCTTTCTTCATACTCTAACCCCTATTCTGTCCAGCCTTCTAATACAAGAGTTAATCAGTATTCTCAATCATTCATACCTTTCACTGGTAAACTCTGGAACTCCCTGCCTGCTTCTGTATTTCCATCTTCCTACGACTTGACTTCTGAGAGGTGTCAAGACATTTGTCCATGGATTTCTGCTAATTCTTTCTAATCTTTTAGGGAGACTGCAGTTCTAGTGGGCCTTTTTTTCTAATATTCTTCCTCTTGCATAAAAAAAAAAAAATCCGCCGTGTTCAGGTTTCTTTTTTTTTTTCCTTTTCGATTGGAAGCAAATGAAAATGGAACTGGTAAGGCAACAGGGCCAATTCCACAGTTTTTTTTGTAGGCCATCCAACCCAACCGCTTCCCGTAAATGCAGTCTCCTGAAGTCCCGAAACGTTTTAAGAATACTGGCCAAGATATCATCACAGGTAACACAACAAGGCTCATCCATCTGGTTACCAATACACCTTTGTCAGCAGGATCCAGGAAGAATATAGGAATAGTGGAGGGAGGAAGGGAGACTCGCCATATCAGTGAACTTTCCAGTGTGTGAAGGTGTTGCGGGTGAGTTGCGTGGCACTGCTATATACATTTGTGCTGGAAATCAGGGTAAATATCGCGCTCAGGACCCGTTCTCTTAATGAAGTGCTTTGACCTCTCACAAAAGCTATTTTAAAGAGTCACAGCTTACTTAGATTCTAATGAGTCACTTTTTTTTATTTATTTATTCTATTTGTTTATTTATTAATTCATTTATTTATGTATATTTTTCTTCAGGACTCGTTTTATTAACTGCTTCAGCTTCCATGGTCGGGTTATCTTTAAGGGCCAAAAATATTAGTGGTGTTCTCAAGAATCCCTTTCTATCTAACTACCAAAATTCAATTTTTTTTCTTAATGTGACTATGAACCAAATAGCTTTACAAACTCCAGCAAATTCCACTGCAGCCTGCTAAGAATAGCCAGGATCAGACGCCAGAAAGTTTGAGAATACAGTCCCGGGACACACGAGGAGTCGAGGACAGTGTGACGTCTATTTGAGGATGCACGGGTAAGCAGCACCAGTCGGGAGGTCTGAACACCACACAGGCACACACAGTTACAGACAGTGTTGGTGTGTAGTGGTAAGGGCAGCTGCTTCATACCATCAGTTTTATTCATAACTTGGAGTTTTGTGATCACATCATACCAATAAAAATGCTTACTAAATAACCGAGGAGTACCATGAGAATGAATTGCAGAGTGATTAAATATAGTTGTTTTTTTAGTACAGGTGGAACTCTCCCGATATTTTCAACTGTCACTTGGCAGGCTGAGGTTCGCGCCCAGGTTAGTTTTGTAAGGTTCCACTGATAAGCGAACAGTTATTCTCTTCCTTGATTAAGAATACATGGTAAGTAGTGTGTGAGAGGCTTCAATCTCATCCATAGCTTGGACTGTTGTGAGGTGGTGTAGGTTCAACGAGAGGGTTCAGCAGGCGATCACGAGTGTGCCACTTGGTCCTCGTGGCCCTAGTGGATTATGCAAAACACTTTTTTACTGTTAATGCTAATTTCTTATCAATATCTAATTATATGTAAGTATAAATATTTATTCTCTACATGGGAGGCGAAATTAGATTTACTGTGGTAGGTCAAGCGCATCCTACCGCTCTTCCATCCCCTACACACATTTTCCATAATTAATGTTTTTTTTTTTCAACGTATTTTTACGCATGGATGGTGAAGTATACGTTGGAAGAAAATCTCAGAGTCCCATTTTACCGCGACAGTAATTGAGCTTGACGGTTTATTACTGAGAAGGTCGCGTGGCGTGGGACTTAAGACAAAGGTCAAGGTTCCAAGCGACTGAAAGAGTTACTTGAGAAATGGCTGCTGTGTGAGAAGAATGAGCGGTGAATGGTGTGACAGATCTGGTGTGTCAAGGGAAGAAGGAGGTTTCAAGACACTTCTCCAATTAACTATTTTCTCTATGGCAGGGGTTCTCAACCTCTTTCTCGCTAAGAACCTCCTCAAGTTATGAGACCATCTACCCTAGGAGTGGGCAAACTTTTCAGTGCTAGGGACACATTGAAAAATATCACCTTATAAGGTCACATACTATATTAAAACAAGATTATTAACATTTAAAATGCAAAATAAAAGGCTTTTAAAGAAAAAGCCACTCTCCCACGATATGCACACCTGCCGGAAGAAAACTAAACGCTCACAATATTATTTGGTGTTGTTTATTAACTTTCTCTTTCAAATTTACTAACATTTGTCGGGCCGTATGAATTCTTTTAACGATGAGACTCGCCGGCCATAGTTTGCCCACACATGATCCATCCGAATCCCCAGAAATATGACATCGAACAGAAAGTTAATTTAGTGACTGACACTAACTCAATTATGCAATATTATACTGCAAAGGATATTATTAGATCAGCCATCTAAGTGCCCCTGGAAATCTTGTGAACCCATGTATGGAGGCTCGCAAACCAAAGCATGAGAGCCCCTGATCTATGTAATACAACCTCAGAGAACCTTTTTTAAAGTTTATGTAGCCTTTGACTTGTGCCACTTTTATACAAGATAAATTATCTTTAAGCGACCTCACCACATGGAAGGAATGGTAGAAAGTAGAGTAACTAATAGACATTGCACATGAGTGTGGAGGGTTGGGCTTCCGGTGATACATACAAACGTGAATAAATATAGATAACTAGTTACAAGAAGCTATCATACCTGCACGTGCTAGACCCAGCGTGAAATTCCCTATTTCTGTTTATCGTTTTCATCCATCATTCTATGTAATCTTTTAAGGTTCCCAATGACTCGGCACTCACAATCTGATAATCTAGACTGCTCCATGAACCGAAGGGTAGAATGCTGGGTAGCTGGAGTGAGAGAGAGAGAGAGAGAGAGAGAGAGAGAGAGAGAGAGAGAGAGAGAGAGAGAGAGAGAGAGAGAGAGAGAGAGAGAGGTGACGGGAGAGTGACAGGACTAGAACATGCATGGAGGGAAGGTAAAGTAAGGAATAAAATTAAACTTCGCCCATATCCTGCAAGGGACGCTAAAGAACAGGAGTTTGATCTCACAGACAGCCTGTAAGACGATACTCACGCATATGAAATCAATATATGAAACAATTATGCATCCCACTCAATGGTGGACCAACTATACCCTATTATCTATAATGCACAATCATTATTTCCCCAGTATCTCTTCCTTCTTGTCTCGCTGCCCGCCCTTGGAACACTATTCAATCACACACACACACACACACAACCTTGAGAGAGAGAGAGAGAGAGAGAGAGAGAGAGAGAGAGAGAGAGAGAGAGAGAGAGAGAGAGAGAGAGAGAGAGAGAGAGAGAGAGAGAGAGAAGAGAGAGAGAGAGAGAGAGAGAGAGATTTAATCAATTTATTGCACATAAGGCATAAATTGAGTCATTGATTTAATACATAATCACAAAGAGCAGATACAACACAAATACACTCTCAACCACCCACCCGCCCGCCCGCCCGCCCACACACACTTCACAGAAAACAGACCACACACAAAAACATTACTATAAGGATGGAGTATTATATACAATATATAGCGGTGACGTCAGTGCAAACCATTAAAACGGGAATATCAAATAAGGAATTCATCCATTCTAGGACGTTATCCGTAAGTATAGATGGCGACAGATGTCTATTATTGGAAGGCCCCGAGGCAGCAGACCGTGAAGTTGTGGCCAGTGTAGGCAATAGTGTTCCAGCGTATTGTCGGCAGGGGAGTGACACAACAGGCACGAGGTGAAGTGTTTCCGAATACAAGCCTATCTCATTTTTCTATTCTTATGCGCTTTGCTTTCTCACCACGACAGGTTGTTCAAGGCCACAAATATGATTAGTAAGGCTTTTAAGAGTGTTTCTCCGGTTAATGATGCAGAGATATCAATCTGTCTCAACAACTGCAAAAACACCCTTGAAGCCCATTATAGCTTGAATTACAAATTTTGAAAATAGTAACAGGGCTTTCAAGGGTGCTTCTACTGTTACTTATATAGAAATCTCGATAATTTGTTACTTTCACAATCAAAACAGGCTTAAAAATACGTTTCACTTCAACCAAAGCCTTTTAAATACAGGTAGAGGTGTTCTCCAAAGGTATTTTTCCTGTTGGGAATACGGAAATATTATTAACCTGATATCAGAACCATAGAAACACCATGAAAATGTTCAACACACACACACACACACACACACACACGAAAGTAAAGCTTTTGGGAGTGTACACCACACCACACCAGACCAAACACCACCACATCATACTATACTATACCACACCACACCACACATCACCAGTCACCACCACACACCATTACTACGACAACAACACCAGGCACCACGACACACCATTACGTAACACCACACCATATCATACCATACCTCACCACACCACCACACCACACACCAACACTCACCCCACCACACCACCACAATATACCATACACCACCACATACCACCACAACAGACCAGACATTACCGCAGCACACCACAGTACCCCATACCTTGAAATCCTCTGTGCTTCAATTTCATCAGCTGCTGTGTTACAATACCACTCCCCTTGCCACATTTTATCGCACTGTTTATAGTTCTGCAGGTGTTTCCAGGTGATTTTAAAGGATCACTGCGTTCCAGGAGATGGATGAGACGGAGGTAAAGGGAAAAGGTTTTACGTGAGGTGGATGGGGCGGGAGTGGTTGTGCCGCGGAATGGTGCAAAAAAACAACTTCGGCCCAAGACTCGATTTCTTTTTCTTTTGTTTTTAAAAATTGTATTGTTTTGGTATCTTATGTGTTGATATGAAAGTAAAGCAATTCATAATATTTAATAAGGTCTCGTCTAGCTGTTGTTCTGTATCTAAAAAGAAAACACTAAATTAAACACTAATAAAAAAAATACACTTTTTTATTTGCATCCCTACGATTGCTTTGATGTTTGTTATAAGACTTGAAAAATATAAAAATGTGCCCCAAGTAATGATATCCAATAAAATATATCCGTATTTTAAATTTCAAAATTAATATGTTGCCGAAATGGTAAATAGTGCTTTTTATAAGACGAGTAATTCGCGTTTCCTTTATTTACATGAAGAGTAAACAAAATTTGCATTCATAATATGCAATATGATCTAGCCTGGCTGAGTTTTCTTCTTGTTATTATACGGTTTTTGTGACCCCGTTCTTAAAAACTACACATTGTTCCTACCAGTTTTCTTTTTTTATTGTTTAGGCTGGAGATGGTTTTACATTCTAGATGTTGATAAAAAAAAATATTTATACATAAAATACATGGTAACCCAGTCTGGTTGCGGTTTTCCGAGGGGTCACTTGCAAATGCAAAGAATTACGTATTTTTGGCTGTGGTCATTCTGGCGCCAGGACCTGGGCCATCCCTCCACCCAGTATCTCTCTCCCATATCCGGTGTGTTTGTTAAGAGTGTATGGCAAGGTAGAATATGTAGTGCACTGCGGTGTGAACGCCTTTCTTCCTGAGATTGTAATAGTGAACTTCCGTATACGCAAATGCAAAAGCAGAAATGGACTTTTTTTCCTGCCTCCCTTCCTGTCTGTGCACCTGAGCCCCGTGTGTTCCCAGACCTACACATGAAAGGAAGTTATCATTAAAAACGACAACAGATGAATAAGGAATGAAGGAAGAAAGGAAAAAGAGAAATGAGGAAGAATGGAAAAAGAGGGAGTCTTCTCTCTCTCTCTCTCTCTCTCTCTCTCTGATAGCGACCACCGAGCAAACACCTTCATTGTAAACTTAATGACTTCCGAAACAAATAGCTATGACAAATCAATATCAAATGCTGTTGAAATATTAATTAACTTCTATGTGTTCATTGAAAGATACACCGAGTCTTTTCAGCAGCGTAATGTATGTGTGACATTCAGAATTCAAGTATTGTCTCTACCTCTAAGTACGTACAGTTGGCTCCCTACTTGATGAGGCTGTTTTCCTACGTATAATTCTAACAAAGGCGATATCTGTCATCCTACTTTCGTGGCAGCTGTCATTGGCTAAAGTTCCCTCTGACGTGTATCATGGGCCCAAAGGTTGTACTGCAAAGGACAAAAAAAAAAAAAAAAAAAAAAATTAGAAAAAAAGGCCCACTGGAATTGCAGTGGGCATAGGCCTACCTTCCTTGGCCCCCTCAACTCCTCCATCCCTGTTCCTTCTCCCATCCCGTATGTTTCTCATTCTCTCTCTCTCTCTCTCTCTCTCTCTCTCTCTCTCTCTCTCTCTCTCTCACGCGGGCGGGAGCACGTTGCGTGATCATCATAAGCAAACGAATAGATAAACTTGAAGGTTTGACGATTTGGTATTTGATAGAACTTCCTGTTGCGTGCAGCTCAGTTATTTGTAAAAAAATACTGCTGACAAGGTTACTCAAATAGGTAAAATGTGTTATTAAAAGTGAGAGTTAACGGCAGTGATACAAAGTTCATTAGTCAAGTGTATAGCTAACTGATACTGGTGGGTGGTGGTGATGATAATGGTAATGGTGTTGGTGGTGGAGTAGGCAGATAAAGTATGTTGTTGATAGTAAAAGAGTTAATGTACTTAAAACATCGTTCATTAAAGTAAAGTGTGATCAACGTGATATTGGTGGTGGTGGTGGTGGTGGTGGCGGTGATAGTTGCTGTGTGGATAGAATAAGTATTACTATAGAGATACAACGTAATAAATATAACAAACAGTATAAAGTTTACCTGATGCTGGCGGTGGTGGTGGTGGTGGTGGTAGAAGGCAACTATATGATGGTGTTGGACGTGTTAGCGGTGTGGCACCAGTGGAGTCGCTGACGGTGAGGGGGGAGACGGGGATTCACTGAGGTTGAGTGTCTCATTCCATCGTCCCCTAGAGCGAAGCAACGAACCACACATTTTTTTATAGTTTTCCTGGGACAGCCACTCCCTTGCTCCCTTGGGCTTTGTGTTCCTCCGAAGCTCAGTGTCTGTCTATCTGCACATCATAACGACATAAACCATGATTTCTAAGCTCGAGAAATAATACGCCAATGAAGGAAGTCACGTAAACAAGGAGTGAACACCTAATTGATCTATTTGTTTTCTGCATGTGAATTAGAGTGGTCAAATGCATCTCTCTCTCTCTCTCTCTCTCTCTCTCTCTCAAGATGAGACGGAAAAAATGTTATGAGCAATCTTTTTACCAAATATAGGAGACACCTGCATCTTCCCTCCAGTGTGTGTGTGTGTGTGTGTGTGTGTGTGTGTGCGTTTGGAGTAGGTTGCAGGAAATGGGAGCTGGAAAGGAGGCACTTGGGAGAGATAGTTAACCGCAAGCTTGGAGTCAACACGGAGCCTTAGGATAAGTAATGAGTACAGGACGAGTGGGTGAGGATGAGTGGCAGATGCGCCTGAGTGGAGACATGAGGGTGTGGACTGGGTGTGAAGCATGACTGGCGTGTAGGGGGAGTAAGGGAAGGAGTCACTAAGGGATGAAGGGGAGAGCAGGCAACACAAAGTAATGGTTGTGTTGCTGTGTTGCGTTGCCTCTCACACTCTACGACTTACTGCGACATGTGTGTGTGTGTGTGTGTGTGTGTGTGTGTGTGTGTGTGTGTGTGTGTGTGTACCTACATAGTCATAATATACAAGACCTGTACTATACCTGTCTGATTTTATGCAGTTTTTCGTTTACTTAATGTACTGTACGCACATACGTACACTCTGTCTCTATTGTTTCTTGTTGAGAGAGAGAGAGAGAGAGAGAGAGAGAGAGAGAGAGAGAGACGCGGTGACAGGAGATACTTAATAACAGCATGAAACATCCAGAGGCCTTGTCATGGAAAACGATGGTCCAGGGCGAAAAGAAAAAAAAAAAAAAAGAAAACATACGAAAAAAAAAAAAGAAAAACCCACTTGTTCGCAATAAGCCAAAATAGCAGTGACCTCTTCCCGACAAACCTTCTCCACTGCTGCGAGGGCTCCGCGTCTTATCCCCGGCGGAGGCAATGTGGGCCTCATCACCAGTATTAGTGAAACCCAGGAAGAGCCGCGTCCTGGTCCCAGATAGCAGTGCTCCTCGACCTAAATTTACACTGGACCCTGAACCACCACCACCACCACCATCACCGGCACTACCTCTATTCCATCTCTCCCCTCCTCCATTCATCTGCCTTCCACCTGCTATACGCCTTCTAAGTGTGTGTGTGTGTGTGTGTGTGTGTGTGTGTGTGTACTTCTTTAGTATCATTCATTTTGTGTCACGTATTATTTTGTATTGTTATGAATTTTGCTAATGTAACGCTTTGGTTCTCCTGTATAAATAAACTAACTAAATCATTAACATGTGTGTGTATATGTTCACTGTTTGATCTGCTGCAGTCTCTGACGAGACAGCCAGACGTTACCCTACGGAACGAGCTCAGAGTTCATTATTTCCGATCTTGGGATAGGTCTGAGACCAGGCACACACCACACACCGGGACAACAAGGTCACAACTCCTCGATTTACATCCCGTACCTACTCACTGCTAGGTGAACAGGGGCTACACGTGAAAGGAGACACACCCAAATATCTCCACCCGGCCGGGGAATCGAACCCCGGTCATCTGGCTTGTGAAGCCAGCGCTCTAACCACTGAGCTACCGTGTGTGTGTGTGTGTGTGTGTGTGTGTGTGTGTGTGTGTGTGTTTGGGGATAACAAGTAAAGTTTTGGGAGAATGTAAAAAAGAAAAAAATATATATATGAAAAGTCCTGTAGTAAGTGGCCAGCGCAACATTTGGATGGGAGTGTAAGAATCTCTACATTAGGAAATTCTGTACTGATATATACATGAAATTACGGAGATGATTGATATAATTTGTACATTGTTTATAATTATCTAGTGGTCTGTACGTATCTCTCTCTCTCTCTCTCTCTCTCTCTCTCTCTCTCTCTCTCTCTCTCTCTCTCTCTCTCTCTCTCTCTCTCTCACACACACACACACACACACACACACACACACACACACACACACACTTATCCTTCATACTTCCCCAGGCTAAGATCACCTCACTCAGGTTTCCAGGTAGAGGGAGGATATTATTCTGAAGGAGCCTCTGAGGAGCCGCCAGGTGAGCCACAAACTCACCTGCCAGCTATCAGTGGCAGGCGCCGACGTGATAGCGGCGCCTCCTCCTCCTCTACTAATGTGTCCTGCGATAACCCTTGAAATAGACCCGCTGGTCATAGATGGCTGCCTGCCGTGACCTCCCACGCAGTATCTCCATGACTGGCACTGGCACTGAAGCTATTTCGGGCACAGTAAAGATTAGAACCACACCCGCGCAACCTATTTTTGTGTTTCCATTCAGCATGACGCATAAAGAAGAAAAAAATAGTTCACGAGCGATACTGACACACGTACTTGGTTGGCCATGTTATCACAAACCTTATGCAAACATGTCGAATACGACTAAGCTTTACGTAATGGGAAATGACTGGAAAATGTCACTCATGTTGCAGATAAAAGACGGTACAGGACTGTTGCTCGAAAGATATCAACTATACCGATATATTTTGTGACATGCACTTCTGTCGCTTCACGGGAAAATTTCAAATGCTATTACAAAAAAAGTGTAAATCTCGAACTTCTGAGGTACGCTTGACACATGGAGGCTGCCTCAGGGGCGTGGCAGCACAAGCGTATGACGGAGACCCTGGTATGCTGGACGACCTCATGATCCTTCCCAGGACAAAAGGCACGACATTTTACCTCGCTGTTCCCATCTCACCCGAGAACGTACTGGCACTGGCAGCTTTGTGAGCACATCTGGGTTATTGTCATATTGATGCAGGTGTCATACTTCTGTTGATGCAAATGGACTTTCTTACACTAGTTTGTGAGCAAAGAAATAACTTTATACAAGAGCAATTAAAACTTTTGTTGCATATCATTACTTATGTTTTCTCTTCTCTTTACATTCGCATCACAGAGCTATCTCTGGAAAATAAGTATTCTCCGTTACAGTAGGTGACATATCAACAATCAATCATTAAGAACGTGTGTGTGTTGCCTGACCTGGCTCTCCTTGCATGCCGCTCTCCTCGCCTCATCCTCTTCTCTATGTGCATACTGTTCTGTGACACTAGTCATGTAGTTCCACTTGACCGAGATTACATTCAAAGTTGTAGATTAGAGACAGCACGCAATTAAGATTGTATTAATTATCCTGCGACACAAAAGCATAATATTAAGATAGTTTGACCCACAAGGCAGCTCCACTGGAAGCTTATTACGAATCATCACTATTCATATATGTATCGGAACGTTTGTGTTTACTGCACGGCTACTAAGCGTGTTATGCTCATGTGTTGCTTATTCACGAACAACTTTTTCTTACATATTAAAATATATCTTTCATTCAAATTAAAACTTTGTGCAGTTTGAACTTCTTGCAACAATACTTAGTCTGCAAATGTGCAAATGATATAGGATCAGATGCCTTCATTACATTCATTAAATCATATTGCATATTTCCTTTCACTTTCATAGACAGTTCCTACATATTTTCCCCGTACAGTGAGTTTTGCAGCCTCGGAAAATATTTTTCAATTTTTTTTTCTCAACTTTGTCTATCAACGCGTCATTCCTATTATGTAGCGTGACTAGAATTAGAGTTGTAAGGCATGAATGAGGTTTTGGCCACACTATATTTTCGTGATAACAACAGCACTTTCTACAAGGAGTAACAGAACTGTAGTTGTCAGTGATCGCTGCTTTCAACAAGGAAGCGTCGGGATCGAGACAAAGATATTGCGTAAACATTATCCACTTTGCCACGAGGTAATGAAGACTCAAGCATTTCCTACTATGCTATAGCGCCTATTCATTCCTATGTCGGAACAGCTACAGAACAAGCCTGAGAGCTGCGACCTTACTGTTCAACAAACCAAACTCACAAAGACGCCGTGAGCATAGCTTAACCACTTCAGTATGATGCATTTTGATGTTTATTCTGCTTACTATTTGGTGATTTTATACAGCTTCAGAAACATGTGTGGGGTTTGAAATAGTGAAGACTCTGGCCATTAATCTTATGACCTCTATAGATCATTCCTAATATAAATAAAATCATCTAATCACATAAAAAAATCACGATAAAAATGCATTCCATTACTGAAGAGATGAAATAACGATGAATAAATTATGCGTTCCTTGGCATCACATAGCATCGTCACCACCACTACCGACTCCTTAGCATGCAATGGTTAAAGGAAACTTTGTATTATACACATGCAATTCCAAGAGTGTCTTACAAAATTCATAGTCTTATATGTATCGATCCATAGATAGTGTGTGTGTGTGTGTGTGTGTGTGTGTGTGTGTGTGTGTACCTAAACGACTACACTAGAATCTTGAATCTCGATCATAATTAGGACCGAAAATACTGAATGAGACTCGGTATATCGATGTGCGAAGTTAACTTCTTATGGAGAAAAATGCAATTGGGACCCAAAGCCTTGCCAACTAACCTATATCAACTACGTTAACTTTGTAGCTTACACCTAAAGTATTACACAATATACATATGATTAAACTCCAGGAGTTACAAAATTGTATTCTTATCCTCCGCAGAGTATTCGTTTATTTTATTTTATCTTATTTATCTTATTTTTCTTTTTATATACCGTTATGATAATCGCGTTTTTCACTTCCGGGTTAATTCACAACAGGCTGTGAGACAAAACAAAACAAACGTTCGCAAAATTGTAATGTGTTCCATCACGCTTGGGTTTGTACGGACTACGGTACATCTCATAGCTAGTGTACCTAAATGAAACTTTAAATTTTCTTTTTAATAGATTTTAAACTTAATCGTCTTGATAGAGTTGTAAACTGTAAGGGTAGTGTATGTTTTTTTCATTTATATCTATATTGACTTGATATTTCCTTAAAAAAGAAATCCTTGACAAAAGCCGGATATTCTTATAGATTTATTTAGATTTTTACATTTCCTTAAAAATTTCCTTCCATAACTCAAATTTCCTTAAAACAATTATATTTCCTTGAAACTGGAAATACTACCCGACGGTTTGATGGACAGTGATTGGGTCTCACATCACAGTCTTCAACACTCCATAATGATAAGAAAATGACAAGAAGATTGCACAGTATTAGTTTTGTCCATAGGAAAAACAATAACAACAAGGATAGCATTCTACGTACTTTTTACAACATGGTGTTTGCTTTTAGTGAATAAAGACGGGTCAATATGAGACTGAAATTGCAAATCGGTAGAGTTTCCGACTGAATATCGGTGCCTAATGACTGAAAAAAAAAAATCATTCGCAAAACAAGACCGACATGTTGGTCTTGTTCAGTCGATTTACGACTTTGTTTACGTTGTGACGTCACGGAGAAAGGTTTGAAAATGTGGTGTCTAGATGTGAAGAAGATATTGGATTTGGTGAAGGAAAAGGAGCACATCTGGGACCCTAGAAATAAATTGTACAGCAAAAAAACTTTCGCAAATCGACGTTTGATGATATGATTGCCATTCTCCAAGAACTGTTTCCTTCTATGCAGGGTGTTGTTGGAGGTAAGGATTGAATACTTGTGATGATTTCTTTTGATCGTCACCGGAGGACGACATTTTGTTGGGCAGCTGTTTGTTACATTAATTCACTTCCCGTCAAAGCCGATTCTTCCCAGTCGCTATGTGTGAACGTGTTCCGATTAAAAGATCTCTGTCGATCGATACCTCTAACGACTTGCAATTTCAGTCGCATATTGACGTAAGATCTGCTAGTCTTAAGTAATTGTGGCAATGAAAGAATAATTGTGGAGGGAGAGCAGTGTCTTAAATGTAAAAAATAGGGAGTCATATACTGTGCCATTTTAGTCCCCTTTCTTTCTATCAGTCTCTTTCTTGCTTGCCTGCATGTTTTTTTTTTTTTACCCCTTTCGCATAATCATACTAAAGTGAACACTTGCCGGGAAAGAAAAGATAAGCTCCAGTGTTGGAAGATGGAGTAGAGGTGTGGGCAGACTAACCGTGGTGATGGCACCTGAATCATTGACAAGGAAGGAGAAATTAAAATCATCAACTGTAACGTGAAGATCAAGGTAAAATACTATTCTTATTGAAGATCAAGACGAGCCGTAGCTGAGGGAGATGTGTAGCTAAGGATGTGAAATTGTAAATGCAAGGACCGTAACAGATGATCAGAGTTCCGCAGCAAAGTGTGCCAGATGTGTGTCATGGGACAGGATAAGATGATGGAACATGTGATGCTGGAGTGCGTAAGATACGCCAGGAGACAGGAATGATATTATGTAAATTGTTGCTGAGGGAAGGAGTGGAAAAGACAACTAGTGAATGAATAGTGTTGCTACTAGGATTGTGTAGAAAGACGAATGAGACAATAATTGAAGCTATGAGGGAGTTCATGAAGAGAATGTGGTATGTTAGATGTAGGAATTAGTATTATGAAAGTTGGTGTCTGGTCTCTGAGTCGCCTGTAGTAACACGATTAAGATCAAGATCCTCAGACCAAGACCAAGCCAGGCAAGGTGACAGCGGGGACCTGTGGCAGCCAGCACGATGTGGGCTGATACTTTGTTTATTGTGTTTATTTCCATCTGCACGGCGCTTTTTGGTGAAGGTAAGGGTTTTGGTAGCTGTGATAAGCTGTTGTAGTGCATTGGGAGATGGGTAATGGGTGTAAATGTCGGTAGTGTGGCGGCGGCGACTGTTCAAGGCTCGCTTCTTGGCAGGTTTCATTATTTTAGGTCACCAGCAGTCCAATAACAAAAGGGTCACTGAGGATTCTACGACAGTATTTAAGGCCTCACTACTACCTTGTACTGGTGTGGTTACTTAAATGTGTTTGTTGGGGCCAAGGTAAAGGAAAAATATATCTTACACCGGCCCGTCATATCTGCATTGTGAAAGTGAAAGGAGACTATTTTTTATAATGGAATCCACGGTAGATTTGAAGAACGGCTTCTCCACCTTTTCCAGTGAATCCGTTTCTCTCTATGCACAGCAACTTTAGTGATCTGGAGGTGTTAAGGTATTTTTAGATGTATATATTCATACTTTAGGAAGGTTCCCTAAAATATGAATTTCCTGTACTTAATTATTCTGCAGATGATGGTGATCTTCTCAGGTATATTGGCCTCGTTGTTATTGTCTGGGCAATGTTTTTTATTTTATTTATTTATACTGTGTGGGCTTTTCACAGGAATTTATGGGCTAAAGGGGATACTTTTTGGGCTACCTCCTATCTCAAAGCCCACCCGCTAGGAAACCGAGTGAGGAAGCCCAACCTACACTCGGTTTAATGGTAAAGAATAGAAACAGTGCCTGTGTTTCATTGCTTTAATGTTGTCATCAGCCCCTAGAAGGTCATGTTGACTGCCTTGTGTGATTTTCGTCTGCATAATAAGTAATGAAGGCCTTTAAGTTTTATATAACATATATATTTATCATATTTATTGTATGTATTATTTATATGTAATTTTGTTATGTGTTGATCAAATTTCGTTTCTACTGTTTGAGACTGATTGTATGTTTTATTGCAGATATATTGAAATTTGGGCACTTTCTTAATGTACACATCCCGCCTACTCTCCTTGATTCCCAGTTTCCCTCTCACAGCTCCTTCACTCAGCTGGTTCAATGTCACGTATTAAGCCATGCTATTGGTCAACAAGGGAAAGAGATAGAAGAGATAATAAGTGGAGGAAATCGGATTAAAACAGGAGATAGAAAGGAAATGGATAATAAATAGAGAAAATGGGAGAGATGAAAAAAAATGGATAATGGGTAGAGGAATTGCTGTGTGTGTATGTTTGTGTATGAGGAATACAAGGATATTAGGACATTGCCATATGGCCATGTGTGTGTGTGTGTTGTTGTTCTTGACAAATAACGTGGCTTCATATAATGTGACGTCAGCAGGGTAGAGGAGCTGCAAAAGGGGGGAGCCGGGAATTGAGGAGAGAGGGTGGGACGTCTACATTAAGAGAGTGCTGAAATTTGTACCATGAAGTTTTATCCCTTGATCTCTTGTAATATTAAAAACATGCCTGATGGAAGGAATGCATTCTTCCATGTTCTTCATTTTCATAGAATAGAAATTTACACTCTTTTCATCCCTCAGGACTCACCTGGCTCCTTGTGTACCGCACAGAAAAGTATCAGAAGCTCAAGGCGGAGGTGGAGCGACAATGCAAGCGATGTAAGTGGCCTTCATTGTTGTCAGTGTGATGCTCAGACAGTTGTGGTATGAGCTGTGAACTCTTGAACTAGATTCTTGTTTGTTTTGTTACAGTGGAGAAGAAGAAGGAAGCACATGGGGACAGTATAGATAGGCAGCAGAAACGGAAAATAGAGCGAGAGGAGGAGCGACTCAAGAACAGTAACAGAGATTTGTCACTTGTCAAAATGAAAAGCATGTTTGCCATTGGTTTTGCCTTCACTGCACTGCTTTCCATGTTCAACTCCATGTAAGTATCCTGCTGTGTACATTTGGTGACATGTTGTATGAATGTATTTTCCTTTTATGTATCACATTTATCAAAATTTTTTATTATTATGAAATTATGGTAGTAAATAGTTCATAGCACATTAAGTTTTAAAAACTACAACACATATCCTCTAGGAAAAGCTTATTGCTGATGGAATGGCAATCTATGTATTGTAATTAAATGTAGATTAATATAATTCACATAAATACTAACTTTGTGTTACCTTGAATGTTTCTGCACATGAAGTTGAAGTAAAGTTTTAGGAAGCTTTAGAGCCTTATGTGCAATCTTGTATTTTTGTCTAAACTGCACGATACAGTACCACTGTATTACTTTTATTGATGATTGCTTCACTTTTTTTTTTTTTTTTAAGAATAGCTTGTGGAAATTTCAGTAATCTTTTTTATAAGATAACTACATACATGATTCATTATGTATTGATGATTTAACAATATTTCTTGAGTGTGAAACTTACAGTATTGGTCTCACTAGTAAATTGCTTTTTTGTGCAAGTTGAATGATGAAAAGTTGTTAAACAATATCTCTGTTCTTGCTGGAAAGTTTTGGATAGAAAGGCTATATATGATCAGGCCAGTAATTCTTGGAAAACAAGTCTGATTCTATATAAGGTCAGTTCAAGAGTATTTGACTTAGTTGTGAGAAATTTGATTACTCGATGGGCAGTCTGAACCTTTTATTTCTTTCAAATTAGTCTTCTTGGAATGCACATAGTTTTTCCAGTGGTTCTGCCTTTGATGGAAGCATTTCTGGAATGTTTTTTGGGAATGGCTTGGCCATTGCAATCTGTATAATATTTTTTTGGTATTCAAATTGTGCCCTTCTCAGCAGCATATCAGCAGAACAGGGAACCTGATGAATCACTGGAATGTAGTGTTTTGGCAAAAAGAAATTAGATCAATGATTTGATTAATTTTTAAAAAGTCAGATTTGATGTGTGGAAAGAGTTGGTGCATGGTCATGATACAACTACCATTTTGCTTGCTGTGTATTTACCATGGATTCTTTTTGGCTTTGAATGTTGAATCTCTCCTCTGTGACATGAATCTTGGTTTCTGAAGTTTACTGGTAAACCCCTAAGTCACCAGTGATAAGTGTGGTTGGCATCACAATTTATAGAGTTCAATATGCTCTGCAACACTTACAAGTACAGTTGCTTCTCATCCATTGTCAGCAGCTTCAGCAACAATTATGTAGACCCTTTCTACAAAACCAAATCTTCACTTGAAATAGAATACATATACAGGTAACTCTCGATTTACGCCATAGATGCGTTCGCGTATATCAAAATTTGCGTAAAACAAATATGTAATTCTCATAAGAAACATAGATAATAGAGGGGATGCGGGATGTGGTCCCAAAAAATTTGTACCAAATACTCTATTTATTTGGCTAAATTAACTTGTTTCTATTATTTAGTATTCTAGATACTAGAAGTGTATTTATAGTAAAGGGAAAAGCAAGAAATAATAAGAGAAAGCAAAAAATTATAAGAGAAAACAACAAAACAAAGAATATGTAAACAAAACATTCACCACGTCACTGCCTTCACCACTCACACCACAGTCAGTCACCATTTTCCTCTGAACTTTACCACTTTATCAAAAATCCACTCATCAAAAATAATCCCACATGCAGAAGAAGATGAAGGGCATTTTGGGGCCATCTTGGTGAATTATAGGCAGATTGAAGAGATTCCGTCTGTACTCAGTGCTGGCAGACTGCAAATGAGGCAAGAGAAGAGCGGGAGCTGGATCCAAGAAACTTTAACAATGTCAGAGCAACCTCCTGCCACGAAATGGCATCCATGAACGCTTGGAGGGACGGTAACGAAGTTGCTATCAGATTGCTCTCAGGTTGCTGGGGTGTTACTGTCTTATATATGCATTTATATTCACAAAACAACATTTCTATTACCTTTTTACAAACATTGCCCCCAAGAAAGGATTGTTTTGTAATGCATAAAGTGAAATCTTACATAGAATACCAAAAAATAAAACAGATGAGATCGCCCACAGACAAGGCGGAGACTTGCGGCGACTCGGCCGCTTCTTTTTCTTCTTGTGACCCTTTTTGTTTGCGTGTTGCTTTCATCATGATATTTGTTTCCACTCCTCTATTGCTTGCTATAATGGATATCATATCTTAGTATTCATATATGTTCATGCCATGAGGATAACCTTGGCTCCGTGGCACTGAGTGATAATGAATTACTAATGAAATACTGCGGTATTTCATTAGTATTTCATTGTTTTTTGGTGTTCTATGTAAAATTTCACTTTAAGCATTACAAAACAATCCTTTCTTGTGGGCAAGGTTTGTAAAAAGCTAATAGAAATGTTGTTTTGTGAACATAAATGCATATATAAGACAGTAACACCCCAGCAACCTGAGAGCAATCTGATAGCAACTTCGTTACTGTCCCTCCAAGCGTTTGTGGATGCCATTTCGCGGCAGGAGGTTGCTCTGATGTTGTTAAAGTTTCTTGGATCCAGTTCCTGGCAGCCAATGAGCACCTTTAGGCAGGCTATCAACCTCCACCCACCAACAGCAATGAATCTTTGTGGATGCTATTTTACAAAGGTTGGTATGTGAGCAGGAGGTTGCTATAGAAGTTGTCTGTACCAACATAGACAACAACCTGCTTTTTGGATCTGGCCCCAGAGCTCCCACCTATCGGCCAGCTGCAGAACTCTCTGGCGCGCAGTTTGAAATTGCGTCTGGCGCTCAGTTTGAAAATGCGGTAGGGCCAAATTGCATATAAGCAAACCGATTGTGCAAATTAAATTAATTTTAATATCTTTTCGGTCACGTTATAACAAAAACATATAAATCGAGAGTTACCTGTACTGAAATAGTACTTATCACAGTACTCTACACAAATTCCTGGGGAGTCGTACATGACTGAAGTCTCCAATTGGTTAATGGGGTCATGTTTCAGCTTGTTAGGCTTGTCACAACTTTTATCCCCTTGCTCTGCTGTATCACCTGTGTCTCAGTGTGCATCCAACCTGAAGGACTGACTGGGATGTGAATTGGTTTCCACTAATATGTAGTTGCTTTATAGCATCCTTAATTTGTGTGATCACTATGTCACTTTTGCCCAAAGCAGTTCAAGCTGTGTGACTTCATGGAATGTGAAAGTCTGATGAATAGTTTGCATCTTTTAACCATAATTCTAAAAAAAAAAAAAAAAAAAATATGAAATCCAGTAGTCAGTCCTGACAATAAAGTGTTTTTATACCATAAACTTTATTTGTCTGTATATCTTTCTCTTTGTTTTTAACACTTGTATTGCCACTACCACTGTGCCTATTTTTTTCTTTTGCATATTTATATGCCACTGTGTGGCATTGTGCTCTTCACACCACTGTGTAGTACCACTTCATGCCCAGTGTTGTGTCTACTGCCAGTCAGTCACACTCAGTCCAGACACAAGGTGTGTTCACTTTGTGCTGTATATTCATTTGTATTTTCATGTTAGGTGCAAGTGGTATGGCTGTTAAAAGGTGTGGCATCCATGCTAGGCTGCAGCAAGCCTTTCCTGAAGTGGAGAACAGAGTCATGGCTGGTTATATATGTAATGCTTTGTGAGTGTATGTGTGAGGCACACTGCTTGGCTGGTGTAGCTACATGTGTCATGATTAACACTTCTTTTATTGGTGGTAAACTGTAATAAGTGCTGCTGTATGTGGTATTGGAAATGTGACGCCTCCCAAATGTTTGTTAGAGAATAGTAACACACATTTCTGTGTGCAAGACAATATTTGTAAGGATTGAATTATGCACAAGATTTGTGGTAACTTCTGAATTATGATACAGAGCTAATAATAAATCAAGTATAGATGATGTACTTATGGAAATTGCCAAAGGGAAAGTAAGAAAGGCAGCTATGAATACTGTACACAGAGAAAAGATAACTATGTTCCAAAAATTCAGAAAGTTCTGTACTTTGGAAAGTGACAAATCCTAAGAGTTCTGGATAGAAGATCATGTACCTGTACCTACAAACCTGTTTTAAGTGGACAGCAAGTAACTGACACTGGACAGGGGAAAAAAATTCTTCATGTAAATGGAGGTATTCTACACCTTCCATATTTTCATTTTCTACAGGAAAATTTCAGATTGGATGCTTTTGAACAAATCTTGTATCTGGTAAAACTCAATGAGTGTACAGTATGGCTGATGTGTAACTTACTGTACCAGTGTTTATTAATTTCAGAAACTGCATGGTTGGTCAGAATCACTTTGTTGAAGTTGTATGAATGATAAATGAAATTTTTCTGAATTATATACACTATAGTAAATAATTTTTTATTGCCTGACAGCTTTGATGGCCGAGTTGTGGCTAAGCTGCCTTTCATCCCCATCTCTTGGCTGCAGGGCCTCAGCCACCGGAACTTGATGGGCGACGACTATACAGACTGCTCCTTCATCTTCCTGTATATTTTGTGCACCATGAGCATTAGACAGGTGGGAGAGAGAGAGAGAGAGAGAGAGAGAGAGAGAGAGAGAGAGAGAGAGAGAGAATCCCGAAGTTTGTCTTCATATTTTCATTATTAAGTTTTGTTTTAGTATTTGTGTATATTTAAAATTACTTATTTTTAAGATTAAGATTTAAAATTATTTATATTAAAGTAGTATTTTATATTTGAGATACTGCTGAGTCAAAATTTCTGTTGTTTGCTCAACTGGAGACTGAAAATTCTCATGTAGATGTTCAATATATCAAAATTTCCCTGTATTTCATAATCAATGTTTGTTTATTACTTATCAGTTATTTTGCATGTCAGTAGGAGACCTGGTAAAGGTTTAAATGAAATGGAAAAATAAGTCCATGAATTGTAACTTGTTGGAAGATGGAAGATGTTAAAGAAGTGTGGATGATTTTAATCTGAATTTTGTTCCTGTGAAGGATCAAGTTAGAGGAACATGAAGATAAACTAAATTTAACAGCATATTTTTGAGTTTAAGTGGAATGGATGAAGATGTGAAGGTAGCAAGTCATATATTAGGAAGATGAATGAAATGATGCTGTATAATGTGGAGCTATGTTTATGTAGAGAATAATTTCAGTAAGTAGTAACAATGAAAATTGCTGTATAAAATAGAAATTGTTGCTAAATATCTTAAGATTTGAGGCACAGAACATTTCAATACAAATTTATCAGAGGTTTAGTTTACTCAATATTTAGTCATCTCACCTCTCAAATGAATGATGTTCTTAGCCCAGGTTTTTGCTTGCTTAAAATATTCAAGATTCTGTTGCTGGTTTCAGGACCACTGCAAGATTTATGTGGATTGTAGTTGTCTTTTGCATTGTGTAATGGTAGTAAGTCTTGACTTGACTCATTAATTGGTCCTGTTCTTTCATATTTCAGAACATTCAGAAGCTGTTAGGTTTTGCACCATCGAGGGCAGCCAATAAGCACAGCACCAACCTGTTTGGACCTCAGCCCCAGCAGCTCAGTGGCTACAAATAAAGTGTTTCTCACTCAATCATTTGTGTAAATGGAGAATGTTGCAGTTGAGAATTAAGGTGACTTTATGGTTTTCATGAGGTTGTCATCCTGCTAGTTGTTATCCATACTTGTTATTTTGATTTTGTTGACTATTTATTATCAGTGTGTAGTTGACACTTGTAGTTTTAATGTATAGACTCTAAATAGTGGAATGAGTTCATGATATTGTGTGAGAAATTGATAAGTAAGAAAAGATGAATGGTAAGCCTTTTCATTTTTTATATTATTATTTTGTGGATATGAAGGTGTCAGCAAGTGTGAGTTTCTTATCATCTTATTTAGCAATGAAATGCTTATTTTTTATGAGTTTAAATTAATTTGCAGTTTTAATAATGATTTTTTTTATGATAACGGCAAGATGAAGTGAGACCTTTACCTGGACAGTGTATGTATTAGCAAGGTGGCAGAAAATTAATTATGTTCACCATCATCTCCCCACATCAATCTGCAGTCTGGGGAAACAGAGAGGACCCCAGAAGAAATCCTGCAGTGGGTTTAGAAATGGCACTCAACTTGCTTACTCATAGTTGTCCCTATGCTGTGAGCTAAATCTTGATTATGAAGTGGGCTGTGTCATGGATCTGGTGGTTGTTGGGCCGGTCAGTCACTTGCTGCTTTCTTTACCATCTGGCCCAGATCAGCCAGGCATAGCACACCTACAATATTGTGCACTGACTTAAAGGGCTGTTTGTGGTGGATTCCTTTTAACATTTGTGGATCAGTGTAAGTAGTACAAGATGGAATGGTGATGAGTTGTTGAGGTGCTTTAGAGAATCTGTGTCAGCTGCATGCTATTATTGACTACACATTCTCCTAATCAAGGATAATGTGAGTGTTTTATAAAACTGCATACACAAATAGGACATCAAATTACTTATGGATCTAAATTATTGAAAGCATTTGGTCTTGCTATCTGTTGTTAATGCTTGATCTCCAGTGAAGACCTTATTTAAGTTGAATTTGGGATTAAGCAACACCATTCAGTGTGGAATGTTAAAAACTTAAAGAAAAAAAAAATAAAAGATACCCATTTTATTGAAAATTAAGAATGATAATTGTATTGGATTAAATGTTACTTGTGTGGTAAGATGATGTAAGAGCTGTTGTTGTCTTTGTAGTGGATTTCATGAAGTACCAAAATTGAGAGAGACTGATAGGGGAGAAGTGTCTGTGTTGTCATATATTTTTGTCAAGTGCTTCACATTGCTGCATGAGGTGCTCACAGGTGATTAGTACTTATCAAGTCAGTTAGCTTGGCAGGTGGCCAATTATGTAAATAATCCACATTTGTACTGAGCTTAAAAGACATTGGGGTTTGTAAGTTTGGAGTTTCTAAGACTAAATGCCTGACATTCACTTATGAGGTAAGGATATTGGTAGTGTGTATGAATGTGTTTGTGTGGTTTTATTGGTCTCAGGCTTCTTTTAAAGGTAATTAACTCAGATAGGATTGGTTTTGAGCACTATTATTAGTTATGAGAAATTCATATGGTAAAACAGAAGTGAAGTGAGCAATGAGTTTTGTTGAGTTGGAAGAACACTGGAAAGAGTAAGGCTTTCTTGCACTTCTTTTGGAAGCCTTTTTATGATATCTGGTATGTTTCCTTTTCAGCTTTTCTTTATTCTTACACTGGATGGTTTGATATATATGATTATGACTGTAAAAGGAGATGGTTTCTGCAAAAATAGCTTTGGAGAATGCATGCTGTAAGCATTGCAATAGTTTTCCTTATGAACTTAAATTACATGAAACACATCTGAATTCCTGCTGTCATGAAGTATCATGACATGATACTAAGTAGAAAGATTTCATGGATGCTTGAAGAAATCAACCCAGGTTTTTTTTTTTTCTTTATGAAATGTAAATGCATCTGCTGCAATTTTATTTTGTATGTTTAAAAAGTAGTGATATCTCTAATGTGAACCCTGACTATTGATATAGAACCACATTGTGAACTTAGTCGCTAGTCACTTTCAGGACTGAAGTAGTAATTTACATACAGTACTAGTTTCATTGATATTTTCTTCAGTGAAATACTAGTGTAATACATTTCTAAAAGGCATCATGATCATGATTTTTATACATCAAGTTTATTGGTATAAGTATCAGTAACAAAAAACTGGCCACAGCAACATAGGCTGTATTGGGATGAATCACGCTGTATAAGTTATAGACATTTCTTTTCTAAGCATAATGTGTTTTCCCTTGAGAATATGAAAATTATGTATGTTGAGGATATGGAGTGCCATACATGAAAAAGTGTATAATTGTTATATTCATATTAAACTGTCATGATGACATTTTGAGATGCCATCATGCTGAGGCCTTCCAGTATTTTCAGATGAATAAAGATGCCAAAAGTTGAATGTCTGCTGGTGCTGTATTATTTAAGAAAAAAATCTTACCTTTCGTTATTTTTTTCCTTTTTTTTTTTTTTTATTTATTTTATTTTATTTTATTTTTTATGGCCTATAGTGCCTATAGGCAATACTTGAAGAGTATATTTGGGAAGCCCTCTTAAGCTTCCACCCATTACTGGCGCAGGCAATTTTATATATTATGGTTACCATATTAGGGCCCATATCACCACATCTTTTGTGTAACCACCTAGAACCTGGGTATCATGGTGACATGTAGGTAACTTTGAACCACTCGACAAATGGCATAGCTTCAAAGTGGTACGTGGTAGGACTCGAACCTATGCATGGACGTCTGCCTGATCCCACACTCACCACCTTATCCACTATGCCACTGCCTCCCCGTATGCAAGATGCTTCTGAAAGAACAAAATAGAAAAATTAGAATTTTTGTAGCTATAGGTTTTAGAGGCAAGTTGCAACAAAGAATTGATCCATTCATATACAAGTTAATATTTTTCTTAACCCCTTCAGTACTAGGACATTTTTTTTACCTTGAGCTTTGGGTATGATTAGACTATTTTATTGACATTAGGTTAGGGTCTATAGAGGTCAAAAGATTAATGCTCATAGCCTTCACCATTTTAATCCCTCACATAAGTTTCTGAAGCTGTATAAAATAAAAAAAAAAAATATGCAAAATGAATATATATGGAAACAAATCATGGTACTGAAGGGATTAAAGATTGGTAGCCCGGGTAAGGCATCTATCTATGTGTATAATTGAGCATCCATTATTAAGTTCCAGATCTTTATAGAAGAGGATCCTGCTGTTCACTTTCCACAAGGATCAGTTGCTCAGCACACAAGGCAGCTTCCACATTGGGGCTAGACACAAGTTCCTGCACCGTAATTAATAGACCTATCCTCCTTATTTATTTTTTTTTTTTCAGTTCATCTGCTTCTTGGACTGCTTCCCTCTATGCAGGCATTGCAGGGTGTTGCTGGAGGTGAGGATTGAATACCTGTGATGATTTAATTTGATCGCATCTTGTTGGGTAGCTGTTTAATTGTTTAAGGCGGGTTCACACGTGCCAATTTGCGACTAAAATTGCAATTCTAGTCAGAAAATGTCGCACATAGCGACTGGAAAGTATCGACTTGTTGGCGGGTTGGCGAGAAATGAATGTAAACAAACAGCTACCCGCCAAGATGTCTTCCTCCAGTGACGATGCTGAATCGGTGGTTGCTCTTCTTTTGGCGCACCGGAAGAGTCAACAGAAAGGAAAATGCCTGTGGATACGTCCCTGGCTAGGTAGAAGGAAAGAAAGGAGTGTCTACCACACACTAACCTTAAGAAGACTATGCACAATTGCGACTAAGTTAAATCCTGACAAATCTTCAATCCTCACCAACAGCACCCTGCATTGAGGGAAACAGTTCTTGGAGAGTGGCAGCTACTCTGTCGAACGACGATTGGCGAATTTTTTTTTTTTTTATTTTTACTATAATTAATTTCTAGGTTCCCAGATGTGTTCTTTTTCCCTCTACCAACTTACAATTTCAGTCGCAATTTGGCACGTGTGAACTCGCCTTTACATTCACTTTCAGCCAACCAGCCGATGCTTCCAGTCCCTATATATAAACCTGTTTCGACTAGAAGGACTCAGTCGATATTTCTAGAGACTTGCAGTTTCAGTCACATATTGGCATGTGTGAACCCACTTTTACACACGTGCGTGTGCAGGCATGAACTTCTGAGTAGTAAATTAAACTGATTATAATAATTTTTTTTTTTTAATCTATCTATCTATTTCTTTTGGCTGATTTTTCTTTAACACTTATGAAAACTACATTCACTGCAAAATTTTGACTTACGTGAAAGCTCCGATGTTGAGTGAAATGTTTGCTTGACAATTTCAAAATGAGTTACTTTATTTTCATATGGTGATGGTAAACCTACTGTCGTCATATCAATCTTTTTCTTATATGTTTGCTTATGAAAAGTTGTAGTCGAGACTAAATCTTTCCTGCAAATTGTGGGGGCCAGTCAGGAAGTGCAATGGATGATGGGATGATATGTGTACTCACTCGCCACTCCCAGTTCTTGCCCGCTGCATTAACACATACACACACACACACACACACACACACATTATCATGTCGTTACCTGAACATTTTGTCTTCATCGCGTGTTATTTTCCTTGCTTCACACGTGCACCATCACCCAACTCACCGCGCCCAAACAACTTGCTTCCGCACTCTGCATCGGTAATTTAGAACTTTTCACCGCGATATCTGCCTCATTTCCTCACCACGTCTCGTCACATCCTCGCACTTTCATCACATCTGTTCAAGCGTCTCGTCCCCTCTGGCGGCCGCTCCACTCTTATTATTTGCAACGCTGTGTCCAGTCTCATTTCCAGAACGCTTATTGAAAACTGACTCAGTTTCCTCACTCCCCAGCATTGTCGTTTGTTGAAACGATATATATATATATATATATATATATATATATATATATATATATATATATATATATATATATATATATATATATATATATATATACAACATTTCTTGAAATAGGTGTGTTTCGTGGTCTGCTTTCAGACTGTTTCCTCATTTCATTGTTACGGAATATACTTAAGTACTTACAAATTAACTGATAGAAATGGTTCACAAGAAAATATGTAATTTGAGCATGTTTCCTCAGTGTAATATGTTTGGAAAAGAGCACGACTTAAGTCATACATTTTTTAGTGTATTGCCTAACTTAGTAGGGGAAAAAGAGAGAATCTATAAAAAGAAAGACGAGAGGAAGCATTTGTTTTGAAGCGTGAAGACTGGCGACTGGCGAGGCGATATGCATCCTCTATGAAGACAAACGAGCCAGAATGAGCCTCCTTTTACTTCGTGGTGTAAATATAAGCACCTATGAAGAATTTATTGCCGGAAATCTGCGAAGAGCATTTCGTAATAATTCGTTGCGGATTCAGCAGCTCTCGTGCAGAGAGGTGGCCGGCGTCATCATCTATTCATGTTTAAATGTTATATGCTTATTTTTCTTTAATTTATGTATATACCAATGTAGTAATTTAAACTAAACTTAGTTTAATTCATCGTGATTTACGAATTGCTGTTATTGTGCATTTCATAAAAAAAAAAAAGGAAAGAGAAAATATACAAAGTTGAGTTGAAGGTGTAATTTCCATGAACCTTATGGATACTATAACACCCTAAATGTTTTCTACCTATCAGTTATTTATTTACCTTTTTAGTAATCAAATTATCTTGCCTTGTTAAGATCCGTTCCCATTGTTCTTACAAAAATTCGCACGTATGATATAACTATATGATGAAAATGAAATAAAATAATAATCAGTAATAGTTATACGCAAATCAGTACAACAAATGAACAAATAAAGATTAAAATGTAATGTCCTCGAGGAGCAAGGAACGCTAGCTCTGCGTCACACTGTCACACAGTCACACTCACAGTGTGCACTGTGCAGTAGACTACTGTAGGTGGCCGGCACGGGTTGTCCTTTGACATGCGTGTGAACTTCAATCAGATTCACTTTGTCTGTGCTACAGTAAGCAGTACCGTTCCGTTTGCAGGTCATCACCTGACGCAGCATGTTGGCATCAAAGTGTTCAGCGAGGAGAGAGATGGTGACAAACATGGCGAGTGTGGGAATCTTTTTTTCTACTCCAGCGGTTGGTGTGCGCCATGTTTAGTTTGGGTAAGTGCTATCTTAATCATTTCTTTTTTTTTCATAGAGTTATAGAATGAAAAGTAAGATACCACAGAAACGTGTTCTTAGACCGTAAAATGTCTGACTCACCCTGCCGGTACAGGAGCGTGTCACAGCGTGCAGCTACAGGATCCTGATTTCTTCAAAGAAATCAGCAGATTTTATTGTTTTAAATTTGTACTATTTTTCATTCCAAATTGTTTTGTTAATTAATAAAAATTCTATTGATGTTTTATTGCTGGTTTGATCTTTTCTTTTAATTTTATTTTGATTTATTATTCTTATGTGTGTGATAATCTGTGCGTACCTTTACCAAAACTTCTCTACTTTTTTCCATCAGTCAGCCTGTATTGTTGAATTCATGTTTATAATTCTTACCAACCAATATGCCAATGATTATTTCAATGTGTTAGATGCACTCCTTTATCGCTCTCAAAATGCCTCTAAAAGTGTTTCCCTGTCCATCTTCACTCCCTGTCAATGATCCTGTGATATGTTCGCCAGGTGTGTAGGCAACATGTTGGTTTTCATTGTTTACTAAAACGGATGACAAAACTTTACATTCTGCGTAAAAAAATGACAATTCATCTTATAATACTTTATTATAAGGAACATTTGTTATCCGGTGAATTTTTAATTACATCCATTACATGAAATAATTTATAGTCGTTCTGTGTAAGACGGAAGAAAGCTTGAATGTTTGAATGCCCAAGTACTGACTACACACACACACACACACACACACACACACACACACACACACTGTTTTCCTCATTTCACGGTTAGACAAGCAAATAAGTCTCTTTAGCATAACCCCAACGAGGCAAACGTATGCATCACGCAGTCTCCGCCTGACCGCACCCACCGGAGTGCTTCTTCAATCACTCTGCTCCTCCTCTTCCGTCCGACCACCACTCCTCCAACTCCTCCCACTACACTGCACACACCCTCTTCCCTTCGGAAAAAAAAGGTGGAGCGTCCAGTTCAGAGCAAATAGTCTTTTTATGAACCAGAAATTACACCCTTCTGCGCCGCGTATGATGCAATGTAATTGAAGGAAGCCTCTTTCGCTCTTCTCTGCTTTTTCGTTTTGTTTACTCATTGTTCACTATCTTTATGGAGTCATTTTCTCTAAGCTTCCTTCATTCTATGCTTGAATTTTTTTTCTTTCTTTTTTCCCTACTGACCGGCTAAGAGAGGGAAAACAAACACATGGGAAGGGATGGGGTGACGGTGAGTGATGATGTGCGAGCGAGGTGGAAGAAACTAAAGAACACAGGCATAGAATGAAAAAAGGCCATTTGAGGCACGCAGGGCAGCTCTCGACCACTTAACATTTACCATTTGTCATCATCATCCATGAGTTCAAACAATCTCCAGGGTACTAAATAACACTTGTGTATTTTACCATGTCCTTGTCAGGTCTGTTCCACTCATTTCTAGATGTATTTTCGGTACATTTTTACCCATTTCCTTCTTAGATCTGATTTTGTGGATTTTGTAACCATTCATACGTCTTGTTACTTGTTCCTTGAGTGAAAGAAGCTGATTTATGACTCTTGGGAACTGAGGAAGGAGGGAGGCCAATTTAAAACGGGGAGACGGAGGAGTGGAATGGAACTGAACATGACGCGTGGCAGAGAAGGATGAGAAGAGAGGTGGACGTTCGCCTTCATTTTTTCTGTTTTATATTTTCTTGTTGAAGCTCAGATAGTAAAACTTTTCGGAAGCCACCTTGTAATGGCCGATAGGTTTGTTGGTGTTTGTTCTTCCTTTGTGTCTGAGCACGATGAAGGGGCGAGGGATCGGCGGGACAAAATTAATAAGATTTTCGTTTATAGGTTACAGAAAAGAGCACTAGTTTAAAACCCGGAAGATTAACCTACTACTTTTCATCTTTGAAAAATATGGAAACGAATAGATAAAACACAACATATTTCCAGCTTCTTTTTCTGACTCATTATTGTCATTATAGTTTTTTTTTTTCATTTTCCATCAGTGCATTTATTTCTATTTCTATTTATTCTCTGGGGACAGGAAAAAAAGTAAACCAATAGAGTAGAAAAAAATAGAATAGAATTGATAAAATAGAAAGCAGACAATGATAGCAGATAACAAAAGAGTCAGCTTCATCAATCTCTGTCTAACTGTAGCCGTCTCCTTCCTAGATCAGACTCGCGTTTCTCCTCATTTCTCCTCATCTCAACTCACCCGTTCTCTTCCCTCCACCGATCACCGCGTCATCTCCCGCCGCAGAGCACACACAGAATCTGGAGGGAAAGCCTCTTTTCACATACAAATCTACACTACTAAAATCGAGTAGTAGATGGAGATGGATGAGTCTAGTAATGGAGGACGGTCTCTCTCTCTCTCTCTCTCTCTCTCTCTCTCTCTCTCTCTCTCTCTCTCTCTCTCTCTCTCTCTCTCTCTCTCTCTCTCTCTCTCTCTCTCTCTCTCTCTCTCTCTCTCTCTCTCTCTCTGTGTGTGTGTGTGTGTGTGTGTGTGTGTGTGTGTGTGTGTGTGTGTGTGTGTTATTGTAATCCTATGACTCTTTATCTTATTGTTCTCTTTATTTCCTCTTGGTAATGGTGGTAAGGAATCGCCGCTGTTATACTCGCCTGGGAGGTTTACACAACAGCCCGGCAGTCACATGACCAGCGGGGAGTCACAGGCGTATTGGAATTACGGCTGGTAATTTGTCCCGGCGCTCAATTACTCCGCTTAATTGTGTTTACTCTCTCCTAACAACACACTGAGAAAATTCCTGCTATCAAACACGCCGATAACGTTTTTTTTTTTTTTCTTGGTCTTCTGTAGTGATTTGGTCTAACACACACACACACACACACACACACACACACACACACACACACACATGGAGGCGGTGGTGTAGTGGATATGGTGATGAGCTTGGAATCGGGCAGATGGGGTTCAAATCCCACCATGTACCGCCTTGAAACTATGCCAGTTGTCGAGTGGTTTAAAGTTACCTATATGTCACCATGATATCCAGGTTCTAGGTGGTTACACTAAAGTTGTGCTTGGGTGGTGATATTGGCCCTAATATGGGTACCACTATAGATAAAACTGCCTGTGCCACTAGTGTACAGGCGCTATAGGTCATAGCGTAAAACACACACACACACACACACACACACACACACACACACACACACGTAGACTTACTGTTCCGGAGACTAACATGAATTTAACATTTTGTCTCGTGAGGGAAACTATACAGAGAGAGAGAGAGAGAGAGAGAGAGAGAGAGAGAGAGAGAGAGAGAGAGAGAGAGAGAGATAATGGACTGTGTATTATTTTCTCTTCTCTTAAAGCTTAAAGCACATAAATAGACGGAGACGGGTATAGTACAGAGTGGCCGCAGGGAAATATACGCCTTATGGGAGACTACATTCTTTCTGGCAGTTCTCTTTGTCCCTGGCATCATAAATGAGTCTTTTTGTTCTTTTAAATCTTTTTGTTACTCTTGGTAATGTCCTTTTTTATATAAGAAAACGAATGAAAAACAAAAATAAAATATAGAAAATCTGAAAATGTTCACGTTGTTGAGAGAGAGAGAGAGAGAGAGAGAGAGAGAGAGAATATCACATTGCGTCCATCTGTTTTCGTAAGACTTTACTGCAATGTTCGAATATTGTGTTTCGAAAAAACAAAAAAACAAAGGAAAATTTATATTTAACGATAAATTAACGTGATTCATTATAACCTGCAGTTAATGTTTTAATTTCAAGTTTTTTTTTCTTTTATCTACATCATATATGGAAGTGCGACATCTTCTGCATCATCTGCATTAAAGAGGATAAAGACCGGATTGACATTGACATAGCTGTCACCTGGCACTCCCCAACAGGTCTGACAAGTATGACAGTCAGTGTTGTCGGGAAGCTGCTTTATGATCCCTTGCTTGCTTTCTGTCCAGGGTGCTTTGGTCTGCCGCGTAGAAATGCTGTCATAACAAAAACACTGTACGGTGCGTGCACCTGACTTCATGGGACTTGCTTCACAGCGGGGCGCGTCTGGGCAACAAAAACGCTTAAAGCAAAGAGTACACACACACACACACACACACACACACACACACACACACACACACACACACACACACACACACACACACACACTTACATTGCACTAAGTTGTTGATGTATTGGTTTAATCTACAGTAGTGTGCATATTTTTCCTCAACGACGTTATTAGATGGCTCAACAATCGCCAATAATATGATTTATATTGTTTAATTTTTGCACGAATAAGAATTGTGACTAATATGTGTGTGTGTGTGTGTGTGTGTGTGTGTGTGTGTGTGTGTGTGTAATTCATCTCGGTCGCCTCCTGGTCACCCAGCCAGTCTTCCCCATTACGGAGCGAGCTTAGAGCTCATAGACCGATCTTCGGGTAGGACTGAGACCACAACACACTCCACACACCGGGAAAGCGAGGCCACAACCCCTCGAGTTACATCCCGTACCTATTTATTGCTAGGTGAACAGGGGCCACACATTAAGAGGCTTGCCCATTTGCCTCGCCAGTTACCGGGACTCGAACCCGGCCCTCTCGATTGTGAGTCGAGCTTGCTAACCACTACACTACGCGTGTGTGTGTGTGTGTGTGTGTGTGTGTGTGTGTGTGTGTGTGTGTAATTCACCTCTTCCTCTGTCGCCTGCTGGTCACCCAGCCAGTCTTCCCCATTACGGAGCGGGCTCAGAGCTCATAGACCGATCTTCGAGTAGGACTGACACGACAACACACTCCACACACCGGGAAAGCGAGGCCACAACCCGTCGAGTTACATCCCGTACCTATTTACTGCTAGGTGAACAGGGGCCACACATTAAGAGGCTTGCCCATTTGACTCGCCGCTTCCCGGGACTCGAACCCGGCCCTCTCGATTGTGAGTCGAGCGTGCTAACCACTACACTACGCGGTGTGTGTGTGTGTGTGTGTGTGTGTGTGTGTGTGTGTGTGTGTGTGTGTTTCACTGTTTGCACCGGGACAACAAGGTCACAACTCTTCGATTTACATCCCGTACCTACTCACTGTTAGGTGAACAGGGCTACACGTGAAAGGAGACACACCCAAATATCTCCACCCGGCCGGGAAATCGAACCCCGGTCCTCTGGCTTGTGAAGCCAGCGCTCTAACCACTGAGCTACCGGGTGTGTGTGTGTGTGTGTGTGTGTGTGTGTGTGTGTGTGTGTGTGTGTGAATATCACTAGCTCAGTTCTTGATTGCCAGCTATACCTTTCTGGTGAGAGGTCAGATTATATAGTGTGATCTGTGTTAAGGTTGTGGTTTATTTTCACACCACACACCCTATCCACTGGTTCAATGAAGACAATGAAATGACTGCTCGCTCATTAACAAACATCTTTGCAATAAGCTTATCACTTTCTGAGAACTGATCTCGTCTTGCTTCGCGGTGATCGATCACGTTCAGAAGTTTACATTATTGCATAATGTTTCGCTGTCCTGATTCGTGGCAGTCTTCTGCTGGAACATTAAGGAAATTGCTTGTGGGACCTTGTCTTATATACATGACGCATATTATTTTGACTCACAACAAGTTAGTAATTGCCAAGCTGTTTATCAACGCTTGTTGACTTCAAATGTCAGTCATATTTCTTTACATTTTCATGTGTTTACTCTTGTCATTACGGTCGCCCTGGCATCCTTTAATAATGACTTACTTGGCTTGTTGAGTAATGCGCTGCGAGGCAGTTGTCTCAGTGCGGTGGACGCGTGGCGACGGTCTGGGTGCTGGTGGTCACGTAGCCTTCATCTCATTATCGTTTATTACTCTCCTTCACTATCTAATTCACCACAACATTCGTATACTACTTACAGTTCTCACAATCTCACACACAATTTTAAATTCTGTATAAAGTCCTTTTTCTTATCTTGAAAAAGTTTTTATTTGTCACACATCTATTCACACTCGGCAAGCAAGTAGTTCCACATTAGGTGGCCCAGACAAAGAACGTAGACACGTTATTCACGCTCTTTGGACAGACATAGTCGTAATCTTAGCTACATTTAATTTTGATGAACTAACACTGCATGGAATGCTTGCTCTCTTGCCCAGGTCTCCTTAGCTGCGGTGCTCCACACTCCCCGAGGCTCCCACATAAACATACCCATTATCGCAAACACACTACGCACAATCACAGCTTCTCGCTAAACAAGAAATCTGATGAATATTGAGGTTTTGCTTATTATCAACGTGATTGCGGTGCGGCCCAAACCATCATTGTTCTTCCCACGGGCCGGTACTCGCTGCACCATGCTGGACCAACCCCTCCCTCTCCTCTCCCTCCCCGACCCTCTTATATTGCTCCACTCCATTCATATCGTCTTGTGCTCGGTTTAGGATAAACTAGATAATAACTATGATCAGACTGATTCAATTCAATTCAATAGATTTTTATTACTACACGCAAGGATCACAAGCACATGATGGTAGTAATGGTGGTGAGGTGATGACTTACTGAAGCTAGAGAAGGCAGGTTTACGTTATTTCACTTTGTTGTTCGCTGAGGAAAACTAACAACCAGGCACCAGCTGCTGCGATGTGGGGGTCGTGGGAGGATGAGGGCGATATAAATTAAGTGAGTGTTGTTAGCATGCGCTGAGTGTGATAAAGCGTGTGAGCACAGGGAATTGAAACGTCACCGTGAAGATACTAGTGAGGGTAATGATGAGTCCCGTCAGGCGTAATGCCCAGCAAGGAATTAGAAGATTGCTGCACACTATTTATTCAGAGGGATGAAATTCTCCCGATGATACACTGTTAAGGCCACACATTCCACTCCTCACAACGGCTTCAGCATAGCCCACGCCAAAAAATAAGTAAATGAATAGTAATAATAATGGAAATGATAAAAGTAATAATAGTAATAATAATAATAATAATAATAATAATAATAATAATAATAATAATAATAATAATAATAATAATAAAATAATAATAATAATAATAAACCAATACATCGCTTATGAAACTGATACATTCACCTTTTACTTTAACACTATGAAAAAAAACAAGGAAGGAAAATTTACTCTTCCACTCACTCCTGTATCGTGCTGGTGACGGAAAGCAGAGACATGAATAGCAACTCTGTATTAGACAGATGAAAGTTGAAGACGATGAGTGGAAGTAGGTCGGTGTGTTTCTTATAGAGATTTCCACCTGGAGGCCTGATGGTTTCTTGCAGCTTCCTTTATTTTTCTTATGTTCTTATGTCTCACCTTCTCCATCAGAGTTTACCGATATCCAGCGTATTCTCTAAGATTTGTAAGATGATGCTGTTATTTTATCTAATTAATTTATCTCCGTGCCTTAGAAAAAAAAAAGATCTAATATTTTTCATCGTAAGTTTGGGCCAGCATATGAAGAATCGTGTTCAGGAGATGAATTACCTTTTTACACTCCACAGTATTTCTTTTCAGTGTGTTTCCCCTTTAGTTATTTTTACGGGGCATTCATAGAAATACTTGAAAATAAACAAAAAATCTAAACCTTAACCGCGAAACTTGAATATGTTACAATACATTCTTGCTCTTGTTCTTAAAAAAAGAAATGATAGTTATCGTAAAACTGAATGTCAAAGAAGTATTCAGGAATAGTTTTTCGGCTGTTTAAGGTTTGAATTTGTCCATGAACTCGAAAATTAATCTTAGCCCCTCAGGTACGTCGATAATCTCCATGTAAAATGTGGCAACTGATTGATTCTCGGCACACCGAAGGACCAACCAATGAGGTAAAGCGGGGCACTCATCCTGGCTTTACTGTATATACCTAATTAATTCTGGAGACTCACTCATTTGAATGACATGGCAGCTTTACTCGTTTAGGAAAAAAATAAAGATAATGACCACTTCTTCAAAAGTACAAAGGCAAGAGTTTTGAGCTAATATCTTAGTCAGTGTGGCTGCAACTTGCTTCTCAGAAAACAATGCGTCAGGTCAAGTGTTATTGTTTGTCGAATACTTTTAACAGACATGAGATGAAATTTTGGTGTTTTCAGTGACATTTTCACGTTTGTGGAGAGACTATAAAAGAATTCCTCATTATGTATGGAAACAAATAGAATATCAATGAAAACCCGACTGATAATTTCTCTCTTTTGAAAAATGAAAGAAGAAAGCCGCTTGAAGTATCGACAGAGTCCTGCTTACCGGAACACTGACTCCAATAGCTCTGTATCCCTCCTATAATATGGGGGCCAGAATTGTACCGCATAGTCAAGATGTGGTCTGACCAGCGCCAAGTATAATTTCAGTATTACTTCAGGACTTCTGCTTTTAATGTAAAATAGGACAAACTGACTCTTGAAATTATCTCTTGCATCTTTTGAAAGCGGCACAATAAGCAGACCTTTCTTTATTTCTTCCTTTTCTCACTATCTTTCTTTTTTCCTTTTCTCTTTCTCTTCTTGTGTCACTGACCTGTCTCCCTCATATGTGAAAATCGGAAATAAATGAATCAATGAACTGGTGAAATGGCGAATGAAAAAGATAAATCATTCAAACACACGTCACATTCACACACCTTTCCAAGCCACCTCGTCTACAACATCCACACACCAAGCCACTATATCTGTCAGTCTAACACCACCACACAACACCACACCACACCACACTAAACCACACCACACCACCACACAACATCACCACACCACGCCACACCACCAGACCATACCACATCACATCACATCACACCACACCACACCACACCACCACACCACACCACACCACACCACACCACCACACCACACCACCACCATCACTTTATCTGAACCACTAAGTCTAAGAAAATTGATGGAGAAAACAAATGAAAGATAACGAAATGAATGAATAAATAAAGCTCACATTGGCTTCTTCACCATCACACCCTCTAAACAACACCATCTAAGAGGGGAAAAATAGAAAGGAAAAGATCATAAATAATAAATAATAAAAATAAATGAATAAATGCTGATATTTTCACGCTAATGACACCACCATCACCACCACCACCACCACCACCACCACCACCACCATCAACAGACCAGTAACGCCTAAAGGTATCAAAATAACCTATTAAAGGATTACAGTGACGACATTAAACTTTTGTTCGTATTCTGAAATGCTTTTGTCTCTCACCATCACTATTTTCCAAAGGCTCTAGTTAAGATACTGGTGTTTTAAGAGTATTTTTATGGCTCTGGTGATGGATTGGCAAGGTTTCTGGTATATCATAAGGAGGAACTCTCTTAAAAACTCGTCTAGTTGTCTCTGTGGCCTGGGAAAATGATCGTGGTGGGAGAACAAAGAGTTTATGAGTATGGGCGATAAACTTACTAAAGCATATAAATTAACTATGAACTTCCTATAAACTTTTTATAATCTAAATAATTTCAGTGTGGACATATAAAATTCAGCATGAGACACATATTTCGTCGTCTTCAAATCTGAAATGCACTCTCATACATACCATAATGTCGAGCTTTATTGCAGATTCATAAGGTCATCAAGTGGTCAGAGTGGCACAATACAAGGTTTGAGTCGTATTATACAGCGCTACTGGAGGTTTTCACGGGTGTTTGTATAACTAATGATACTTTAATGACAATTCTGCGCCTTCACTGGGAAAACCACAGATAAGACCCATAATAATCTTCTCTGTGGCCTTTGAAAATAGTCCTTAACAGAGTAAAAATGCTTCAAAATGCGGCACCTCGTCTCATTCAACATATGGCACCAAGCACTGACCTTCACGCTGGCCAATCTTTTTTTTTCATTTTCATATTAACATTTTCTCTGGATTTTCATGTATATTGTTTTGTGAGAGTAGAATTTAGCATTTTGTTGTGCCTTTCTATTTATACATTTTACATTTTCTGTTATATTTTGCTTGTATGAAAAGAAAACACCAGAAATATGCTAGATAGTTGGTATAGAACCTGGTGGAGTAATCACTATAAAGATGAATAAAGATTTCAATAACCTCCAGTAAATCCTGTGAAAACTTGTCGAGATAAGGCAGTGGTTCCCAACCTTTTAGTGATCTAGTACCACTTGGAGGTCCTGTACAGTCGCCGCGTACCACCTGGTTCCAGAGAAACTCAATTCGATCAGATATTACTTTATTTACCATAATTTTACAAGTAGAACACACAAATGAACTAAAAAAAATTCAACTCAATGCGAGGGCTGCATCTGCTTCTTCTCCACCAGCTGGTCAATGCGGGGCATGACTTTGCTCACAGCACATCGGAAATCATGCCCGGGAGCAGCAAGACGGTTCCGGCTCTTCGACTTGATGGTCATGAAGGCTGAGAACCCTGTTCGCACTCCCACGTCGAGGGAAAATCAGTAGCTGGGGAACAGCGTGACGGGCTAACGTTGGGTACGAGGAGGCCATGCTTACCCAGAAGTTTAAAGGTGAGCATTCTTTGTGCTTCGTCTTTGCTGTCTCAGTTTGGCAGATGGCAGACAGTGTATGGCAGATGGCAAACGCGTGTCAAATTATGGCAGAATTCCATAATTATGGCAGACAGCGCAACACTGAGTCGCCAGCATACGTTTTCTTTCTGAGTCTGACCTGTTCGGTTCGGGTTCAATTCACACCCACACATTGTCACATTATTGACTATTTTATTTTATGTTAGGGCCATAGGCAGTAAACATTTTTGTAAAGTAAAAAATAACTAAAAATCGTTCATGACCCCGAAAGTGCTCGCGTACCACCTGGAAGGCCCTCGCGTACCACTAGTGGTACGCGTACCACAGGTTGGGAACCACTGAGATAAGGCAACAAAACACCTGAGAATTCGCTCCACGGTTAGCAGGAGTCACGCGCAGGAAACTTAACGCACATTCTTGTTGTGGATGTATGAAGGATTTTTAGCAACTCATGAATTGAGCAGCTCTAGATAGGATATAAGTGTGTCTATCAATGCTGAAAAATATAACGTTGAAAATTCTTAATAATGCAACCTTGTATATTAAGTGATGCTTTTATAATTATCCTGTAACATTCGTGGTAAAAACATTTCAAATAATCTCTCTCTCTCTCTCTCTCTCTCTCTCTCTCTCTCTCTCTCTCTCTCTCTCTCTCTCTCTCTCTCTCTCTCTCTCTCTCTCTCTCTCTCTCTCTCTCTCTCTCTCTCTCTCTCTCTCTCTCTCTCGTAGCCTCGTCATCATCACCCACACTCACGTAGACTTTAACCTCTTCATGCGTTCCAACAATTTGTTCTCGTAAAAGAAAATAAATGAATATTCGTGGATCGTCACAATTTGACAACAAAACTCATTATAGCAACTAGGACGTGGTCTAACCGCGGTATGACATAATATTAGAAATGTTAGGAGAGCCTCAAAGGACGTAGGAAGAGAAGAGGATTATAACCGGCGATCCTAAAATATGGCGGGGATGTGAAGACTCCTTGAGGAAAGCCTTCACTCCTGACTCCCTTCACATTAACATGAGTACTTACTGCACTTAACTCTTCTTTGTGACCACATAAGAGGGGCGTTAAATTGACTTGCACAAGGACGGGGAGACGTATACAAACCGTGCAATCAAAAGACAAGAAAGTAAATAAGAGCAAAACACCTGACGCGTGAGGAAACTCCCCCTCACAACACCCACGCCTCGTCAGGTACACGTGGCCTTCCTGGATGTTCACACCAACGATGCAATTTGCCCCACCACGAGACTGTCTGCTGTCGATGGTCTGCACACGTCCTCCTTGACTCTCATTTAATCGCCAAAATCCTCGCACGCTTTCTGCATCTCACCTTATTCCTCCCTCCCCTCCTCCTCATTCCCAGCATCAGTTTCACGCATGCACATTACTTCACTATCATATAATTCTTCACGGACCTCAATCATCACTCATTATTTCATTCATTCTTTCATGATCCCAAAAAATGCACTCATCCTCCTCATGGTTGTGTGTGTGTGTGTGTGTGTGTGTGTGTGTGTGTGTGTGTGTGTGTGTGTGTGTGTGTGTGTGTGCGCGCGTGTGTGTGTGTGTTGCTCCCCGATTATTTAAAAGAAAAAAAAAAAATTCAAAGCACAGACACGTTCCTCCATTCCCCAGACGTCCCCATATTCCCATGCCCTCACTAAACCCGCATAGATCTACCCCAAGGATGATGCATGGTACGTTCCTTGGTCTGCCCCGTCACGTCTCCAGCAGTCCACACACAGCCACACCAGCCTCTCTCACGACACACGGCACCACTCACGGCCTCACCATGTTGCCGTGGTCGGACAGTTCCTCTACATTTCTGCTCCACTCATATATCGCTACACTCCTCCGTCACTCATCATATTGCGCCATGGCACTCCCTGCTTGGCACAGAACCTGCCAGCACTTCCTCCGCTCTTCTCCCTACATCATAAACGTATATATACAAAATGTAAATAGAAATAAACGATTTTTTGCTTTATAATGCATTGGTATCATACTCATGATCTTAAAATGGACACACACACACACACACACACACACACACACACACACACACACACACACACACACACACACACACACACACACACACACACACACACACACACACACACACATAATATATATATATATATATATATATATATATATATATATATATATATATATATATATATATATATATATATATATATATATATATATATATATATATATATATATATATATATATATATATATATATATATATATATATATATATATATATATATATATATATATATATATATATATATATATATATATATATATATATATATATATATATATATATATATATATATATATATATATATATATATATATATATATATATATATATATATATATATATATATATATATATATATATATATATATATATATATATATATATATATATATATATATATATATATATATATATATATATATATATATATATATATATATATATATATATATATATATATATATATATATATATATATATATATATATATATATATATATATATATATATATATATATATATATATATATATATATATATATATATATATATATATATATATATATATATATATATATATATATATATATATATATATATATATATATATATATATATATATTTATTTACTTATTTATTTATTTATATATTTATACAGCGGAAACACCTCTTATGTTTGCTAGGACTAGGATACATAAGAAATGTTTCGCTGTCCAGGACCTTTGTCCCGGGACCTTTGGAGGGTGTGCGCGTCCCGTCACTCACTCTCTGCTCGTGTTTCAGTGTTGTCTGAGGATGGGATTACGTTGTCCCGAATCGTCACAAAAAATTAATCCAGAGTTTTTCGGAACTAGGGATTGATGCCATGCTTTGCGTCTAGATAAAGGGACGTACATGTACATGTGTAGGGGTCGTGACGCATAGTGAGTTATGAACCTGATACTTGAGTAATATAAGGGATGGCTAACTGCTTTTCCTCAATAATGACAGTACTGAATAACTGCAGGGGGAAATTTTTTGCAGTTTGAAATTAGGCTGTACTTTTTGGATGGTATTGTTTGTTGGCGGACAAAGGTTTAGTTGCCATACACAACAGCAAGTTTTGAAAGAGTATTCCAGACCTGATGCATGTACGAGTACATGTATTGTCCAGGGGAAGCGGCAGTTTTACCAATGTAAAAGATTGGAATGCTTTGCATTCCAATCTTTTACATAATATAATAATAATAATATAATAATAATAATAATAATAATAATAATAATAATAATAATAATAATAATAATAATAACAATAAAACAAAACTCAAAAGCGCCACATAACAAAAATTAACGCCAACTTTTTTTTTTTTTTCACTCTCTCCCCCGGTGTAGTGTAGTGGAGTTTCCCCGATCCGGTTTCCAGCCTTGCTCTAGATGCATGAGCGGCGCAGGTGTGGCTGCGATACTATTAGGTGATCCGTTTCCGCGCCACCCCGCCAAACAGGTCTCCCTTCTTGACACTCATACACTCCCTCGTCCCCAACAAATCACCACCTCTTGTTGTATCGTACTCTGAAAAGTCTCTGATACCTCGCTACGTCACACCAGACTCAAACCGTTAGCACAAACGGCGATAAACACGGGGGCTACGTGCCATATCCACATTTATCATCGCAGTATTCGCATATACATTATATAACATTTCTTTCACTATTTTAGATGCCCATGTCACTAATACTTCGCCCATTCATCATCAAACATTATTCATGATGTACAAATACGTCAAAAATAACTCAAATATCCACATGTTTTGGCCTGTAACATCAAGATCAAGATCAAGATCACTTGTGACGTCACGGCTCTTATGCCTTTTTCGATTAAATGCCACTTTTTTGCCGAAAACAATGCTGGTCCGTATATTTCTCATGGTTTCCTTCAATTTTGAGGCCATTCCAAGATATTCCATGTGGTACAACCTCGACAGAGTGACTGCATCATAGATAATTAGACGTCCCGCATCATTACCAGGCAAATCTGTACTAAACTATTCTGTTGTGTTCCATCAAAGCTTTCGTCGTGTAGTGCCACCTTGCGGTGGGTTCCGGGAACATTGCGTCGAGTTTTAAATAGAAAATGGTGATTTTACTGCGACATCTATTCAATATATATATATATATATATATATATATATATATATATATATATATATATATATATATATATATATATATATATACACACACTTATGTATCACATGTTTACATTCGTATGTATTTATTTACTTTGTCTGACAAGTAGTCACCTTATCAAGAAAATTTGAGTATAGTATTGAAGTAATATCTATCTTTCTATCTATCTATCTATCTATATCTATCTGCCAGGCCTACACATGGTAGTTCCTGAATGAGCAATGCTATCTAATTCTATATATCATTCCAATCCATAAATTTATCTAATTTTCTTTTAAAGCTCCCTGTTGACTCAGCACTAACGACATCATTACTTAGTCCATTCCATTCATCAACCACTCTGTTAGAGAACCAGTTCCTTCCCATTTCTCTCCTAAATCTGATATTTTCAAGCTTAAGCCCATTATTTTTGGTCTTTCTCTGTTACTGATCTTAGGAATTTCGTTCATGTCCCCTTTGTTGTAACCCCTATACCACTTAAATACTTCTATCAGGTCCCCTCTCAACCTGCGTCTCTCTAAGGAATGTAAATTAAGTTTCTTCAGTCTCGCTTTATAGGGAATATCCCTCATCCCCAGTATCTTTTAAGACACCATCGTTTGCACTGATTCTAATTAACTAGGGGTTCTCAATCTAGGGTTCGCGAACCCCCTGGGGTTCACTAGAAGATTTCCAGCGGTACTTAGATGGCTGATTTAATGATACATCCTTTGCAGAATACCTTTGCCTATTGAGTTAGTGTCAGTCACTAAATTAACATTCTGTTCGATGTCAAATTACTGGGGGTTCGGGTAGATGGTCTTATAACTCAGAGGGTTCTTAACGAGAAAAAGGTTGGGAATCTTTGATCTATAGTCTAAAGCAAAGGTTCTCAAACTTTTTAGCTTGTTGACCCCCAAATGAAGTTTCAAATTTTCTATCGACCCCCTAGCTTTCAATTCAAGGGAAAAACAATGATGCCAAAATCAATGAGTAGTAGTAGTAGTAGTAGTAGTAGTAATAGTTGTAGTTGTAGTTGTTGTTGTAGCTATGAAGTATGATAAAAAGGTATCACAGTAAGAAAATATGTCAAGTGTACAAGTACTTGTAAATCATTCCTCAGTGCAACATACCTTTTCTTCTTTTACTGTTGACAACATTAATTAATTATTATCAAGAATTTCAAATAGGAGAATTAAATGGTCCCTTTTATTCCAGCAATTAAGCATTCAACGACCCCCTTTCAACCCCCTGGCTATTCATCGACCCCTTGGATGTTCTGATTGATCCCTGGGAGGGGGGGATCAATATCGACCACTTTGAGAACCCCTGGTCTAAAGGCATAAACATTTCCTCCTACATTACCCAGCCTACACCAATGAAAGATCCAAACACCCCAATTGGCAGCGTCCTTACCCAGAAAATGAAGAACACCTCATTGGAAAGTAACTTTTTGAAAAATCTAGTATAGAAGAAAATAAAGAAATATTATTTAATTTTTGGAAAATAAAAGAACAAAAGTAAAAAGTTTAAATACTAATTGATTACAGCTACAGACCCAGACAAAACCCAAACCAAAACACATCAGGAAGTGCCGAGATCCAGGCTATACTTCCGCCTATCAACTGAACTGAACTGAATACCATATTCAGATTATGGCAAGACAGAGCTTAGGAACACCCTCGGACTATTACTGTTTCGGCCGCTAATTTTCTTTTTTTTTCTCATAAAGAAAACCGAACAAATATTGCTCAACTCATTCCTCGTGAAGAATTAACCCGTGCAGAAGTGAGGTGAAATGTGTGTTAAGGTTCCGTGCTGTATTTAAGTCTCTAGAAATTAAGGATCTTGGTGCACCAGACAATTATGTTTTGCTCTATATTATGATGTTAATCGTATAAACTCAAATAACTATAAAGAAATACCATGGTAGAATAAGAACAGAACAATACTGGAAGGAGTAACAGTATGGTAAATCAATAAATACATCGTAATACAGTGTTTAGAGACGACTACTCTGTACCGCGAGACGATGCTGACCCACTCCTGAATTAAACCAACCTGCGAACACTGAAAATGTGACATTTTGGGTCCTCTTTTATTGACATTAATCAAAGTATTACGATTTATTCACAATAGTAATATATTATACTCAGACGGAACACGGGCCTGATGTGTTTGAGATGTGGCATTTTGTTATAGTACATTTCGCACTATATAGCGACTGTTTAGGACCGAAAACTATAGCTTCAGGTAGATATACAATAATGTTATCTATCGATTTTCAGTCTTAAAGTAGGGAAAATTACAAATATTGATGCATTTTTTTATAGTCCTCCTTGCTTCTCGAAAAGGTGCACGAACTTAGAAAAGGTTGAAGAACACTAAACTATACCCTGAGAAAAATACAGTAAAAGAGATAAGATAAAATGACCAACATCTCTATTATTACGGAGGCTAAGAATAATACCAAGACTAATTAAGTAATTCAGAGATAACGAAACGAACGACGATCACGAGAGCTTCCACGATAACAGTGTGTATGATAAGATGTGATTCCAGATTCCTCGATAGCGCTCCGAGTTTCCAAGATAACAATACCATTCCAGTTTCCTCGATAGCGATGCGAGTTTCCAAAATAATGATGCCATTCCACGATAAAGATGCCATTCCAGTTTCCACGATAATAATGCGAGTTTCCACGATCAAGATGCAATTCCAGTTTCCACGGTAACGATGCGGGTTTCCACGATGTCGATGCGGTTCCAGTTCTCACGATGCGATTTCACGACACAATATTGAAGTCCACTTGCCTACACAGGTACTGGGACGAACCCTTTCACCCGTAAGGGTCCACCCCAGACCCTTGGGTGCGAGTAGAGTGACGCTGCCACCTTCCTGCGCCGCAATTGAAGTTCACTTGCCTACACCGGTACTGGGATGAACCCTTTCACCCCGTCAGGGTCCACCCCACACCCTTAGGTGCGAGGAGAGTGGCGCTGCCACCTCACTGCGACGCAATTGAAGTTCACTTGCCTACACAGGTACTGAGACGAACCCTTTCACCCCGTAAGGGTTCACCCCAGACCCTTGAGTGCGAGGAGAGTGACGCTGCCACCTCACTGCGCCTCACACGGGTAGCCATGAGCAATGACCCGCCACACCACTCCCCAAACACTGTCAGTGAGTCCTTTTCACCCCGTAAAGGACCACTGGTATTGTCAGTGCCTGGTGCATGGCGCACAGCGTGCCCTCGTTCATGGCGAGTTGTTCAGCACGGTGTCATTATAAGCAGAGGTCCCGTACACACCACTCACCACCAGACTCTATGCAAGGAGCCCTTATCACCCCTTAAAGGCCCCTCACGGCATCATCTGGTGGACGGTAGACACGGCAGACTGCTTAAGGCGACCCTTGCCTAGTGTGAGGCGCTGCAAGTTGACGACAACCAGTGAGCTTGAAGCCGCAAAGGAAAATGAGTCCACGTTAACAATGGGATTCCACGACAGGTTGCGATTCCAGTGTCCACGGTAAAGATGTGTTTGTCGAGGATAACGATCCGTTTATCGAGGCTAACGGTGCGGCGATGGCGATGGCGAAACGATTCAAAGTATTATTACCTACACAGGTACTGGGACGAAACTTTTCACCCGAAAGGGTCAACCCAGTCCCGTGCTTATGAGAGCAGTGACAATGCAACCTTGCAATGTCTCACACAGGTCACCATGAGCAATGACCCGCCACACACCACTCCCCAAACACTGTCATGAAGTGAGTCCTTTTCACCCCGTAAAGGACCACTGGTACTGTCAGTGCCTGGCTCATGGCGCACAGCGTGCCCTCGTTCATGGCGAGTTGTTCAGCCCGGTGTCATTATAAGCAGGGGACCCGTACACACCACTTACCACCAAATTCTATGCAAGGAGCCCTTATCACCCCTTTAGGGCCCCTCACGGCACCATCTGGTGAGTGGTAGACATTGATCTCTTGCTTATGGCGACCCTTGCCTAGTGTGAGGCGCTGCAAGTGGACGACTAGTAGTGAAGCTTGAGGCCACCAAGGAAAAGAAGGACCTGCAGCCAGTTCCCTGCCTTGGGCCCCAGGCCGGACCCGACAGCCACCTCCTTCCCCCGTGCGGCGCCCAAGGCCGTCACGGCCCTCAACAGCTTTAGGCCGAAAGTTCTCAATCGTCGTTTAAATTTTGATTCGAATATAAAATCGTCGATGGTAAATGAAAAATAGCTTTGGTCTGAAAGTGTGCAAGAGTTAGCTGATTAATGAAACAAGGTGAGGCAGCTTTGCTCCGGAGTATTTAGTGTACTTTGCATGTTGCTGCCGTGAATGTGTACGTGTTTGTAGATAACTGGATAGAAACAGTAGACCAATGGTAGTTGTGTAACTATTGGGAACTTTTGAAAATTAGTTAAGCTTCTGGATAGAGTGGATGAGTGCACACAGGTTTGCTTGTCTTATACATAAACTGCCACCTGTAGACATAATTTTTCTATTTTATGCTCTTAGAAAAAGCAAACTTAGTTTCCTTTATTTCCCTGATCACAATGACGTGTAAATATCAATGTTTCAAATATAAGGAAACACTAGGAGAGGACCCAAACTCCCGTTGAAGTTGCCAGATTCAACAGATATCGTAATATTTCACAGAAAAGATGGTCAACTGCATATCGTATATTTTTGGATATTCTTCTGTCACATAAGGAGATATCAAGATAGGTAAAGTATTTTTAAACATGTATCTACGACAAAAACGCTATAATAGTAGAGTTAGGTTATAACTATGCATTGTGTTTTTATATACCATCTAGCTCTCTCTATTCCTGGGACAAAAATACTTCTTCCTCAATTGATAACTCGAAGTTAGTATGATATTTTCTTTCCTTCTAGATTAATAAGTAGACTACAAGACACCATGAACATATGAAGCCCCGTAAACGAGTTTATTTTCATAACTTAGAAATCAAAGTCTGATAATGAGATTGTCTATTGCCAATCAAACCGTTCTGTATAGACGTCTTCAGCGTCATAGAGACCTAATGATGTTAGCTCATGTACAGTGGCCATTCTGACAGCGCGAAACCCCAGTTGGTTCATAAGATTTCCAGGGGTACTTAGATGGCTGATCTAATAAAGTCCTTTGCAGTACCATTGCATATTGAGTTCCATGTTCCATGTGATAATACTGGGGTTTCGGGTAGATGGTTTTATAACTCAGGGGGTTCTCAACGATAAAATGGTTGAGAACCCCTGTAATAGACGTATATCTTTCCTATAGTGTGGGGACCAGAACTGTACCGCATGATCTAGATGTGGTCTGACCAGTGCCAAACATGGTTTTAATATTACTTCGAGACTCCTGCTTATAACACTCCTAAAAATGAATCCTAGTTCCCTATTTGCCTTATTTCTAGCCTCGATGCAATGCTTTCGCTAATCAAGATTGGAGCTAACTATAGATATCTATATCTATTTCTATATCTATCTATCTATCTATCTATCTATCTATCTATCTGTCTGTCTATTTATCTATCTATCTATCTATCTATCTATCTATCTATATATATATATATATATATATATATATATATATATATATATATATATATATATATATATATATATATATATATATATATATATATATATATATATATATATATATATATATATATATATATATATATATATATATATATATATATATATATATATATATATATATATATATATATATATATATATATATATATATATATATATATATATATATATATATATATATATATATATATATATATATATATATATATATATATATATATATATATATATATATATATATATATATATATATATATATATATATACATATATGTTACTCATATTTTTCACATTGACTTTGTTTAGCAGATATTCGTCCTTTCAAGGACATTAAAGTACATTCAAATAAAAATAAGTGAATAAGTAAAAGAATTAAAGAAAACAACTGGTAATATGTTTAGAAAAATGTGTTAACTCATATTTAGATTGACTTTACCAGCAATTTACTGATAAAGTTGCTCTTTTATGTAGTGATTGCTTACCGCAATTTGTAACTCGTGGGAAAACCTCTGCCATGAATCCCTGCTGTTGTTTAGCCTATCACTGCAGTACAAGACTGGCCTGAGTCACAGAGTATGGGCCCCAGCATGTGCAGGCAGTCTGGCAGGTTGGCCTACCGATGCGGCGCCGCAGCAACACCGAGACCACAACATATGTGAAGATAGGCTCTCTGTAGCACTGCATCTATCTTTCATTAGTGCTGGTCATTATCATAAGCATCTTCTTCCCACTTGGCTGAACAACACCACGAAGGTAATGCATGCAATCAGGTGGCTTGTGGTTTGCGATCGCAGCCTTGTTAGCTGTGAAAATCTTAACTCACTTTGAAAGTAATTTTCTGGAGATGTATCCGGTGCTCCAGGTGTTCATCTCTATCTGCTCGGAGAGACGTCTGATGGACAGACAGAGAGCAGTGAGGCAAGTTTTCCCATGCAAATTGCAGAAAAAATTAGATGCTTTCATCCGTATTTCTCATATTATCTTCCCAAAAACACTGATTTGCATGTGTTACCTTACTGTGGTGTAATTTGCTGAGGAACCACTGCCAGTCCACCCGCTGGTTCAAAAAGCATCTGAGACCGATCCGGATGTGGCCACGACTACCACTGTCTCTCATTATTATCCACATATGCCATGGGTATTACCACGCCCCCACGCACGTACTCTCTGCCCCTGCTTTCCTTGATTCTGTGTTTCTGTCAGTCTGTCTATCCACCTATCCATCTATCCATTAGTCTACATTTCTCTCTCTCTCTCTCTCTCTCTCTCTCTCTCTCTCTCTCTCTCTCTCTCTCTCTCTCTCTCTCTCTCTCTCTCTCTCTCTCTCTCTATCATTATATAAAAATGATGTCATTTATTATTTCTTCGAATTCCGTGCGTAATATCACTTCTATATACAACGTTGAGCTCCACGGCATTCCATCACATGATCATTACTTAACCCCCCTCTGCTTTAATCCCTCCCTCGCACCACCATCCCTGCCGCACTAGACCTTAATATGATTCTAAATCCTTCACACCTTTGCTTCATTTTCCTTAAATCTTACGGTATGAAAAAGCACACAACCTGCTACTCGTCCTAAGTGCACGTCTGATGATAAATTTTCGTGTCATGCACCTTGAGCAGACAAACAATAAACAATTTCTGGTAACAGAGGAGAGCTCATTTGTCTTTTGGTGTAACGGCAATATATGTCCGTTTTCTTTTTCCTTATCTACTACTTCTCCATCTCGCCAGGTGTTATCCAGGTGTTATCATCTATATCCATCCAAACTCAGCAGTACGTTTGTATCTTCGCTTGGATTTTTTTTTATTTCCTCCTTTTACTACAGTGGTTGTCCATCGCTGGCATTCAGAGTACCGTAGATATAGTGAACACACACACACACACACACACACACACACACACACACACACACACACACACACACACACACACACACACACACACACACACACAAGAGAAAAATAGGATGTTAGTTTTTGTCTTCATATGGTACAGAACATTTTAAGAGAAAAACCCAAAACGAAAACGTCTAAAAAGTTATGTTGCAGGTGAATGTGGTCAAGATTGTCCGCCAGTAAAAGAGTTAAAACGAGAAATGGAGGACCGTTGATAAATGCTGAGTTGGGGCAACGCTCTCTCT
>NC_059295.1:14770940-14778440 GCF_017591435.1 Portunus trituberculatus
AACGTTTATATTATGAGGAATGTAGGCATGAATATCAATATATATTTTTTTCTAATAGGGCTTCCACAAGAGCGACAGTTCGGCGCGATAGGCAGGACCAACTTGTGAATTAAACCAGCTGGCGAACAATGAAAACTACACAGATCGCGATTGGTGCCATTCAAGTAGAAATGATCATATAGACCAGGGTTCTCAAATTTTTTTGCTCATTGACCCCCAATGAAGTTTCAAATTTTCTATCGACCCCCTAGCTTTTAATTCAAGAAAAAAACACCGATGCCAAAATTAATATGAGTAGTAATAGTAGTAGTAGTAGTAGTAGTAGTAGTAGTAGTAGTAGTAGTAGTAGTAGTAGTAGTAGTAGTAGTAGTTGTAGTTATAGTTGTAGTAGTAGTAGTGGTAATAGTAGTAGTAGTAGTAGTAGTAGTAGTAGTAGTAGTAGTGGTAGTTGTAGTTATAGTAGTAGTAGTAGTAGTAGTAGTAGTAGTAGTAGTAGTAGTATACTAGAAGTAGTGGTAATACTAGTAGTAGTAGTAGTAGTAGTAGTAGTAGTAGTAGTAGTAGTAGTAGTAGTAGTAGTAGTAGCAGTAGTAGTAATAGCTATGAAGTATGATAAAAAGGTATCACACAATAAGAAAATATGTCGAGGTGTACAAGTACATGTAAATCAATGTCTGATATCCTTCATATTTTTACAAATCATTATCAAGAATCTCAAATAGAAGGATTAAATGGTCCCTCTTACTCCACCAGTAAACATTCACCGACAATCTGATTATTCATCGACACCCTTTCGATCCCCTGGCTATTCATCGACCCTGGACGTTCTGATCGACCCCTGGGGGTCGATATCGACCACTTTGAGCACCCCTGATTTATAGACTAATGATCTTCTATATATTGATACGCAAAGGTGAAAAAATCCACAATCTGAAACATTTTGTGCAATACAATATAATACTTTAAATATTTGTGCATATAATCTCTCTGCTGGATGTAAAGGCAAATATGATAATTACTTGACAAGAAAGAAAAGTAAAAGGAGCTTCACAGGAAGTTTCAAGTAAGAAAATACTTCAGTTTAGATGTTTGGAGTAATTGGAGAAAAATACTGGTGGGGAAGAACATAATGGGACGAAAATTCCAAGAACTTAAATTATAAGATAAAATTGCATATGTAGAATGTTCTACACTCCAGCAAAAACGAGCAGAAACTCCTCATTAAAAATTTGGCTTGGGAACAAGTATGATCACAAACAGAAAGGACACACACACACACACACACACACACACACACACACACACACACACACACACACACACACACACACACACACACACACACACACACACACACACACACACACACACACTGGCACATATAAAGAAAATGGCATGGATAAACAGAAAAAAAATATAGATAAATAATAAGATCAAAATGAAATAAAAGAATAGAGAATATGATAATAGTACCTAATGAATAGTAAAACTTACCTTCATTTATTGCATTCACTAACACACCTAATATATACAACAAAAGAAAAACCTGAAAGGAACCAGCGTAAGAAAATAACAAAAATGGACCGTAATAATAATAATAATAATAATAATAATAATAATAATAATAATAATAATAATGATGATGATGATGATGATGATGATGATGATGATGATGATGATGATGATGATGATGATGATGATAAAGACCAACAAGAGAGGAAACCGCGATCTGGACAGGAAGCGGCGTGTAAAGAAGGGAGGGTGCGAGTGGTGAAAACTATGATGGACGGAATAGGAGAGAGAGAGAGAGAGAGAGAGAGAGAGAGAGAGAGAGAGAGAGAGAGAGAGAGAGAGAGAGAGCCTGCACTGAGATTACACACGCTCACACTGGCACACTCACCTCACACCTACAGGAAGTGACAGGTGAGACTCGAGAGGTTCAGCCCGGCCAATTAGCGATACGTGGCCAGATGACTCGTGACTCTCGCGCCGGAAGGACATGCAGGAAGAAGGAGTGCTGCCATGTCCTGCCGTCGTGAGGACCTGGACTGGTGCAGGATTTCTTAGGAAGGCGTAGCAGGAGTGGAAGAGAGAGAGAGAGAGAGAGAGAGAGAGGAGGAATGATATTAGGATTCACCACAACAAGGCGCTACGATTACTGTGTGTGTGTGTGTGTGTGTGTGTGTGTGTGTGTGTGTGTGTGTGTGTGTGTGTGTGTGTGTGTGTGTGTGTGTGTGTATGTACGTGTATGTGTGTGTGTGTGTGTGTGTGTGTGTGTGTGTGTGTGTGTGTGGTTTTAGTGGGTGGGTGTGTACTGAGGAAGTTTGCTTTCCTACATTTAGTTATTTATGTCCTTTTCTTCCTTTCTAAGGTCAGTTCTTTTTCTTACTATGTACTATATTCCCTCTTGCCTCCCCTCCATTGTTCCTAATCGCCTAGTTGTTTTGTATTATTACCATAAGTTGTACGTTAGCTGGCAACACTTTTCTCTTCCTCCGTTTCCTTCCTTCCCCTGCTGTTACTGTTCCTTCATCCCTTCTTCATAAATTTCACTTCCTCCTTGTGCTTTTGTCCCTAGCATTATACTTCATTACACCACAGCTACGTTTGGCCCCTCCCTCACTCATCCTTCAATTGTTTCTGTCTCTTCTTTCATCCACATTCATTTTCCTTATCAATCATGTCCAATTGTCCACCAGTTTTTCCCTTGAAGTAACCTTAAGTAATATAGTTTTCTTCAAACGTATTTTTTTCCTCTTTTCATATTGTCGTGAACTCTTGACTCTCCCACTCCTCCTACTCCTACCCTTCCTGCGTCCCCTTGCTAGTCACGCCCTGCCGCCTCCCTCGCCGCCTCCCTCGTCCAATGCGGTTGTGTAAAGCAGCGTGACGTCAGGGAGGTGGACAAGCACACTTATTCTGCGGTCGGGTGAAAGATGCTCATAATCTCTTGCACAAACCAAGCCCCATTCTCGTCTTGGCCGCGGCTGTTTCTTTGCTTTCTCTCTCTGTCTGTGGCTCTGTACCTCTGTCTCTGTTGCACTGTCTCTGTTTGTCTCTTTCTGTGTGTGTCTCTTCCATTTCCTTACCCCCTCATTCTTTTTTTCTTTCTCGTGCTCTATTTTCGTCCATCGCTTTCTCCTCTTCTCCTCCTTCTTTCTCCCTTCTTAACTCTCTCTCCTCCCCTGTGCCTCCTCTTCTCCTCTCCTCCTCTTCACTCCCCTTCCTCGGTGATTGAAAACGTCGCGTAATTTAGTTTCTTTATGTACGTCTCCTTGTCTCCTTATCGTTTTCCTTTTTCTTTCTTACGATAAATTGCTCCTTCTAATTTCAGTCTTATTGCTGAGATCCTGCTGTGTTTCGCTGCGGTTGTTCCTGAAACTACTTTAACACACACACACACACACACACACACACACACACACACACACACACACACATACACACACACTTCCCTAGGACGTGTACAGTACAACTTGATCGTATCCTGTCTCACCACTCATATGTTAACTATTCAGTATTCCTTGCATGAAATTGTCACAATACCTCCCATTAGACTACACAGTTCCTTTCACCATATATCATAATTATCTATTTGCATGTAAGTGATTGACCTTGCATTTTTATATCATTGGTTAACAGTTCTTAACAGAAAAGTAGAAAGAACCGTCATGCTGCAGTGGAAGAAACTTAACTGTTATAGAATATATGGGCGTGTGTGAGTGACGCATGCATTCCTCGAGAGGGAATTGTGAGTCAGCGCCATCAGCACGTGGGTGGAGAGCGAAGAAAAAGAGAGTATAGGCACGTGGTGGGCTCGATAAAGATGTCGAATTTCCTGAGCAATATCTCCGGTTAATGTATATGAATATAGTCAAGAAGAGGCTTGTCTTTACTGTGCCGATATTGAAGGTAGCGCTTCCAGCATTTTGTGCTTCACTGCTCACCGCGTCAGTGGTTACCTCGTGCATCAGAAGAGTTGTCCTAAATAGACAGACACAAGTACTGTGTTTAGAAATCCCTCTGGGTGTAGGTTTGCAGCACAACTTTGGCCGCACAACTTCTTTCCATTGATAATTTCCAAGAACCAGTGTTATTGAGAGAAGTAAGGCAGTCCAGCAGTATTTGGTAGACAAACACCTTTTTCCGAGACGTTTTGAAAATGTTCATAAAGGTGGTGAATAAAAAAGTTGTTATTTTCGTACTATCTAACTTTCTTGAATAATTTTCGGAGTAATATCACACCATGAGCTGATTGTTGTGGTAACAGTAAATGTATCTTGTCTAATTTTGGTTCATATATCATTCAAAGTAATGATTTGCAAAACTGTAGTCATTGTGCATACACAAAAAAAAAAAAAAAAAATTCTTCGTTGTTTGGTATAATGGACAGAAAAAAATTATCTCATTCACTCACACACATTCTCTCTCTCTCTCTCTCTCTCTCTCTCTCTCTCTCTCTCTCTCTCTCTCTCTCTCTCTCTCTCTGTGTGTGTGTGTGTGTGTGTGTGTGTGTGTGTGTGTGTTGGTTTGTTTGTTTGTTTTCCCTATCAGCTAAAAATCCACATGTTACAAATTAACTTCCATAAGATACATATTATATATACTGCATCTCAGGTATACACTAATACAGTACCAAGGAAGTGTCTTACATAGGGATACTGTAGATGCCACTTAGCGCCGACCGACCTGGATGAAACGACCCCTAGGACTGTGTGTGTGTGTGTGTGTGTGTGTGTGTGTGTGTGTGTGTGTGTGTGTGTGTGTGTGTGTGTGTGTGTGTGTGTGTGTGTGTGTGTGTGTGTGTGTGTGTGTGTGTGTATGTGCGTGTTTATGTGTAGCTGAATAATTAGATATGGAAATAAACCAATAAATCAATAAAAGAATAGAGACAGCTGGAACACAAACTGTGAGACAGCCATTCTCCGCCAAAGCTCGCGCTGAGATGGACGTGGTGGTCGCCGACCGCCCTGCCTGTCTTATTTCCGGTGTTCCGAATAATGAGACTTTATGTGGCAGATTTACGAGGTGTAAGATAGGAGACGCACATCCCCATCCTCCGTCATCTCTCTCCTCTCTCTCTCTCTCTCTCTCTCTCTCTCTCTCTCTCTCTCTCTCTCTCTCTCTCTCTCTCTCTCTCTCTCTCTCTCTCTCTCTCTCTCTCTCTCTCTCTCTCTCTCTCTCTCTCTCTCTCTCTCTCTCTCTCTCTCTCTCTCTCTCTCTCTCTCTCTCTCTCTCTCTCTCTCTCTTTGTGTGTGTGTGTGTGTGTGTGTGTGTGGTAGCTGGGGTTGGAGGGGTCTGTACACGTTTATTTCTCTCCTTTAGTGCAGATGGACAAATATGTAGTGACTTAATAGAAGAGCATTTCTTTGCAAAAAATGTTAGATCAAACCAGATTAGACGATGTGTTTCAGGAATCCTTGAATTGCCGGAACAAAACTGTGGCTCAGTCAGGAAATAGAAAACACGTGCTTACCTTCTACAAAAAAGCAAAGCTATAGTGATCACTTTGACTAATCAGTAGAAGTTTTGATGTTACGAGTTAGGGCCAGAGTAAAGTGATGTCTTCCGCACTCTGCCACAAAACTTTCTACGTCCTGGTGCGCGGCAGTAATCACAGTTGTCCTGTCGCTATTGAACCCTAAACATTTCCTGCAGAATAAATCCTTGTTGGTAAGACCGACAAAACTCACGTTGTAATATCTCTAGGAGGCCACCACAACTCTTCACAATACTTACTGTAAGTGTTGACGGGATTAGCTGTAGAAGAGGCGTATCTTGAGGGCGAATATAAACGCTGTATAGCAGAATATTACGGGATAAAGCCTGAGTCATACAATTTTTTCTTAGCTAACGACATATTGAGGAAGTAAACTTCAGTGCCTATCTTTGATTGCGATTTGTGCATGATAATTCTGTTCAGAAGCTAACTCTCTTATACTTAATACTTGTCTGTGCAGTTGGAAGATGAACCGACTGCAGGGGGAAGGGAAGAAGAGCAGAGAGGATGTGATGGGTAAGCAATGGAGATGCAAGACAAGCAGGAAGGAAGGAAGGAAGCAAGAAGTTATAAGATAAGTAGCTGAGGGTGAAGTTGGAAGGAGTAGTGGAAGAAAGATGGCTGGCTGGCTGGTTTGGAAACAAGAGTCACCAAAGCAATGCTTGTCGTTGGTTCAGGAGGAAGCAGAAGTGGATACAATTTTGTGGTAAGTTACTTGACATCTTTACTCCTTAGTCTTACTTTCTACACGTCTTTATCCACTTTGTAAATATTATTGTGCGTTCTCAATGAGAGTGTTGTTACTTCATATTTGTTGTGTTGTGTTAATGAGGCTCTAAGTTGTTTGTTTCTTCATTCCGATCCTTTTTCAAGTTTTTTTTATTTTAATTTCCTCTCGACTTACAAAATGTTCTGTTGATCCTCTCTCTTTCTCTCTTATGTTCTTTCTGCTCGTAAATGAATGAGAGTGAACGCAAATTAATTTCAAACAGTGATCAAGCTTTACACACGTCCTGATTCGGCTGTTAAAGTTCTCACACTACCTTTGCTACAGCATTACTTCATAAAAAAAAAAAATGCTTTACTGTAAAGGAATAAAAAAGTGTAATGTGGCTGGAAATTGTTTAAACATTTTTTTTTCACATTCTAACACTCCCACTCTCCATCTCTCGATTTCATTTATGGCTGATTCAATGCACAAATAAAAACATAATTAAGTTAAAGATTTTGAAGTTTATAAGTGAAAATGATGGTCGAGTGAAAATATTGGTTAACGCATGCATTAGTAAAGTACACGAAATAACTTACCTTCTTGATGTTATTGGTAAGTGTCCTGGAGTAACTCGAACTCATCAATGCTAATCTTTCCTAAGCTTTAGCCAGAAATCTTACATTGCATTTAAAATTCTCAGACTGCTTATTACAATGTGACACTTGCCAACATAAGTTTCATTGGTATGTCTCCTAGAGTAGCTTCTTTTCATATATGGTTATCTCTCCCACGTTTTAACTAGAAATATCACGCTGTATTTAAAACTCTTAGACTGCTTATTGCAATATTACACTTACCAATATAAAAAAAAATACGGCCAATGAAATATCTGCAGCACTCGATTAACGTATCCTTGCCGTCTGGTACGCCACGCAATTGTCCTGTGAACCTAATACATATTTCAATTTGCTTCAGAAGTCATGGCAGTCACAGGATCACGTTCCATCGGCCACCCTCAGCCTGACCTCCCACTGGCCGCTCGTTTCTTGGGTTTTGCTTGACTTCCTTTCCTTCGCTGCCTTTCCATCGATTGTTATTCCCGTCCAGTCACTCGTTGGTATTCCCTTTCCTGTTTGTGGCTGTTATTTTCTGCTCTCCGAATGCTGTTCTTGTCAAAAAATGCATAGACAGACCTCTAATCTGCCTGATAAACAAGACTCTCTCTCTCTCTCTCTCTCTCTCTCTCTCTCTCTCTCTCTCTCTCTCTCTCTCTCTCTCTCTCTCTCTC